>NC_023755.2:15709494-16024759 GCF_000499845.2 Phaseolus vulgaris | reverse complement strand
CTTCGATAGCAAAGGTATGATTTTCGAACACTCACGACCCTTCCCTTTCGTCGCATTGTATGATTATTGAACTGCCTGGGACTGTTGTTATTCATGCATTACTGCGTTCCTCCACTTCTCCTTCCTTTCTGGGTTTTCTCGCGTGGGTGATGTTTCCTGGGGTTCACTCCCCTTCCTGCCATGGCTACACTTGCTAAACCTTTTTCCTCTCTTCTTTCTCCAGCTATTTATTTAGACCATGCGTGCACGAACACGGAGCCTGATTCCTCCCAAAGACCCCAAGTCCAACTACAAAGCCTTCTACCCATGGGCCCCCGACGAGCTCCTGAGCGAATGTACCAGCCTGACTTCCTTCCAGGACCTGGAAGCTCATCGTGGGATCCCATTTGTACAACTTTAACGCTTTCTGCCGTACACACGACGCCACATATCCGTCCGTCCGGCAGGCTGGGGAACCTGTCTGTTTGGATGACAGACCTAGAAAGGGGAAACCCTTCTTCTTCATGTACCAGACCATGTTCAAACGCGTAGGAGTGCGTTTCCCATTCACCCCTTCGAACGGGAATCCTCACTGAAATCAATACCGCCCCGCCCAACTCCATCCCAACAGCTGGGCATTCGTGAGGGTTTTTCAAATTCTTTGCGAACACCTGGGTATCCTCCTTCCGTAGACGTCTTCCTGCATTTCTTTGAGGTGAAAAAGCAGGGGAAAGCTTCTGGGTAAGCTTTTCTGGGATCGCGGGCAGGATCCTCCTCTCCCTCTTCCAAATTCTTACAAGAACTGGAAGGGAAGTTCTTTAGGGTATGCAGCGCCAAGCACGACCCCACAGCCTTGGATGGCTTCCCCTTCACTGGACGGAGTGCCCTAAACTGCTCAGGGCCAAAACCTTGGAAGAGCTATCTCCCGCCGACAGGGAGGTAAGCAAAGCCTTGGCTGGGTTGGGGATCGTTTTTGATACCTTGAAGCTTGTTGCTAGCGAGTACAATGCTCACGCCCTGACCACCTACTTTGGTAAGGGGACTCTCCCTCATCCTTCTTGTTGTGAACACCCCGCTACGGATGTTGTTCCCCAAGACTATTCTACTCGTTTTATATTGTGCCATGTTACTTGCATCTCACGCCTCTGTGTGTATTGTAAATTTGCATATCTGCTTTGGTCCTAATTTCTGCTGCTTGATCTGTTTTGATGTAGGATAGGTGATGGACGCTTCTAAAAGGATGATGCTGGCGAGAGCAATGAAGGAGGCTCGTGCGCCAAGGCGAGTGCCTCTCCGTTCCTGCTGCTGCTCCAATCCCCCACCAACTCTGTCACCGCCCCTCCGGTCACTGCCGAAGCTCCCTTAAGCTCATCTCCGTCACCTCCACATAGCCCCGAGGCGCTTCCAACTCCCAGCTCTCCTCCGCCCATCACCGCCGTTCCCCTAGCCGCGACCTCGTCACCGGCTCCAACCCCCCTTGAAAAAGGGAAACGGGTCTTGGAGATTCTATCAGATGATGAGGACTCTGAAGGCGTGGCTCCCTTCAAGAGGAGAAATCTGCGCGGGTTCCTCTTCTGGTAGAGGCGTCGCCCCAGGGAGGGAACTCCTTCATGGACAACCCCCAAGTGCGACCTCACTTCCACCCACAACACTCCAAGAGGAAGGGGGCGAAGGCGCCGAATCTGCCCCGCCTCCGCCACCGGCAGAAGTCATTGCTTCCCCTACTCCCGTCGCTACCGCCCCCGATTTCATCGCCATGCCTCCTCCAATCATGCATCTGATGAGGGGCTTCAGTGGCGGAACTATGCCAGAGGGTATCGACAGGAAGGAAGGCATGCCTTTCTACTTGGGGGCCTTCTTGGCGGTGGCCCTTGAATGGCGCTCCCAGGCCAGAAACGCGGTCCTGCAAGCTCAAACTCTCCAGGCCTTGGAAACAAAGGCGACTACTCTGGAGGAGGAAATGAGGACCCTGGGACGCCAGAACGAAGCTTACAAAACCTCTCTGAAGCAAACGCAAGAGTCCAAAGCAGAAGCTGAGAGGCAACTGGCAGAGGCATTGGAGCTCCAGGCTGGCTTTTATACTCGGGAAGTCACCCTCCAAGTTCAGGTAAAGGGCCTTCAGGAATTGGTCCAAAGCTGATGCAGAAGTTCAAAATGACCTGAAAGACCGTTGCTGTGAGCAGGCTGATAAGATGGAGCGGATGGAGGGGAAATGGCCACCCAAGCCAAGGCTATGGGCCTTCTCCAAGCTGACTACGACAAACTACAGGCCGAGGTCAGTCGGCTTCGCGTGGAAAAGGAGGCTTTGGAGAAGCAGGTAGCCTCGGGGGACGCCGCCATCGAGGAGCTAGAGAAAGAAAAAAAGGCCCTCATCCAGGAGATGGCGGGTACTTTCGAGGA
Organism: Phaseolus vulgaris; assembly: GCF_000499845.2. Classification (NCBI taxonomy): domain Eukaryota; kingdom Viridiplantae; phylum Streptophyta; class Magnoliopsida; order Fabales; family Fabaceae; genus Phaseolus; species Phaseolus vulgaris. The sequence goes on along the minus strand of NC_023755.2, from coordinate 16,022,380 downwards.
GGGGTTCCGAGAAGCTTTGGCTCAAGCAGTCTGCACGAATCCGGGGGTTGACATTTCCAGTTGCGATCCCACTCACCACATTGTTGATGGAAAGGTCGTGCCCTTGGAAATAGATGACTGAGCCGCCACCCCCCGATCATCAGCCCATTTCTTTACACTTGTTTTAAGTTTCTCTGACAAATTTGTAATTCTTTGAATCATCTGCACTCTTGACACCACTCTGGATCTTTGTTACAATTACTTTCATGTCCTCGCTGTATAGAATTCTGCCCGTGCGACTTTATTCTCATCCTTTGCCTTCGCGCGCTTCGATTATTTTATTTGTGTTTTGCCTGTTTCTTTCACTTCGTTGGACGGCCTTGTATGCCCGGGAAAGGTCACGTGCCAACCTCACGCCCATGGAGAGGCTCACCTAGTGACGTCATATCGTCCACGGGGTGTCTCTAACACCGAAACAGTTCTTTCCTTGATCCTTAGCACCCGGCGCCCACGCCTAAGGAGAGGCCTGCTACAGCAGCGCGTATCGTCCCCGGGTGTCTAAACGTCGAGTGCCTTGGGGGGGGTCGTTCCCTCTATGGTCTTTCCTTCCCATAGGTATCGGGGAACACCCCGCCAGCGATTCGCGGCGTTTGGCGGTCTTATCTCCCTCCACGGTCTTTCCTACCCGTGGTATCGGGGAGGCGACACCAGCAACTAACTCTGCCCCTTCAATCTCGTCTCCCTCCACAGTCTTCCCTACCTGTGGGTATCGAGGAGGCGACCCTGTTGATATTTGGGTTGGCAACGCCCGCGACGTCTCACGCTGGTGTCGCCCTTCACGTCCTTCCGGGCGACGCCTCGGGCGTTACCTTTACTTCGACATTGACTTTGATTCTTGCCTTGGTCGACGCTTGATGACAGCGAAGAGCTCAAGGTTTTGTCCGTGCCATCCACGTGGCGCTTCTTGTATGGCTGACAGGACGTTCTGTCATTCGACTTGATCCACGCGGCGCTGCTTGTATGGATGATGGGACATTCAGTCATTCCACTGAGTTCTGACTCCTGCTGTGCCCCAGACCCACTTTCGACGGCGCATCGTACCACTGGATACTCTGTTGATACGACGCTCTCTGATTTTAACCAGCGGTGCCAGGGTCATCTTTTCATCTTCTGCCACGTGGATCAATCGTGCGGTGCATCAATTCGCGTCGTTTGGCACTCTAACGCTTTATTTAACTCTTCAAACTCTGAAACTATCCTCATCATTTTCTCACTCTTCATAACCTACTTACGTTCTTTCTTCTTGCACCCTTCCTTCTTGCACCCTTCCTTTTCTCACGAAGGGTTGTTCTAGCATTCGCTTCCCTCGCTCAGCTCTTGCATTTCTGGCAGTCCCTACACTCTTGACAATCCCTGATCTTGTTAAAGAATGTCTTCTCACGCTGCTTCCTCCAGGGTCAATCCCAAGGACTTGTACCCTTGGGCTTCGAGTGAACTTCTTGACGAGTGTTCATGCTTACTCGCTACCAGGGCCATAAGGGAGCACAAAGGGGATTCGTGTTCCTATGACCATCGGGCCTTCGCGAGGAGGCATGACGACGACATCGCTGTGCTCCCTTGCACTCTAGGGGAACCAGTATGTGGAGACGAACGGGCCAACGAAGGGGTCCCTTTCTTTTACTTTTACCAGGTGGTGTTCAAGACCATCGGAGTGCGCTTACCCTTTTCCTGGTTCGAGAAGGAACTGCTGACGGAGATCAACGTTGCTCCGGCCCAGTTATATCCCAACAGCTGGGCCTTTGTCAAGGCCTTCGACATTCTCTTCGGGTTTCTGGGCTGTGCACCCTCGGTTGACCTCTTTCTTCACTTCTTCGAGGTGAAGAGGCAGAGACACAACCTCTGGGTAACTCTCAGTAATGTACCCGGGAGAGTTCTCTTCACACCCTTCCAAAGCTCGTTCACCGGGTGGAAAGGCCGGTTCTTCAAGATCTGCCGTACTGACCTTGTTCCCGACGCTCTGGATGGGTTTCCACTGTATTGGGTGAGAGAGGAGAGGGCCCTCAAAACCAAACCCTTCAAGAAGCTGGCTCCAAGTGATCAAATAGCTTGCCGGATTCTTGCTGAGGCGGGAGGTTTTGACTCTGCCACTCTGATCATCCTGGAGTTCAACGCTGGGACTCTCGAAAAGTACATATGTAAGAACCACTGCCTTAGAAACCTCGGCCTTCATTGCTTTCTAACTGTGTATGTCTTGCTTCATGGTGTCTCTGACACGTTTATCTCCCTTGGTGCAGGTTCGAAAATAAACCAAGAAAGGAGGACACGACTTACTCGAGCTCTGCGGGCTGGGAAAGGGGCTTCGCCTTCCTCCAGTGCTGATTCTGATGATCACTGAGAAATGGCTTGTTCGTGTTTTTGCATGATCTGTAGCGTTTGCTCCTTTTGTGCTACTCCCATTGTATTGAACATTGCTTGTAACAACAACTTTTCTATATCATACTCGATTTTTTGCAACGCCACTTTACTTTGCATATGCTTCGCGTACCGCACGCTTTTTCTTTCGTCCTGTTCTCCCAACGGTGTATGCCTTCATCTGGGCGACGCCTTCACATGGGCGACGCCTTTATCTAGGTGACGCCACCCCGTGGCTGCCTTTGCTTTAGCACTGTTTGAACTGCCGACGCCCTGGTTTGGCGACGCCATAACCTAGGCGACGCCCTGGTTTGGCGACGCCATGACCTAGGCGACGCCTTCTTTCTTGGCGACGCATCACATTACTTCAAACGGAGAAAGATAAAGGCTGAAAACCACGGCACTTCTTTTTCTCAAACTGGTTTTACCTTTTATTAGGGTGACCTCATTAAAAAACCCCCGAGAGGGAAAAAGAGCGTCCCCTTCAACTAAATTGTTACATACTACTTACATAAGTCAACTGAAATAAAATTTTAAGTTGGCTGCATTCCAACTGCGCGAGATAGGACCTCCATCTAAAGTCTCCAGGTTGTACGAACCGTTGCCCTTAGCTTCAGTAACTCTGAAGGGTCCGGTCCACTTGGGAGACAGCTTATTCTCCAACTCGTATGGGTGAGCTTTCCACATCACTAGGTCGCCAACCTGAAACCGTCGCGGCTTTACCTTAGAGCTATATTGTCGCTCTACTCTTCTCTTCATCGCTTCAGCTTTTATTCTAGCTTCTTCCCTGGCCTCGTCTAACAGATCCAGGTTTACCCGCCTCTCTTCATTGGATTCCTCCACCACAAAGTTTTGAAAACGTGGTGAGCTTTCATGTATTTCTACTGGAATCATCGCGTCTGACCCGTAAACCAAACTGAAAGGCGTCTCCATAGTAGAGGATTGGGGCGTGGTGTGATATGCCCATACGATCCTTGGTACCTCTTCCGCCCACGCCCCTTTGGCTTTCTCTAACCTTCTTTTTAACCCCCTCAGCAGAACTCTGTTTGCCGACTCCACTTGTCTATTGGTCTAGGGGTGTTCAACCGATGCGAACACTTGTTTGATTCCTACTTCAGCACACAGGTTTCTCAACTGCTGACTGGCAAACTGGGTCCCGTTATCAGATATCAGGCGCCTAGGTACGCCAAAACGGCACACAATATTCTTCCACACGAAATGTTGTACCTTGTGCGCAGTGATCTGTGCAACGGGCTCTGCCTCTATCCATTTGGTGAAGTATTCGATGGCGACGATCAAATACTTCATCTGCCTGATCGCCAGTGGGAAGGGGCCCAAGATGTCGATTCCCCATGTATGGAAAGGCCACGGGCTGTATATGGATCGCAATTCTTCTGGCGGTGCCTTGTGCCAGTCGGCGTGCTTTTGGCATTGCCTACACCGCTGGGCGTGCCGTGCGCAGTCCTCTTTCACTGTTGGCCAGAAGAAACCTGCGCGTATTACTTTGGAGGCTAATGATCTCCCCCCTACGTGGCTCCCGCAGATGCCTTCGTGTAGCTCCGCCATTATCCTGGTGCACTCATCGCCACTGACGCATGTTAGGATAGGGTGAGTGAAACCGTGCCTGAACAGCACCCCATCCACCAAAGTATATCTTGCGGCATTTCTTTTGACTTTTTTACCCTCTTCAGGGTCCACTGGAAGAGCCCCATCCGCCAGGTATCGCTTATAGGGCGTCATCCAGGTGTCTCCCTTGGACAAAACGCATACCTGCATCTGCTCTTCCTCAGGCACGCCCGCGTACATGCTGATGCGGGGCGCCCTCTGCGTATCTTGGGTCAAAGAGCAATGACTCCTCGGCCTTCCCCTTGATGTATAAATCTGGAGGACATCCACCCTGTTGTCTTCCACGAATCTACGCGGAGCTTTGAGAGTCTCCTAGATCACTGTCCTCTGTCTACCCCCCTTGCCTGAGCTGGCCAGCTTTGCAAGCAGGTCAGCTCTGGCATTCTGCTCCCTCGGGACATGTATCAGCTCAAGAGCGTTGAACGCTCCCTTCAACAGCTGGACGTATTTCAAATACGCCGCCATCTGCGGGTCCTTCGCCTGGAACTCACCCGCACCTGCCCCGTGATCAGTTGGGAGTCGCTCTTCACCAGGGGGTTCTGTGCGCCCATCTCCTTGGCCAGGAGCATTCCTGCTATCAAGGCTTCATATTCTGCCTGATTGTTACTTGCCTTGAAGGCGAAGCGCAGGGCCTGCTCGATCAGTATGCCGTCGGGTCCCTCCAAGACTATTCCCGCTCCGCTCCCTTGTTGGTTGGAAGAGCCATCAACCGAGAGCAGCCACTGCGAGCCCACTTCCACCTCTCGCTCACCTCCGGGCGAAAGTTCCGCTATAAAATCTGCATACACCTGCCCTTTGATGGACCCTCTGGGCTCAGACTGGATGTCGAATTCTGTTAGTTCCACCGCCCAGCGCACCATTCTTCCCGCCACATCAGGCTTCTGCAGCACCTTCTGTATAGGGAGGTTTGTCATCACCACCACTGTAAAGCTGTGGAAATAATGACGGAGCCTCCTGGCGGAGAACACTACCGCTAGCGCCGCCTTTTCCAGCGCTTGATACCTCGTCTCAGCCCCCTGTAATGCCTTGCTTACAAAATAGATGGGCTTCTGACTCTGGTCCTGCTCCTGGACCAACACAGAACTAATGGCTCGCTCTGTTACAGTAAAATATAACCGGAGGGGCACGCCCGCTACCGGTTTGCAGAGGACCGGTGGCGTCGCCAGGTACTCCTTCAGCTTAATGAAAGCCGCTTCGCACTCATCAGTCCATGCAAAGCGACTGTTTCTCTTGAGGCACTGGAAATATGGATGCCCCTTCTCTCCCCCGGCGGAAACAAAACTTGAGAGCGCCGCCATCCGCCCTGTCAGCTGTTGCACCTCCTTCACCGACGTCGGGCTTTGCATGGCAATAATCGTCGCGCATTTGTCGGGGTTCGCCTCTATCCCCCTTTCTGTGAGCATAAAACCCAAGAACTTACCGGCCTCTACCCCGAAAACACACTTTTCAGGGTTTAACTTGAGGCGGAACTTGGATATTGTGACGAACAACTCCTCCAGATCCGTCACATGCTGCGCCCTATCCTGCGACGCCACCACCATGTCGTCGACATAGGCGTACACATTCCTCCCGAGCATGGGCGCCAGGACCTTGTCCATTAACCTCTGGTACGTGGCGCCCGCGTTTTTCAGCCCAAAGGGCATCACCTTATAGCAGTAACTGCAAGTCTCAGTCATGAATGCAGTTTTGTTCTCATCTCTGGGGTGCATCTTGATCTGATTATACCCTGAGAAGGCGTCCAAGAAACTCGGCACCTTGCTGCCGGACGCACTGTCTACCAAGGCGTCGATGCTGGGCAGCGGGTACGAGTCCTTCGGGCATGCCTTATTCAGGTCCGTGAAGTCAACACACATCCTCCACTTTTCGTTTGCCTTTTTCACCAAAACGACGTTGGCAAGCCACTCAGGGTACTGAATCTCCCTGATGTGGCCAGCACTCAACAGCTTCTGCGTTTCGTCTTTCACCACCTGCTGCCGTTCCTCATTGAACTTTCTCCTTCTCTGACGCACGGGGCGGACCGTGGCGTCCATGCTGAGGTGGTGACACAGAAAATCGGGATCGATGCCGGGCATATCCGAGGCGGACCATGCGAAGGCATCCAGGTGGCGTGAAATCACTTCCGCCAACCCTTCCTGTTGTTCTGGGCTCAGCGAACTCCCTAGCTTGAATGTCTTGCCGCCAATCTCCCTCTCTACGGCGTTAGCCGTTGGCTGTTCCCTGCTATCATCCTCGACGGGCGCCGCCTCTTCTACGGGCGCCGCGTCCTCAGGGCTTTCCTCCATTGGTGCATCAGCTTCGGGCGTCGCCTTCGCTAGTAGGGCCTCGTCAGGCGTCGACCCAGCGGGCGTCGCCTCAAGCATCGTCGTGTCCGCGCTGGGCGGATGTTCGAATACCATGAACACGCCTCTCTTTGTTTTCAGGCTGTTCTCATAACACTTCCTTGCCTCCTCCTGGTCTGACCTGATGAATATCACCTGACCACTGAGGTCTGGCAGCTTCATCTTCATGTGGCGTGTGGAGGACACCGCGTTCAAACGGTTTAACGCCGGCCTGCCCAGCAAAATATTGTAGGCGAAGTTGGCGTTCACGACCAGATACCGGATGCTTTCGGTACGTGAGGCCTCTCCGTCTGTAAACGTAGTCCTCAACTCCAGGTATCCCCGGACTTCCACCTGGTTATCCCCAAACCCATACAGGCATCCCGTGTAGGGACTCAACAGATCGGGGGACAGCCGTAACTTATTAAAGATCGACAGAAACATGACGTCTGCCGAACTTCCTTGGTCAACAAGCACTCTGTGCACCTTCCTCCCGGCTGTGACGACTGAGATGACAACGGGGTCGTTGTCGTGGGGTACCACATCTCGGAGGTCTCCTCTTGTGAACACGAGATCTGACTCCCACGGCTCCCCCGAGAGTCTCTCTTCGATTGAATTGACCCCCCTCGCGTATTTCTTCCGCTGGGAGGCGGTGGGTCCTCCGCCGGAAAAACCTCCAGCAATGGTGTGGACTCGCCAAGCACAGGCATCTCGTGTGCTGGTTCTTCCGCCTGCGGCGGCGACAAGGTGGCGGTCGTCGTGGGCTCCGCGACATAATCCTTTAAAAACCCAGTCCTCACCAGCTCATCTAGCTGGTAGCCCAACGACAGGCAGTTGTCAATGTGGTGCCGGAAAGCCTCGTGGAATTCGCACCAAGAGTCTTTACGAGGCCCTAACACCTTGTCGGTCTTCGCCGGTCGCCTCATCCTCTCAGCTATGTTAGGCATGGTGATCAAATCCTTCAACTCAACCACGAATTTGTACCTCGCTGGTCTCGCTCTTTCTCTGGCCGGACGATCGCCTCCCGCTGGACCCCGTGGCTGGGGCTTTCTGGCTTCGTAGGGGCATCTCGCCTCTGGCTTCGTCCTTCCCGTCGTGGTCTCATTGACCCTGACGGGTTGAGCTCGCACCGATCCCCTCTGGCGTGAGGGTACGACACTGGTGCGCTTCACACACACCTCCCCTTCAGAAGCAATATGTTCTACCGCCCTACGTCGTAGTTCAGCGAAAGTCCTAGGGCGGTTGCGGATGATGGATTCTCCAAAAGGACCGGGGCATACGCCCTTCACAAATGCGTACACGATCATAGGCTCCTTTGTCGTACCAACCTTCACGACCTGGGTCCCGAAGCGATTGATATACTCCTTCAGGGTCAGGGTCTCCCCTTGATACTGCTTCACATCGAATAGGTCGTAAGAGACCGGCGGCGGGGCCTTGTTTGCTAAGTATTGTTCCCTGAACAACCGCAACAATTGGCGGAAAGATGTGATATGACCCTCTGGAAGGCTAATGAACCAGTCCATAGCCATCCCGGTCAGGGTGCTCATGAAGAGCTTGCACTTGGCAGCGTCAGAACCGCCTACCAGGACCATCTGCGTGTGAAATGCAGCAAGGTGCGTCTCTGGGTCCTCCATCCCGGTGAAGATCACCTTGGGCCCCGCGAACGTGTTCGGGATCACTGCCTCTAGGATCTCCTGCGAGAAAGGAGTGGAAAACTCCCTTGGTGGGGAATGGTTCTCCATCTCGTCATGTCCAGGCCGCCTCCGATCATTTCTCAGGCCCTAGCGCAACTCCTCATTTACACGGTGGAGCTCTTCATTCCGCTCATGCGAGGCGTCGAGATCTGCCTGCATGCGTTCCTATTCCATTTTCGACTCCGCCATGTCCTGCTGCAGCCCCCTCATTATCTCCAGGACCTGTTGCATGGATAGTTCTGCTGGGGCTGCGCGTGCTGTGCTCCGTCTGGTGGGGGCCATTGTCACTCCAACCTTCTCCAACGTTACTGCGACTCAGTAGATTTTCTCAAACTTGTGATGGGACTGATGTTTTATATCGGCCCCACGGTGGGCGCCAAATGTTCCGTCCGGTTGACCGGGACGTCTTCGTGCGCGACCTCAACCGTCAGCTAGGGACTCCTTCCCACTGGTTACCTGTGGATTCCTGCAAAAGAGAGGACAAAGAGGCGCCCTAGCGGCCGTTTGCACTCCGACGCTCAAGTCAGCCAGCAAGAAACACCAATACTGTTCACCTACATCTCTGAGCACCGCGTATGGCACTCTGAAGGTGATAAAAAGAAATGTGTATATGTGTGTGTGTTTTCTCCCTCAGGCAAAGATTTTTCCCCAATTCCTTGTACGTAGCCTTAAGCACGAGCAAGCAACCAGAGAGTTCTCTGGTAAATTTGCCAAAAGTTCCAACAACCTTCTTTCCAACATTCTCTGCGCTATTTAAACTGCCCAAGCATTTAAAGCGCCTTAAAGCGCTTTTAATCACAAAACGTAACGCATTTAATTAACGCGCCTAATTAGAAAACGTAGCGCATTTAAGACGTTGAAACGCTTGGGAGCTGTTACAGTACCTGAATGTTCGAAACAGAAACTGTATTGAATGACTTTAATTACCTGGTACCTGACTGGAGTGTTTCTATTCTGACATGGCTGTCGTACACGTGGAGGGTCGTATGACCCCATCTGGGGGCGTTTCTACGTGTGAGTCCTCCTGCTTGGGAGGGCTACTGTGCTAGGGGTGACTTTTTGGGTGCCAACTCATGCCCCCAAGTATCTAGTCACTTACTTTGAGAGCGTATCTGCCTTCCTCTTGCACCCTGCGCCCTGCTACCCTGGGCGTGACCTTCCTCTTGAGTCGTATCTGTCCCAAAGGCGTCTCGGGGGCGGCAGGAGTACTTCACGAGTCAGGCTGCCCTACACTGGTGCTATTCCTATGGCCTTGAAGCCACCTTTTCCTTTCTCTTTATCACTGCCCCGGGTTATCGGGACCTGAGGCTTCCCCACGGCGTTGCTCCCTCCATGGTCTTTCCTACCCATGGGTATCGGGGAACCACACTGTGATCGCCTTGCTTTAGTACTGTTTGAGCTGGCGACGCCCTGGTTGGGTGACGCCATCACCTAGGCGACGCCTTATCCTGGCGACGCTTCCTCTTGGCGATGCTGGCACTTGGCGTCTCTCCACCTAGGCGACGCCTTGCATTCAAGTTTAGGACCGAAAGTCGAGAACATGGGTTAAAAACCCAAAATAGTGGAGTTTACTTAACTTCATCAACATCATGTGTGGCAAGTAGGGCAGATCAAAACATTAGGGAAGCGGATTTGGCATACTATGGAAAATTAGAAGATATAATTGAGCTTAATTACTATGGTCGTTTTAAAGTGACATTGTTCAAATGTAAATGGGCTGACACCACAAGGGATAGGGGGCTTAGAAAGGATCCGTGGGGTTTCACTTCGATTCATTTTTCAAGATTAATTCACATGGGAGATTGTGAGGAGCATGATCCGTATATTGAAGCTTCACAGGCTGAAATGGTATATTATGTTAATGATGAAGTTAACAAGGATTGGAAAATTTTCATCCACTTGAAACCACGAGACTTGTATGATATGGGAGAAGGACATAGTGAAGTTTGTGAAGTGGAACCATGTCCACAACAAGACTTAAATCAATTTTTCAACGAGTCTGAACATTTTCCATTGTTTAGGGATGATGAAGACGATGAGTTATTAAACGAGGACACCAATGATCATGAACTTCATGAAAATGAGTCAATGTCAGAGTAATAATAAGCTTCGTTTGTTAATAAAATTGCACATGTATGGTTAATGTCAATTGCACATGTATTTGATTATGTACTTTGATATACACCATTATATCTTGTTTTTGTTCTTCATTCTTTCCTTTTTTATGTGCAGATATGCCTAGGCCTAAGAAAATTAAGAACTTGCTCAAGGCAATTGATGGACATAGTTCAGACACATCTGTGGGGAACTATGTTCAACTTAATGACACGCCTCAAAGTACACGTCAACAAATAACCAAATCTACTCAACCACATTTTGGATCTCCATTACCACAAGAATTTGGACATACACCACCACAAATCTCACAATCTGCACAACCACGAAATTTACAACCTACTTTTGAATCATCATCACTACCACAAACTAAGTCTGCTCAACCACACACATCTAAGTCTACACTACCACATACGTCTGAGTCTACACTACCACACACATCTGACTCTGTACTACCACATACATCTGACTCTGCACTGCCACATACATCTGACTCTACATTGCCACATGCATCTGAGTCTGCAGAACCACATACCCCTCAGCCTACACAACCGCATACATCAGAATCTGAAGCAGAAAGGGTGCCACCAAGAAAAGGCAGGCAGTCAAACCACTATTGGTTTATTGATACTATAGGTAAAGATATGTTAATTTTGCTATTGTGTTTTTCTTTTCATTTAATTACTTTCATTGCAAATACCTTAATGTATTATACTTTGTAGATGAGCATGGAGTTACTCAGAAAATGAAGCTCAAGGTTAGAGATGCTCATAACTTGCCCAGTGGAATACGTGTGGTTGTCGACTATGATGATAACTTTCAACCCATTAGAGAAGCATGTGGTTTGCTTGCTGGAGTTTGTGGACAACTAGCAGGAAATCATATATTGTTGCCTATAAGTTTTGAAAGTTGGTCATCTATGCCTGATACTTACAAGGATACTATATGGGAGAGTAAACTGAAGGTAATTGACCCTACATTCAATACAACATTAAATATGTACATTCTTATTTCTTTTTTTTGAATATATATGGACTAATTGTTGTATTATTTGAAGACTCGTTTTTGCTTCAAGATAAATGAAGACCTCGCTAAAAGAGATGTTATGTTCAAAATTGGCAAATTATGGAGGGAGTATAGATGCAAGCTCTGGAATGAATTCTATGACCCACTGTTAAGCAGAAATGACCTAATAAAGAATATTCCAGATGGTCTTAGCATGGAGCAATGGGCTATATTTGTGGATTATCGTCTCAAGCCTTCCACCGTGGTACATACTTTTCATTTCATGTATTTTCACTAAGCTTGATTTTAAATTTGCAAAAACTAATTTCATTTTACTTTGTAGAAACTGTGTAATAGGAATAGAGATATAAGAAAGAAACAGACTATTCCTCACACTGGTGGTGCTATGCCATTGTCAAGAAGGAGGGATAATTTGGTATATTTACTTATATATAGCTTTGTGAATTTCGCATATATTTTGATTTATAATATATTATGAATTTTTGTAATTATATTATCCTTTTTTAAATGTATAGAGAATTGAAACTGGTAGGAACATTGACCGAGCTGAGATGTGAAAGATCACACACAAGAGGAAGAATGGCACATATGTTAATGATGAAGCAATGAACATTGGGGTAAGTTTTAATAACATATATCAATTTTGGGCTATTTTGGATACTGTCTTGGACTATTTTGGACACTATTTTAGGAACATATTATCTCTGCCATGGGTTTATATTGTTTTGGACTATTTTGGACTGTTTTGGGCTATTTTGGATGTTGTCTTTGACTATTTTTTACATTGTTTTGGGAACATATTGTCTCTGCCACAGGTATATACTGTGTTGGATTGTTTTAGGCTATTTTGGATGCTGTCTTGGACTACTTTTTACATTGTTTTGGACTGTTTTCGGAACATACTATCTCTGCCATGAGTATATACTATTTTGGACTGTTTTGAACTTTTTTAGCCTATTTTGGATACTGTCTTGGACTATTTTGGACACTATTTTAGGAACATATTATCTCTGCCATGGGTTTATATTGTTTTGGACTATTTTAGATTGTTTTGGGCTATTTTGGATGCTGTCTTGGACTATTTTTTACATTATTTTGGACTGTTTTGGGAACATATTGTCTCTATCATGGGCATATACTGTTTTGGATTGTTTTGGGCTATTTGGATGCTGTCTTGGACTATTTTTTACATTGTTTTGGACTGTTTTCGAAACATATTGTCTCTACCATGGGTATATACATTTTTGGACTGTTTTGGGGTATTTTGGATATTGTCTTGGACTATTTTGGACATTGTTTTAGGAACATATTATCTCTGCCAAGGGTTTATATTGTTTTGGATTGTTTTTGGCTATTTTGGATGTTGTCTTGGACTATTTTTTACATTGTTTTGGACTGTTTTGGGAACATACTGTCTCTGCCATGGGTATATACTGTTTTGGACTATTTTGGATACTGTCTTGAACTATTTTTACATTGTTTTGGACTGTTTTGGGACCAAGTTGTCTATGCCATGAGTATATATTGTTTTGGACTATTTTGGATTGTTGTGGCCTATTTTGGATGTTGTCTTGGACTATTTTTGACATTGTTTTAGACTGTTTTGGGAACATATTTTCTTTACAAAAGATTGCAGATTTCCTAGTTCCTTGGATTATATGTGCACGGAGTTTTGGATTTGATAAATAGTATTTTCATTACTATTGTTATTGTTTTTCGACATGGACCGTGTTTCTTTTTTAATGTTGGTTGCTTCCATTTTTATGTAGGAAAAAATTGATGAGCTAATGCTGCAAAATCCAGACACTGCATCAGATATATCTCCAAATGATCCAGTTGGTGTCATTCTTGGAAAGGAGCATCCAGGGAGGGTCAGGGGACTTTCATATGGAGCTTGTCCAACCCTTGCTTTCAAGAAATCCACAACAAGGTTAAGCAATATGAATCATGGTTCCTCTAGTGGTGGGTCTTCAACAAATGTTGAAGAAAAGGTAGACCAGATGGCAACTGAACTTGCAATTGTAAAGAGCCAAATGCATACTCTACTAGCCTACATTGCTTCTAGACCAGACGTGCCAGAACATTTAGCTGCAATGGCAGCAAATTTGGTACAACCATCTATTAATGAGGTATAAATTATATACTTAAAATTTTATTCTAATACTGTTTTAATTTCTTTTTTTTTAAAATTCTCAGTTAACTATAAACATATTTTAACTTATTTCAGGCACCGGATGTTGGAAGTGATGCTCCATCACCAAACCAGAATATAAGATCAAGTGGAGACAATAAGACAAATTAGGATTGGAGTTTTAGTTCTAATATGTTTAGAAAGTGAAACAATTTCTATTTTGACAATTTAATTTACTTGTTGTTTGGATTAGTTTGACATTTTCAACTTTGTTCTTTAAATGAATGAATGAAGTCATCTTTTCATTATTATATTTCTCAATTTTAATTATATTATGAAGTAATTGTATTATGAAATTAATTTATATTATAATTTAATTATATTATGAAACTTAATTGTGTATTAAATTTAATTATAATATAAAATTAAATAATATTATGAAATTGATTTATAATATGAAATTTAATTATAATATTAAATTTAATTGTAATATGAAATTTAATTATAATATTAAATTAAATTATAAAACAGAATTAAATAAAATATTAAAAATATTAAAAATTAAATTAAATATTTAATATTTAAATTATGACAGTCATAAAGGTTATCATAAACGCCATACTATACCGTATTAACTGGCGTTTATAACTGCCACAATTTACGTTGGAATTGGTTTACCAGTTTGAAAATTACGACATTTATAACTGACGTAAATTACACGCTTAAAACCGCCACATTATACAATGCATAATATGGCGTCTGCTACAGCGGTTCTCACTTGACCACCATATTAAACTTTGTGGCGGCAAGAATGCTGGCGTTATTGGGTACCGCCACAGATGTAAAATGTGGCGGTTATAAACGCCAGGTTATACGAAAATAACCGCCACCACATACACGTTTTTTTGTAGTGCTTCTTGCTAACTTCTTGAATGCAGAAAAGGCATCACTCTTTGATTCCAAGAAGAGAGTCCAAGTGAACCTAGAAAAGTCATCAACAATAACAAGAGCATAGTAATTTCCACCAAGACTCATAGTTTTTGAGGGTCTAAAGAGATCCATGTGAAGTAGCTCAAGACGTTTTAAAGAAGAAACAACATTTTTTTATTTTAAAAGAGCTTTTCACTTGTTTCCCTTTTTGACAAGCTTCACAAATGTGATCCCTCTCAAACTTGAGCTTTGGTAGCCCAATCACAAGATCCCTTGAAATTAACTTGTTCAAGTGATTCATGTGAATATGAGCAATTCTTGTATGCCAAAGCCAAGATTCATCTTGCTTGGATAGAAGACAACCAATTGAGCATGGTGAAGAGATATCTAGAAGATAAACATTATTGATTCTCTTACCTACCAACATTACCTCTTTGGTGTTGGGTAGACATATTTCACATGTGTTTGTCTTGAATACCACTTTATATCCCTTGTCACACAGTTGACTAATGCTTAGCAGATTGTGTTTTAGCCCTTCTACATAGAGCACATCATGGATGACCAAGATGTCTTTGTCTCCTATGGATCCTCTTCCAAGAATCCTTCCCTTGTTGTTGTCCCCATAGGTGACATGCCCTTCTTGCTTAAAGGAGATACTCAGGTATTTTGATTTGTCCCCTGTCATATGCTTGGAGCATCCACTGTCCAAGTACCATTGTTGCTTGCTCTCCTCCAAGTTTTCCTACAAAGAAGATTTTCTAGTACAAAGATTTGGTCCCCTTATGAATGTGGGTCCATTTGGTTTACATTCATCAATTGAACCTTTACTGCACTTAGGAATCCACTTCATAAAGCCCCTAGGAACAACATATTTTCTGATTTTATAAAACCTCACAGAATGGCTTCTTTTCATGCAGTAGAAGCATGTAACAATCGATTGTTTCGATGGTCCAATCAGTTGTTTTTCTAGCATTTCCGAAAATGACTTTGAAAATCTATCTTGTTTGTTTTGTGGGTTAAAACCCAATCTAGCTTTTCCAAAAACACAGTTTTGAGATGCTAAGACATTCTCAAGGTTGGATTGACCTTTAGAAAGCTTATCTGCAGTTTTAACAAGATAGTGGACCTTCTTTTCAAGATTTTCGCAATTTTCACAAACAAGAGTATCACACTTGCAAGAGGAGTTTTTGTAAACAATTTCAAGCTTTTCAAAATCTGTTTTTGAATTTTCTAATTCCTCTTCCAGTGATTTGACTCTGTTTTCAAGCCAGCTATTCATTCCCTTTAACCGATTGTTCAAGAGAGCCAATCGGTTGGCTTCTTCATGCGTTTCTTGAAAGGCTTGAAGCAATTGACCATAATTTTCAGAGTTTGAGGAGTTAGATGAACTTACACTACTTGAGTCATCTTCCTTTCTGGCCATGAAGCAGAGGTTGAGGCTTTTCTTGTTTTGCCTTCTTTTCCTTCTTGCTTGACTATTTGACCTTGCCTCCTTTGGTTCATTGTTTCCATGAGCAACCTTGAGTGTGTCCCACATCTCTTTAGCATTTTTGCATTTTGATATCCTGAAAAACTCATTAGTATCTAGTGCAGAAGATATTATGTTTTGAGCAGTACAATCAAGCTTGGCCATTTTACATTCATCATTGGTCCATTGAGACCAAGGTTTTGCAATTAAAGAACCATTCCTTTTAAACTTTGAAATGTAAGGACCATTCTCAATTGAATCTCAAATTCCTTGATCAAAAGATTCCACAATGATTTTCATTCTAGCCTCCCAATACTTCTAATTCAATCCACGGAATAAAGGTTGTTTGTAGATTGAAGCACCTTCCTCAAAAGATTGTTTTCCAGTCATAGAGAAAACCATTTTTCTGTTATGATACCAAAACAAACAATCGGTTGTTTCCTTAAATCAATCGGTTGTTTTGGTTTTGACAGCTCAACCATTTGAAAAACAGTTTTCAACCTTTTCTAAAAACACCTAAGTATAAAACAATCGGTTGTTTCGACAAAACAACAGGTTGTTTTTCACTTAGCTTGTAAAACACTTTTCTTTTAAAAGGATTGAGAGTGCTTATGCTTTGGATTCAATCAAGAGTGGATTACATATTAAATCTACCCCATATCCTATCTAAAAGGACAGCATAGCCAGCCTTCATCATCCTTCAAAGGGTTTGGATTCTTCAAAGCTTAAACACCACTTGGTTCAACATAAGAGTGTTCCACTAAGGCAAATACTTGCTTTATCCCAAGCTCCGAACATAGCTTACCCATTTTTTTACTAGCAAGTTAGGTTCCATTGTCAGAAACTAGGTGCCTCGGGATCCCAAAACGACACACAATGTTCTTCCACACAAAATGTTGCACCTTATGAGCAGTTATCTGTGCAATTGGCACAACTTCAACCCACTTGGTGAAGTATTCAATAGCCACAATGAGATATTTCATCTGACGTATCACCAAAGGGAAATGACCTAGAATGTCTATTCCCCATGTATGGAAGGGCCACGGGCAACAAATGGACCTCAGCTCCTCGGCTGGCGTTTGGCACTAATCAGCGTGCTTTTGACATTGCTCGCAGTGTTGGGCATACTTCACACAATCCTCCTTCAGGGTCGGCTAGTAATACCCCAGCTCGGATGGCCTTCAATGAGAAAGCTCGTCCCCCGATATGGCTACCACATATGCCTTCATGGAGTTTGGCCATGATGCAAGTACACTGATCTCCACTTACGCAAGTGAGGATTGGGTGGGTATAACCGTGATGAAAAAGTTTTCCATTTATCAAGGTATACCTCCCCGCATTCCTCTTAATTGTCTTGGCCTCCGTAGGCTCGGCGGGAAGTAACCCATCAACTAAGTAACGCTGGTAAGTGTTAGATTTATAAGGCTAAAACAAGAGGGGGGTGAATTGTTTTAGAAAGATTTTTGCAAGTATTCAAGGTAGAGTGAAAGGCAATGAGTAATTAATCAATGGAAAAATTGTTCAACCAAATATAAAACTGTTTTAAGCTTGATGCAAAAATTCAACCTGTTGTTTTTACGAAATAACCAGTTGTTTTTATCAACAGATTTATAGCAATTTAAAGAATGTAAGGATAGAGAGATTCACACAGAATGTTTATACTGGTTCACTCAACACCTGAGCTACATCCAATCCTCAGAAACCACTGAGAATTCACTATGTAATCAATCACAGATTACAAATTACACAACCACAAAGAGTTGACTTTGAATCCCACAAAGCCCACTCACCCTCTTTGCAACCACACACCACTCCAAGAATGTTGATCTTGATCCCCTCAAGAACACACAACACTTCTTGGCAACACTAGTACAGAAATATAATTATTAAGAAGGAAGGGAATAGAAAACACCTGGGCAAACCACAAGATCAAAGATCAGAATACAAGACCCAATCCTATTCCACATACTTGAGATGATCCAAAGCTCTTTAAAACTTGAACTGTTTCTTATTGATCTCTTTTACTTCGTTCATGCATAGGAGCGTAAAATCACCTTTTTATCTTTCAATCAAATGAATAAAACAGTTACAACAAAAGCTCAAGAGCAGTTGGAATCATTTAAAACAAAAAAACCATCAAACAGCATTTTGTTAAGGTTTTCAGCAAAATAATCGGTTGATTTTTCGAAATAACCGATTGAATGTTATTTGGTAGCATACAAAATCACTGAGTGTCAAATAACCTGTTGTTTCAAAATTTTAACCTGTTAAAATTTGTTTGACAGCAAAGGCAAAGACAAAGCTTTTCCAAATCAGTTTGAAATCTACTAAGTGTCAAACAACCAGTGAAAACGAAATTTCAACTTGTTGAAATTTGTTTGACAGCAAAGGCAAAGATAAAGCTTAAATTCCAGTAAGTGTCAAACAACCTATTAAATCGAAATTTCAACTTGTTGAAATTTCACTTCCTTTTAGAACATCCATCTTTTCAAAATGTTAAAGATTCAATTGAGCTTGGATCAACTTAAGAAGTTAATTAACAAGTTTCAAACTCTCCACTAGGATTTGGAGACATCAAAACATCTTGTTCAAAAGTAAGGTGTTATCCAAGTCTTTGTGGTGTCGACCTGCAAAACCTCAAGAAACTCATCCCCCAACAACCTGTAGGTAGTTATCCTTGGGACTTTCAGGGTCTCCTGATTCATCAAGTGATGCCTTCTCTCTTTCCCTGAGTTGATCCCCAGGACCTCCACGTGGCGAACCTCGGTTGGTCCTCCTTCAGCTGTCCTAGGCGACTTCAATGTCTCCTGAATTACTGACCTTTGTCGGCCTCCCTTCCCTGAACTAGCCAACTTAGACAACATGTTTGCTCGAGAGTTTCGCTCTCTAGGAACGTGAACGAGGTCGAACATAGAGAATAATGTTTTCAAGATCGTTACCTGAGATATGAGGCTAGTTGCAGATCCTTGGCCTGATACTCACCCGTGACTTGCCCGGTGACAAGGAACGAGTCATTCTTCACCAACAAACTCTGAGCTCCCAACTCCTTGGCTAGCAACATCCCTACTATCAAGGTCTCATACTCAACTTGATTGTTACTCGCCTTGAACGTGAACCTCAAGGCTTGCTTAATCAACAACCTGCTTGGTCCCTCTAAAATGACCCCAGACCCACTTCCCTGCAGATTGGAGGATCCATCTACCGAAAAAACCCACTGAAAATCATTGGGATCGAGCTAATGTCATCAAATGAAAGTTCTACCATGAAGTCAGCGTATACCTGACCCTTGATCGACCCTCTAGGTTCATATTGTATGTCAAACTCAAATAACTCCAATACCCAACAGACCATCCGACCTGCTATATCGGGCTTTTGAAGGACCTTACGGATGGGCAGATCGGTAATCACAATCAATGTGAAGCTTTGAAAGTAGTGGCAAAGTCGCCAAGCTATAAACACCACGGCTAAAACAGCTTTCTCGATAGTCTGATACCTAGTTTCTAGTCCCTACAATACCTTACTCACAAAGTAGACTGGCTTTTGGACCTTATCTTGGTCTTGCAAAATGACCGAGCTAATCCGCGATCTGTAATCGCACAATAAAGACGAATAGGGATACCTGGGTCTGGCTTACCATGAATAGGGGGCTCCTCATTCCTATAATTGCATGCCATTTGTCGGGGTTCGCCTCTATGCCCCTTTTAGTTAGCAAGAAACCAAGGAACTTTCCAGCTTCCACCCCAAATACGCACTTATCTAGATTAAGCTTCAAATTGTACTTTGCTATTGTTATGAATAGCTTTTCCAAGTCGACAATATGCTGGTCCTTCTCTTCTGATGTGACGACCATGTCGTCTACATACACCTGTATGTTTCACCCGAGCATTCGAGTGAGGATCCGATCCATCAGCCTTTGATAGGTAGCACCAACATTTTTAAAGCCAAAGAGCATGACCCTGTAATAGTAGCTGGCGAACTCGGCCATAGAGGTTGTCTTACTCTCGTCCTTCGGGTGCATACGATTCTGATTGTATCCTGATGCAAACCAAGCTAACAAGGAGATGACCAATGATGCTCACTATGAGAATTCATTTCAACAATGAAGTGAAGACCTCACTAAGGATTTGGCAAACCTCACTAGAGGAAGAAATGGACACAAACCAGAGCACCTAATGTTCTTCCTGCTGGTCTTCTTAAAGAATAAAACAAGTTGTAAATAATTTGAGCTCACTTTAGGGGTCCAAAGAACAAGGATAGGCTAGGATAAGGTGCCTTTAGCATAATATGGGGTGTAGGTGATGGAAGAGGGCCAAGCACATCTATCCATGGGAGCCAAAGCCCAAACCATGAAGAACGTCTAGACCAAGAAGAGCGTCTAGCTACAAGAAAGGAGCGTCTAGGATGTGAAGGGAGTCTACCCATGGAGCGTCTAGATGTGGAACTAGACCGTCTAGGTCCTCTCACAAGGTCAATGGCTAAGCATGTTCAAGCCCAAGTGAATGAAGCCACGGATGGAAGAGAGAAGGCTTTGTACATGTTGCATAAAGGCCCAATAGGGGTACTTAGTAATTAGAGTAGTGTAGAAAGCATGTTTGAGTGAAACTTTCTAGAAGCTTTCTATGTGTGACCGGTCATGGCACATGGCTTAGGATTTGCATTTCATTTGGTTTCCATTTCATTAGCTATTAGCTTAGCTTCTACGTCCAAATAGCCTATAAATAGGAGGGCTATCTCTTGTATTTTCCAAGTTTATTGTGAGTAAAGTTATGCTGCCATTTTGTGCCAAGCTTTGCTTCTCCTAGAATTCTAGGCTCTAAACTTCACTTCCTTCACCTCTCCTTGGGTTGGCCGAACCTCCCTAGCTTCATACACATCATGCACCTTCAAGATCAACACCACTCTTAGGAGGATCTTGCTCACACACCTTCATAGCTTCCGCACCACTTTTCCTTACATGATTCAAGAAGACCTTCATGAAATGCCATCAGTTGGTATCATGAGCTATAGTTCTTCAAGATGAGTTGCTTTTGGTCTTTCATTTTTAGTTCTTCTTTACTTTCATGTTGTTCATCTTATTTTCCATAATTGTCTTGCTGTTTTTTACATTTTAATTTGTTTGGTGTGCTTTGTCGAAGATCCAACCGAAGCACTCTTGTTCAATTGATCTTGAACAAGTTCTTGTGCAATTTGTGATAGGATTCCATACACCTTTGAGTTGCTATTTTCTTTTAGGCTTTTGAGTCTTTATTGCTTTCATTATTTGGTTCATATTATGCTTTGAGTCTTTAATTTTCTGAATCTATACATGTTTTGTCAAGTCATGTTCATCCTTATTGTCAACAATTCATAGTAGTCCTTTTATTTGGCTTGATTGTTTCTTGATTTTGGGTCTCTTTAATTGCTTGAATCTGCTGTTCTTTGCTCTTTTGGTGCCTTTTTAATTTTAGTTTGAGTTCATATTGTGTTTAGATCCTACACAATTCTATTTCACAAATTTCCATTGTGTCTAAACTTTGGTATCTTGCTGTTTTTGTTTCCAGTTTTCAGAATCCCCTGTTTCAGATTTTCTGTGCTGACTGTTTTGATCCAGAAAAATATTTCCACTCATAGGAAAATTTTGATTCTCTAGAATTTGCAAGTTTGAAGTGTTAGAAAGGACAAAAAAAGAATTAGTCCAAAAGAAGCAACAGAAAAAAAATGATAAATCTTTTAAAATCAGTGTGCAAACCTGAGGCGCTACAGCTGGCGTAACTGAACACCAAAATTGAAAAATTTATTAAAAAAAATTGGTGCATGCGTTTTGAGTGATTCCAAAGCCAGGATTTAGCTAAGATCTTGAATATCTTGCATATCAAATTTCAGAATCATATCTTAAAAACACAGCTCAGCATAAATTGGGGAAAAACACGTTTCTGGCCCACAACATTTTCCAGTGGTGCTGTTTTTTTTTTATTTGGTCATCTAAATCTAGTGTCATTCTTAGGATTCTTTTGTGTGCCTACCTTTATTTTGGTACCTTTTATTTGCTTGCTTAATATTTCTTGAACCTCTTTCTAGTTGTCATAATCTAACTCCTTTTGGTGGTACTGTTTTATTCAATTTAATTGTTTCTTGCTTTTGTTCTTTGACCTCTAATTTGGGTGCTGGAATTTCTTCTCTCCTTTGGTGCTTATGTGATTTGAAACTTGACTTGGTTAAGGTTTAGCCCTTTGATAGGTGCTGGAAATTGGAGAATCAAGACCTTCATTCTAAGGGGAAGACAAAGACAAAGCCGAAGCAAACTTTCTCAAAACACTACACACATTTGGAGGACTAACAAGCAAAGACAACAAGAGGGAGTGACACTAGCAAAAAGAGGATCAACAAAGGGGGTTTTTCTTAAATTCCTTACAACTTAATTTGTGTTAATTACCTCTTAATTACGCTTTAGACGGTGAGTGTGTCTTCAAGGGCTCAAAGTGTCCAAGAAGCCTCACCTAGGGCCGAATAGTATAGCATTCTTGTTTAGTAATTGTTACTTATTTGTATTTGCTTTTCTATTGCTTTAAGTATTGACGCTTTGCATGGTTAGTTTTGTTTAAATTTGTGTTAAACCGACTAGTTTTGTTGAATAGATAGCTTACATTGTTTTCTTGCATTTATTTCTCAACTTATTTGTGTTCTAAGTGTTTCACTAAGAGAAAGTCTTGTGTGAAGATATTGGAGGATAATTTTTGGCAAGGAAAAGGCTTGGTACTTAAGTAGTCCTTTGTGACTCACCTCCCTTACCTGGAAAACTATCTTCTTTAACTTTCCTAAACTTTCTCAAAGTAAAACACCTATATACACAAAGTTTTAGCCATGTCTTCTTCTTCTCACTCTCCAAAGTCTATGGAAAGTGAAGTAAAATCTTTGAAAACTCTTTTGAAAGAAGTATCACAAACGGTACAATTAATTTCTTTTAGACAATTGGAGAATGAGAACAAAATCAATGAGATGGCTAAAGCTCAAGAAGAGAAATCACAAAAATCACAAAAATAAATAAAAAACTCATACTCATGCATCTAGGAGCAATGAGTCTTTAGGGGAGGGAAGCCTTAGAATTAATGACTACTACCAACCACCCCCTAGAAGGAATAGGCAAAGGGAGCAAGAGGTGCCAAGGGAAACTAGAGTAGACTTACCTCATTTTCATGGAAAAGAAAATGTAGAAATTTATCTAGATTGGGAAATGAAGGTAGAGCAACTCTTTGCTTGCCATAGGGTAAGTGAGGAACGTAAAGTACCCTTAGCCGCCCTTAGCTTCCAAGGGAATGCCATGTATTGGTGGACCTCTCTCGAAAGAGAAAGGCGTCTTCATAGGGAACCTCCCATTACATATTGGAATGACCTTAGGGGAGCCCTAAGACGCCGACACATACCTTCCTACTACCATAGGGAGTTGATGGACAAGCTCCAAAGACTCCAACAAAGAAACATGAGTGTGGAAGAGTATAGACAAAAAATGGAGCTCTACATGATGAGAGCCTCCATTAGAGAAGAGGAGGATACCACAATAGCTAGGTTCCTTAGTGGCCTATCACTTGAGATAAGAGATAGAGTGGAGCTCTTACCTTATCAAGACTTGAATGATTTGGTTCAACTTTGCATTAAAGTTGAGCAACAAATTTTACGCAAAACATCAAGTCAAAAGGTGAGCCCTTACTCTAACTTTTATCCCAAGAAAGAGTTTAGAAGGGAGGGTAGTACATCCAAAGAAAAATCAAAAGAACCTACCAAACCTTTTACCAAAGAAACCTCCACCCCACCCATCCGAGCTAGAGATGTCAAGTGTTTCAAGTGCTATGGAAGAGGGCATGTGCAAGCACAATGTCCAAACCAAAGGACTTTGTTTCTTAAGGGTGTAGACGAGTACACTAGTGGCGAGGATGAGCCTAGTGAGAAAGAGGAGGGGCGAGAGGATGAGAGGGTAGCTCCACTAGAGGGAGAATTGCTTATGATTAGGAGAACCCTCAACAATCACCCTAGCACATCCATTGAAACACAAAGAGAGAACATATTTCATACAAGATGCAATGTTTTAGAAAACATATGCTCTCTCATTGTGGATAGTGGATCTAGTTGCAATTGTTGTAGTGCTAGGATGGTGGAGAAGCTTAAGCTACAAGTAGTTCCTCACCCAAAACCTTATACACTTCAATGGCTTAATGAAAATGGGGAACTACATGTAGACAAGCAAGTGAAAATCACGTTTTCCATAGGGAACTACAAAGATAAGGTTTTATGTGATGTAGTACCTATGGAAGCTTGTCATATTTTATTAGGGAGACCATGGCAATTTGATAAGAAAACCTTACATGATGGTCTCACTAACGAAATTTCCTTCACCCACAAGTATAAAAAGTTTGTACTTAGTCCTTTACCACATTCTCAAGTTGTAAAAGACCAAATACAAATGAAGCAAAAGAGGGATGAGGAAAACAAAAAAAAAAAGAGCGCTAGAAAAAGAGAAAATCCTTAGGGATAGGAAGGCGTGGGAGAAGAGTGTTCCTTCCCACAAGGTTGGTCAACAAGAAAAGCCTCTTGAAAACGTTTTTGAAAATTTGCTTCTTGTTGAACAACCAAGCCTTATCTTTTGTAAAGGAGCACTTACATGCACTGCCACAAGTAGTGAACTTATGAATTTACCTCCTCAAATAGAAAATCTTTTAAGTGAATTTGAAGATCTATTCTCCCATGAGGGACCCATTGGGCTTCCTCCTCTAAGGGGGATAGAACATCAAATTGACTTTATTCCGGGGGCAAGCCTACCAAATAGGCCTGCTTATAGAACCAACCCCGAGGAAACAAAGGAGATAGAATCACAAGTTCAAGACTTGTTGGAGAAGGGTTGGGTTCAAAAGAGCCTAAGCCCTTGTGTTGTACCTGTCTTGTTGGTGCCCAAAAAAGATGGAAAATGGCGCATGTGTTGTGATTGTCGAGCAATCAACAACATCACCATCAAGTATAGGCATCCAATCCCAAGGCTTGACGATATGCTTGATGAATTGCATGGGTCAACTCTATTCTCCAAAATTGACCTTAAAAGTGGATCTCACCAAATTCGAATCAAGGAGGGTGATGAATGGAAAACCGCTTTTAAGACCAAATTTGGATTATATGAGTGGTTGGTGATGCCCTTTGGGCTTACTAATGCCCCAAGTACATTCATGAGACTTATGAATCACACCTTGAGGGATTGTATAGGTAAATATGTAGTAGTTTATTTTGATGATATCTTAGTATATAGTAAAACCCTAGAAGACCATCTAAGTCACCTTAGGGAAGTTCTTCTAGTGCTTAGAAAAAATAGTCTTTTTGCAAATAGGGATAAGTGTACCTTTTGTGTAGATAGTGTAGTTTTCTTAGGTTTCATAGTAAACAAAAAGGGGGTGCATGTAGATCCCGAGAAAATCAAAGCCATCCGCGAGTGGCCAACTCCACAAAATGTAAGTGATGTACGAAGTTTTCATGGGTTAGCTAGCTTCTATAGAAGGTTTGTGCCTAATTTTTCTAGTCTAGCTTCTCCTTTGAATGAACTTGTTAAAAAAGATGTTGCATTTTGTTGGAATGAAAAGCATGAGCAAGCCTTTCAAAGGCTCAAAGCTCAACTCACCAATGCACCCATTCT
This sequence comes from Phaseolus vulgaris, assembly GCF_000499845.2. Classification (NCBI taxonomy): domain Eukaryota; kingdom Viridiplantae; phylum Streptophyta; class Magnoliopsida; order Fabales; family Fabaceae; genus Phaseolus; species Phaseolus vulgaris. The sequence goes on along the minus strand of NC_023755.2, from coordinate 15,997,032 downwards.
ATCTCTCCCAAATTTTTCCAAAACTTTTGAGATAGAGTGTGATGCATCGGGGGTAGGCATAGGTGCGGTTTTGTTGCAAGGTGGACACCCCATTGCATATTTTAGTGAAAAACTCCATGGTGCCACCCTCAACTACCCCACCTATGACAAAGAGCTCTATGCTCTTGTGCGAGCCCTAAAGACTTGGGAACACTATCTTGTGTCCAAAGAATTTGTCATCCATAGTGATCACGAGTCTTTAAAATATTTAAAGGGCCAACACAAGCTCAACAAGAGACATGCTAAATGGATGGAATTTCTTGAACAATTTCCTTATGTAATCAAATACAAGAAAGGAAGCACCAATATAGTGGCCGATGCTCTTTCAAGACGGCATACACTCTTTTCAAAATTGGGTGCCCAAATTCTTGGATTTGACCACATAAGAGAGCTTTACCAAGAAGATCAAGAACTTTCATCCATCTATGCCCAATGTCTACATAGAGCGCAAGGAGGGTACTATGTGTCCGAGGGATATCTTTTTAAAGAGGGAAAACTTTGCATTCCCCAAGGAACACATAGGAGACTCCTTGTCAAAGAATCACATGAGGGGGGACTCATGGGCCATTTTAGAGCTGATAAAACTCTAGATCTTTTAAAAGCAAAATTTTGTTGGCCACACATGAGGAAAGATGTCCAACGACATTGTTCTAGATGCATCTCATGTTTAAAAGCAAAGTCTAGAACAATGCCGCATGGACTCTACACCCCTTTGCCGATTGCAAATGCTCCTTGGGAAGATATTAGCATGGATTTCATTTTAGGACTTCCTAGGACTGCAAGAGGCCATGACTCTATCTTTGTGGTAGTGGACCGTTTTAGCAAAATGTCCCATTTTATTCCATGCCACAAAGTAGATGATGCTCAAAATATTTCTAAACTCTTCTTTAGAGAAGTGGTGAGACTCCATGGTCTCCCTAGAAGTATAGTGTCCGATAGAGATCCCAAGTTTATCAGCCACTTTTGGAAAACTCTTTGGGGTAAACTTGGAACAAGACTACAATTTTCAACTTCTTTTCATCCTCAAACGGATGGGCAAACCGAAGTAGTCAATAGATCTCTTGGAACTATGCTTAGGGCTATCATGAAGGGCAGCCACAAATCTTGGGATGAGTATCTTCCCCATATTGAATTTGCCTACAACCGAGTGGTCCACAAGACTACTAATGCTTCTCCTTTTGAAGTAGTATATGGTTTTAATCCTCTCACACCCATGGATTTGATACCTCTTCCTAATCCACAAGATTTTGTGCATAAGGAAGGAGTAATCAAAGCTGACTTTGTAAAGAAAATGCATGAGAAGATTAAACTCCAAATACAACACCAAAATGAGAAGTACACAAAATACAACAATAAAGGGAAGCGAGAAATAATTTTTGAGGAAGGAGACTTAGTTTGGCTTCACCTTCGCAAAGATAGATTTCCAACTCAAAGGAAGTCCAAACTAAGTCCCCGAGGTGATGGACCCTTTCAAGTCCTCAAGCGAGTCAATAACAATGCATATAAATTGGACCTACCTCTTGAGTATGGAGTACATGACACTTTTAATGTAATTGACCTTTCTCCATTTGTAGGTACCAATGACGAAGACGAGCTAGATTTGAGGAAAAATTCTTTCCAAGGGGGAGGGGATGATGGAAGAGGGCCAAGCACATCTAGCCATGGGAGCCAAAGCCCAAACCATGAAGAACGTTTAGACCAAGAAGAGCATCTAGCTACAAGAAAGGAGCATCTAGGACGTGAAGGGAGTCTACCCATGGAGCGTCTAGATGTGGAACTAGACCGTCTAGGTCCTCTCACAAGGTCAATGGCTAAGCATGTTCAAGCCCAAGTGAATGAAGCCACGGATGGAAGAGAGAAGGCTTTGTACATGTTGCATAAAGGCCCAATAGGGGTACTTAGTAATTAGAGTAGTGTAGAAAGCATGTTTGAGTGAAACTTTCTAGAAGCGTTCTATGTGTGACCGGTCATGGCACATGGCTTAGGATTTGCATTTCATTTGGTTTCCATTTCATTAGCTATTAGCTTAGCTTCTACGTCCAAATAGCCTATAAATAGGAGGGCTATCTCTTGTATTTTCCAAGTTTATTGTGAGTAAAATTATGCTGCCATTTTGTGCCAAGCTTTGCTTCTCCTAGAATTCTAGGCTCTAAACTTCACTTCCTTCACCTCTCCTTGGGTTGGCCGAACCTCCCTAGCTTCATACACATCATGCACCTTCAAGATCAACACCACTCTTAGGAGGATCTTGCTCACACACCTTAATAGCTTCCGCACCACTTTTCCTTACATGATTCAAGAAGACCTTCATGAAATGCCATCAGTAGGTATCATTTTAGCTTGTTCCTAGCCCTTTAGGAAGGCAATTTGACCTAGTTTCTAGAAGGACAAGTCTAGGATGCGGGTTTGACTTAGTCAAACCCTAAGGCTGTCCATTTTTTTCCCTTTTCCCATCCTACCCCTCTTACTTGTTTTCCCAGGCTTCTTCATCTATAAATAGGAGGCCTACCCATTGTGTTTTACATAATGAAATTGAATAGAAAAGTTACTCTGCACAAATATTGTGAGAGCTTGAGTGAGTATTGTCTCCTCTTCCTTTTTGTCTTATCTTGATTAGAATGAATCTCTCAAATTGCAGCCTAACACTTATCTTGGTGGTTTCCACCCATCAAGTGGCGTGCAACCCACCATCATCTCCATAAGTTTCTTCTTCCATTTCCTCTCCATTAATGTTTCCTAGTTTTCTTTTTTATTTTGGCAATTGCATACATGCCACCATACAATGTCTTTTTATCTTTGCCTTTGTGAAATGCACATTCACACCTACTTAACCACTTGGATAAGTTAGTGTCCAGTGGGAATTTTCCTAAGGTCATCACCATTAACTACTAAAATCTCAAACTTAAAGTAAAGTGTCACCTAAATGAAAACATCTAAAAATAAACTCACATCATATCCCAAGAACGCATCCAGGAAACTTAACAACTGATAACCCGAGGCGTTGTCCACCAAGGAGTCTATGCTCGGTAGGGGTACGAATCCTTGGGACAAGCCTTGTTCAGGTCAATGAAGTTGACACACATCCTCCACTTCCCGTTGGCCTTCTTTACAAATATAAGATTTGCCAACCACTCGGGATATTGAATCTCCTTTACGTGGCTAGCAACCAACAAGTTCTGAGTCTCTTCTCGGATGAAGAGGCGCTTATCCTCGTTAAACTTCCTTCTCCTTTGGACCACGGGCTTGACTCTCTCATCCATGGTAAGCCGATCACATAGGAAGTCTGGTCTATCCCGGGCATCTCTACGGATGACCATGTGAAAACACCCATGTTCTCCGATATCACATTAACTATCTTATCTTCGAAATCTTTTCTCAACGAGGTGCCGAGCTTAAAGTTCTTCCCTTTTATCTCCTTTTTCCGAACCCCTCCAGCAGGTCCAGGTCGTCTCTCATTGACGACTTCTGCTTTCGCAATCCATTATGGATCTCGTGCCTGGATAGTGATTGTGTAAGTTCCTCTTCTATTCTTCAGGCTACTCTCGTAGCACTTTCGCGACGTCTTTTTCTCGGAGTTTATGGTAATCATTCCTCCCTCAGAAGTAGGAAGTTTCATCTTCATATGGGCCGTTGAGGCCACCACACCCAATTTGTTCAGGGAAGGTCGCCCCAAAAGCAAATTGTAAGCGGAGGACGCATTAATAACGATGTACCTAATGGTAATTGTCCTGGTCACGATGTCGTCAGAGAAGGTCATCCTTAGCTCAATGTACCCTCGTATTTCCACCTGATCTCTCACAAAGCCAACCAAGCACCCATCGTATGGCCTCAACTGGTCGGGGGACAACTGCAAACTAGTGAATGTTCCCCAGAACATCACATCAGCCGAGCTCCCTTGATCAATCAAGACTTTGTGCACCTTTCTTCCCACGGTGACAACAAATATCACCAATGGATCATCCTCGTGAGGAACCACATCTTCCAGGTTGGAGCTCGTGAAGCAGAGAATGGGCTCCGGTGGATGATCAGGCCTCCTCTCCTCCAGGGACATCACTGCTCGCGCATATCGCTTTCATTTATAAGCCGATTTTTTCCTCCTCCTGAAAATCCTCTTGAGATGGTGTTCAGCTCTCCATGGACCGATGTCTCATGTGCTTGCTCCCTGAGAGCGACCACTCCTTTTGGCTCTTCCTAGTTAGCCTCAAGATACTCCTTCAGGAACCCTTCCTTCACCAAGCTAGCCAGTTGGTGGCCCAAAACTATGCATCGCTCGACATGATGCCCAAATGCTTTGTTGAAATCATACCAAGCATCTCTTCGTGATTCGAGATTCCGATCAATCTTTTGGGGAAACTTCAGCTTGTCAGCTACCCTTGACACGCTCTACAATTCTTTGTAAGACACTCGAAATTTGGGTCGAGTTATTGACTTTTCCTTGGCCTTTGTCTTGGGCTCATCTCTCTTGGCTACGTATGGAACGTACCTCGAGTCCGTTCTCTTCACGGTCGAGGTTTCGTTGACTCGCCAGGGTCGAGCTCGATCGCTTTCCTTAGGCCTAGGTTGCCTTAAATGCAAGTTGTCATTCTTTCTGACCACGGCCTCCTCTGCTTTGATGTGAGTGACAGCTCATTCTCGTACCTCAGAAAATGTCTCCGCTAGATTTTTTATTAACGAGTCGGTGAATCATCATATCTTCATCACGTGTTTAGAGTCTTATCGTAAGCGCATTGAACCTATTCAGGTAATCCTTCAACGGCTTTCCCTCCCTTTTCCTTACGCCAAAGAGGTCATACATCCTCGGGGGTTTGACCATGTTGGCAGAGAACTGCTCTCTAAACATCATGGTAAAATAGGAGAAAAAGGTAATTTGACCATCAGGGATCCCACTGAACCATTGTACGGTTGTACCTGTAAAAGTGTCCATGAACATTTTACATTGGATGGCATTCGTTCCTTTGCAGAAGCTCTTGCTCAACTCGGACTTCCGCTCCTAGCCTCTCCTGCTCAGCTTGGGCTTCCCCTCCTAGCCTCTCCAGCTCAGCTTGGGCTTCCACTCCTAGCCTCTCTTGCTCAGCCATGGCTTCTTCTTGGAATTGCTCTTGGATTCGTTCTTGCTCTCGTCTATGCTCCTCGTTGGCCTCCTGGAGGGCCCTCATGGCATCCATGAGTTGCTGTAAAACGGGGGCATCGCCTCCTTCAGATCCGTGTAGGCCTTGCCTTGTGTTACTCATCATGTTAGAAGACTTAATCTCGAATGCCGATGGGATCAAGTTTTATCGTACCCCATGATGGGCGGCAAATGTTTTTGCCGGTTGACATTCGGTTGGACTGAATGGAATGCTCCGTTTCTAGTCTGTCTCCTCTTGGTGCACTGGAACAATAGTCCGCTGAAACAGAGGGGGCTCTACCTGTTGATCACACTCCGACGATTAAGTCAGTGAGAGCATACAAAATAACTAATCAGTTTCAGTCTAAAGTACTCAGAAACAACATCTCTTTATCGGGGGTCTCAAGCCCCTTTTATAGTTATCCCTTTAATGACTTTCACCCATGAGAATATAATCTTAACTGAAGGGATATATACCAGAAAGATATTCTACCTATAGGAACCTTCTCTCACGATGCTAACAACAAAAGAGAATCTCGTGCACCTTTATTCACAGGTGCTCGCTACTTAATTAACAACTTTACTCATTTAACTAATGGCTTTATACATATATTTTAACAGCTTTTACATATATTAACATATATATTTGACTAACAACTTTATATATATTAACATATTTATTCAACTCAATATTTTTTCTACTTTAATTATTCCTCACCGTGCTTACCATTAAGACCGGGTCGAGCTCATGATCCTCCTTTTGGAAAGCCATTTTTAGTTAAGTTTATCATATGTATCTTGAATTGTTAGAAATATCAATAATATTTTTGAATCAAAATTTTATTAAGAAACATTTAATTTATTTATTTTTAAAAAAATTATTAATAAAACAGATTTTCATAATCTTATTCTGTCTAAATTTTCTTAAACTTTAACGATTTTGAGATTTAAATTTTTTATAATATTGTTATAAATAATATTATTTTCTTTGAATAAAGTGAAAAGAGTGTAGTTTCTTAAAAATGTGATTAGTTATCAAAATATATATATATATATAAGCATTTTAAACGAATAAAGAAAATAAGGAAATTTGGAAATAAATGGTGAATGTGAATTGGTTATGTGAGTCATGGCAGTTGATTGGACCTTGAATCCGTAGAATTAGAAATATAGAGAGACTGGTTCCATAGTTTGACAAGTTCCAACAGTCATACATATGTTATACTTTTCTTCCATTAGTCTCTATTTTTTCCTATAAATTCCCACTTTCCATCAACCAATATCATAAACTTCTCTTCTCTTCTCTCCTACTGCCACCATCTTCATCTTCTGCATTCAATTCACTCTCATTTCAATGCCTCTTCCTGCACCTTCCTCGTCCAACTCTACCATGCAATTTTCTATAACCATCACCCAAAGGAGACCCACTCCTGTTCTACTCGCCACAACAAAACACAACGGAGGAAGACCACGTCATCCACAAACAAATCAAACCACAACAACCAAACACACAGACACTCCTTTGCTAACAAAAACAGCGCACAATCCACAGAAAGGAAAAGATCCAGGAACATATTAAATCCCACAATCCTTCCTTCCATAAACACAACCAAACTGCTTCCTTTCTTTCCATTTTTTCTTTGGTCCCAACCAACTTTATTTCGTCATTATCTTCCAAACTGTAATCATGTAATTAATGATGAAAGATTTTGTTGCATTATCTGTATATTTGTGTATTCTGTATAATCAATTCTTTAGAATACACACTTACAATTATTAAACATGATATAACTGTGTGAATGTTATAATGAATTTGATTCTGTAAGAAGTAGATTATAGTTCAGAGAAGAAGATAGGTTTAACACAACCGTCGATAACAATGAGTGACAAATGCAGTGAAGAAAAGGAGTGGACGCCTTCAGAATGAGGCTCTAATCGCATTGAATATTTGAGGAGGAAAAAAATTAGTTCGTAAAATAAGAAAAATATAAAATATTTATTGTTATAGATTGTTGTGAAATTTATTGATTTTTATTTTATTTTGGCAGTTGGTTTGTATTTTTTATTTCTATTTAGCTATTTAAAAATGTTTCTAACTGAATATTAAATGAATCATTTACCAGAGTAGTACCTACTTGAACCCAAATCAATGCATCTAATTAACACGCTGGAAAAGAGATCCAGAGGGGATTTGCGTTATCAATGACAACACTATAGGGGTTTAAAAATGTGGCCCTGCTTGCTATGCTGTCTGGCTTCCTGATGTTGCTGTCAAGGGGCTGTCTAAAACAAGAACTAGCTAAGGAGCAAGAAGAATTACATGTCAGCTGCCAGAAACACTATTTAGCTAACTTTGATCTGAAGTTTTTGAAGGTACAGCATTATCCAAATGTAGATCCAAATGCAAGGAAGTAGGATGCTAACTGATGATGATCTGCTAACATTGGAGATGGTTTTATGCGTTAACCTTGTGTGCTGATGGAGATGCAAAGGACTAGTTGGTTGTTTTTATCAGTGTGTAGAGAGCTTGTAAGGAGATGGTATGCTGGAACGGAATATGCATCTGGACGTAGAATGCTGCAGAAGTTTATGCTTACTCATATGGCTAGTTGTTTATGATGTTGGTCACAATTGTAAAGGTGGTTGAGATTATAAATCAAAAACTATGCTGGAATCAATCTCACTAAGTTCTCTTGCCGAAAGCTTCTCAAGTTGTTATTTAGTATTATGGAGAACTTTGATTCCATCTCCTCCCATATCGTTTCATTCCTAAGTCTAACAATTTTGTAGTCATTAACAGTGCCTTAAGTTCTGCATGAGGGTATACTAGAGATTTCCACTTCCAGCAAAATTAAAATTTCAGTTGGTCCCACCAGAAATGTTGTATATGATCCACTTTAAATTAATATTTTGCTTTCATAATAGTTAGTGTAATCCACCTTGAGGTCGAAAAGCCGTTAGAGTATTAAAAAATAATAAAACTAGAATAATATAAAAAAATAATAAAATAAGTTAATAACGTAAACATCCAACGAATAAGTTAAAAACATTACAAAATACATTTAGTAAATTTAGTAAATCCAAGGTGTGAAAAGTAAAATCCTAATTAAATTAATAAAGTTTAATAATGAGCACTATAAATAGATGATTTGTTTAACAGGTAAGTAAAGTGTTTTTATATAACTTAATTAAATTGATTATGACTTTATCATCAGAGCACCTTACAGGTACATCCAGCGGTCGAGAGTGAGCCCAAATCCAGTAGCCGAGAATGAGCCCATGTCCAGTAGTCAAGAGTGAGCCCAAGATCATATGACCAAAAGATAGTCCAAGTCAATTGATCCAGTAATAAAACTCAAGTTATCAGCGAGAGACTAGAAGGTCGTGAGGAGGAAAGGAAGAAAATTTATTTACTTCAAAGGCCCTGTAAGAACATTTTGGTGCCTACCGTAGGGCCCGAAGTAGTTTAATTGATGAATTGAAGGATGACAAGTAGAAGGGAAGACCAAGCAGAAGCACATGAAGATAACCCGAACGCCATGTCAATGGCTATGTTAATGAAATTGCAAAAGGAGTTTGAAACTCTAAACAGAAACAATGATGGAGAGCTGAGTATGTTGAGATCTAAAAATGCGTATATGAAACAAAAGTTGAATGAAGAAACAATTTTAAATACCACCTCATTTGGAAGGAATCATAGAGACTCTATTGCCTGAGAACTGGAAAATCCAACCATGGATAAGTATGATGGAAGCACGGATCTTGATGAACATATAGTTATTTACACAACACAGATAAGCTTGTATACCTGGAATGATGTCATTATATGTCGGGTATTTCCAACAACTTTGAAGGGAGCGGTGTTAAGTTGGTTTACTCGTTTACCTCCACTATCTATTGACTGTTTTAATACACTTGTTGAGAAGTTTGGAGCTCAATTTACTACAAGTGGACCACATCATTTGACTTCAATTGATTTAGTTAATATAAGGCATAAAAAAGGAGAATCACTTAGGTTGTTTATGGAACATTTTGGAAAAGTTGCACTGAGTATACATAACTTAAGTCCATCGGTAACAATGCATCACATGATCATGAAATTAAGGCTAGGACCTCTTGTCGATAGCCTTCGTTAAAAACCTACTACTAATCTTGAAGAGTTGAGACAGCATGTAGCAAAGTTTATGCAAATGTAAGAGTTGAGGGATTTTCGAAATTAAGTAAGAGAAAATGGTGGAGTTGAAAAGAAACATAGTGAAAGAGAATGAGGATAGCAGTATAGAAGACTTTGAGAAGGACCTCATAGAAAAAAAATTCCACATTTCACATCTTTGAGTACTAATCGAGCTTGGATACAAAAGACAATGACAATAGAGATAATACCAGCACCGAGAAAAGCATGAACAACAGAATGAACTTATCAAAGCAAACACTGTCAATATCACAGAAACCATGGTCACCACACAAAAGAATGTATAACACTGAAAGGTTGAATAGAAGAATTAGTTTAAGTTAGCTAAGGCTTTTTGTAAGAGATGGGGGAGTTTCGAGAAGGGGAAAAATTCCAGAGCAGAAGGAAAGGAGGTACGGGAATAGAAGAGAAGAAAGGTATGATACAAGGGACGACATAAGGGAGGAAAGGGTTGAACGAAAAGAATAGAGGAACCATCAAAGTTCTCAAAGGTGAAGAAGCTGAGAACGAAGTTTAGGCAGACCTGTTAGTGGATTTATTAACACAATTTCAGGAGGGTTTGCTGGAGGAGGAGTATCCTCATTTTCCAGAAAGAAGAATTTGAGAAACGTTACGACAATAAATTCTATTTTTAAAAAGAGAACTATGCCACCAATTATGTTCACTAACAAAGACTTTCAAGCAATTCATCCAGAACAAGATAACCCCATGGTGATTACGGTGGAGATAGCAAAGTATGCGATTATGAAGACTTTGGTAGATCAAGCAAGTTCTGTTGATATTCTCTTTTGGGAGACATTTCAGAAACTCAATTTGAGGGAAAAAGATATTATATCACACCGAGAGCAAATAATTGGGTTCTTGGTTGTGAGGGTAAATGTAAGGGGATATATAGATTTGAAAACTACGTATGCAATGGGAAATGTGACAAAGAAAATTAAAATTAGATACTTATTTGTGGATGCATGCACTTCGTACAATGCTTTGTTGGGGAGGTCTTCATTAAACAAGTTAGGAGCTATAGTGTCAACACCACATTTAGCTATGAAGTTTCCAACTGAAAGGGAGAAATTGCAACCATTTATGTTTATCAATGAGCAATAAGGGAATGTTATATGGCAAGCCTTAAAATAGTTTAAGAACTAAGAATACCGAGAAGAAGAGAGGACGAACAAAATTTGATTGCAATGGTTGATTTAGATTCGAGAATGCAAGATGAAGAAAGAATCGTTGTTTATTGTATCGACCAGTCCTCGGGTGTCGCTGACCACTAGTACAATTGGTGCCACGTAAGCAGGGTCCCACGAGCGGCGTGGGCCAGTATCTCGCGAAGCACGTGCGCCAAGGAACTAAAGAGTGGTCAAACATCGGTCGGAGTGCAAACTTTGTCTTTTTGTTTTCAAGCATTCATCATAGGAAAGGCACGTGCAAACGTAGAGATTTTGTACATGAGAGTGACGTAGGCGTACGAAAGCGCTCCAGGTCAACTGACAAGAACATTTATCATGGGCCTGTTGTTATTGGGTGGATTAGGAAGTTGGGTCATGATTAGGAGTGCATTACCTAATGCTTGATCACTGATTAGTCTCATTAATCTTATTTAAGTGTAATGGTTTTGGTTGTGTCGGTCGGTTTGTACTAAGTCAGAGTGTCAATCGTGCAGAATATATATATATATATATATATATATATATATATATATATATATATATATATATATAAACAAAGTTTGAATCAGGCATAATAAAGTTATCTTAAAAGGGAAAAACGAAAAAAAGTACAAATAAAAATGTCTATATTTTGAAAGTAGAATACTATATTTTACTATGCATTTAATATTGAAAATCATATTAATGTGTTTAAATTCAGTCCTTAAAAGCTTATATGTACACAATTTAAATGGGAAAAAAAGTTGCATGGATTTTTTAACTCATTACATGTGTTTTCATTAAAACTTACCTGCTACATTTTTCTTAAATGAAAATTTCACAATTTTTCAGCTACCCTTGGCTAACTTCTCCTTGGCCTTTGTCTTGGGCTCATTTCTCTTGGCTACGTATGGCACGTACCTCAAGTTCGTTCTCTTCTCGACTGATGTTTCGCTGACTCAAGGGTCGAGCTCGATCGCTTTCCTTAGGTCTAACTTGCCTTAAATTCAAGCTGTCATTCTTTCTGACCACGACCTCCTCAGCTTTGATGTGAGTGACATCTCATTCTCGTACCTCGGAAAATGTCTCTGCTGGATTTATGATTAATGAGTCGCGATCTCTTCGGCAATCATCATATCTTCATCATGTGTTTGGAGTCTTACCGTAAGCGCATTGAACTTATTCAAGTAATCCTTCAATGACTCTCCCTCCCTTTGCCTTACGCCAAAGAGGTCATATATCCTTGGGGGTTTGACCTTGTTGGGGGAGAACTACTCTCTAAGCATCAAGGAAAACTGAGAGAAAGAGATGACCTAACCATCAGGGATCCCGGTGAACCATTGTAGGATTGTACTTGTAAAAGTGCCCATGAACATTTTACATTGGATGGCATCCGTTCCTCTGCAGAAGCTCTTGCTCAGCTCGGGCTTCCGCTCCTAACCTCTCCTGCTCAGCTTGGGCTTTCCTAGCCTCTTTTGCTCAGGCTTGGCTTCTTCTTTGATTCGTTCTTGCTCTCATATGTTCTCCTCGTTGGCCTCTTGGAGGGCCCTCATGGCATCCATGAGTTGCTGTAAAACGGGGGCATCGCCTCCTTCAAATCTCTGCGGGCCTTGCCTTGTGTTTCTCATCACGTCAGAAAACTCAATTACGAATGCGAATAGGATCAAGTTTTATCGTACCCCATGGTGGGCGCCAAATGATTTCGCCAGTTGACCTTCGGTTGGACTGAATGGAGAGCTCCGCTTCTAGCCTATCTGCTCTTGGTACACTAGAACAACGCTCCACTAAAACAGAGGATGATCTACCTATTGATCACACTCCGATGATCAAGTCAGTGATAACATACAAAATTAGTAATCAGTTTCAGTCTAAAGTAATCAGAAACAACATATCTTTACTAGGGGTCTCAAACCCATTTTATAGTTATCCCTTTAACAACTTTCACCCACGAGAATATAATCTTAACTGGAAGCATATATACCAGAAATATATTCTGTCTATGGGCACCTTCTCTCACGATGCTAACAACAGAAGAGAGTCTCATGCACCTTTATTCACGGGTACTAGCTATGTAATTAACAACTTTACTCATTTAACTAACGACTTTATACATATATTCTAACAACTTTTACACATATTAACATATATATTTGACTAACAACTTTAAATATATTAACATATATATTCAACTCAATATTTTCTATACTTTAATTATTCTTTACCATGTTTACCATTAAAACTGGGCCGAGCTCATGACACTCCTTTTCGGCCCAAAGCCGAGCCGACCATACCCAAATGGTTGGACCGAGGTCCCGAGCACTCCTTCCAGTACAATAGTCATTCTTCCAAAAGTCACAGAAATCAGGAAAAAAAATCCCAGTCCGGTGCAAAATATGGAGCACACAACTAAAAACAAATATCTTCACATTGGGGAACGTTGAATACAATGAATCTTTTCGTCAACCGACTCACATACGGTCAAATGATGAAATTGTTCTCTCAAATGTTGCGGTTGGAGAAAAATATAAGTGTTGCAATTAGAATGAAGATATGTTGTTGGAAGGAAGATATGTAATGCGGAGTGCAACTAAGATTATTTAAAAATATGAGAATATGTTTTATTTAAAGTTATTTAAAAAATTTTAAAATCTGAAGTCCGGAAGGAGAAACGCACGAGGGTGAAGGAAGAATTTGCCATTTTCAATATTCTCAAAAAGATGTTTTTAATAAGTTTTATGAGTTAAGTTTATACTATGTATCTTGAATTGGTAGAAATATCAATAATATTTTTGAATCGAAATTTTATCAAGAAACATTTAAATTATTTATTTAAATAATTTTTTATTAATAAAACAGATTTTCATAATCTTATTCTGTCAAAATTTTCTTAAACTTTAATGATTTTGAGATTTAAATTCTTTATATTACTGTCATAAATAATATTATTTTCTTTGAATAATTTGAAAAGAGTGTAGTCTCTTAAAAATGTTATTAGTTATCAATATATATATATATATATATATATATTTATAATATATATAAATATATATATATTATAAATATAAGCATTTTAAAGAATAAAGAAAATAAGGAAATTTGGAAATAAATAGTGAATGTGAACTCCTTATGGTGAGTCATGGGCACTTGATCGGACCTTGAATCCGTAGAATTAGAAATATAGAGAGACTGGTTCCATCGTTTGACAAGTTCCAACAGTCATACATATGTTATACTTTTCTTCCATTGGTCTCTATTTTTTCCTATAAATTCCCACTTTCCATCAACCAATATCATAAACTTCTCTTCTCTTCTCTCCTACTGCCACCATCTTCATCTTCATCTTCTGCATTCAATTCACTCTCATTTCAATACCTCTTCCTGCACCTTCCTCATCCAACTCTACCATGGAATTTTCTATAACCATCACCCAAAGGAGACCCACTCCTCTTCTACTCGCCACAACAAAACACAACGGAGGAAGACCACGTCATCCACAAACAAATCAAACCACAACAACCAAACACACAGACACTCCTCTGCTAACAAAAACAGCGCACAATCCACAGAAAGGAAAAGATCCAGTAACATATTAAATCCCACAATCCTTCCATAAACACAACCAAACTGCTTCCTTTCTTTCCATTTTTTCTTTGGTCCCAACCAACTTTATTTCGTCATTATCTTCCAAACTGTAATCATGTAATTAATGATGAAAGCTTTTGTTGCATTATTTATTTATTTGTGTATTTTGTATTAGAGCTAATCAATTCTTCAGAATAGACACTCGTAATTATTAAACATGATAACTGTGTGAATGTTATAATGAGAAATTGTTGTTTAAATTCCGGTAAAATTGTTTAAACTTTTTTCAGATACTATATCAATTATAAGTTAATAAAAAGAAAGTCAAGAGATATGTAGAACAATTGAGGTTAAGAGTCCTATTAATCATATTATATCCAAAATGTGATAAATTCTAAGTGTACCCAGTAGAAACTAATTTTTAAAAATCAAAATAATTAGTTAAAATAATTTTTAGAAACCAAAATAATTAGTTGCAATAGTAACTAAATTAGAAGTCATTTTAGAAATTAAAAAAAAATGTTTCTAAATTAGTTTCTATTATTGTTAAATAGTTTCTAAATTGGTATCTAATTAGCTACCAAGGTTTTAACTACACATTGTTTAGATTCTAAATTTGGTATAAAAAACCTTGGTTGCTAATTAGATACTAATTTAGAAACCATTTAACAATAATAGAAACTAATTTAGAAACCAAAAAATTATTTAGTCTCTAAAATATCTCTAATTTAGTCACTATAGCAACTAATTATATTTTGTCTCTAAAATTGGTTCCTATTTGATGATTTTCTTGTAGTGGTATTAGTATAATGTATTATCAACAACATCATAGGCTCTGAATGTGTATTAGATAATAACACATGCTCTTAGTTTTCCTGATTATAAAATATGAACTGACATATATGCACGGATATTTTCTCCAGTTTATTTCAATACATGGTCAAACCGATCATATCTAAGACCACTCGTATTCAATAGAATTGTTCTTCTAAGTGGAAACACCTGGTATGCGTTGGCTTTTGATACGAGTTCAATAGTACTTTTTTTATGAGGGTAAGTTATTCATGTCCTCGGTTTCTGATAGGGTGAACTACAATAGCTACTCTAATTAACGAGTAATCAAGAATTAACAACTAGGGTAAAAGTTCTTTTTGTCTTTTATTTCCAAAATATATCACTTTTATAAGTGATGTTTTAGGTTAACAAAACTTGGGCTTACGTGAGTCCATTTACTTTCACTAACTGCACTACCCTATTATATTATGTAGTCGTCCATCCATATAGGTTGTTTATGTTGTCTACTTAGTCTCCTTGTGGCATTGGGCCCTTCTCTAACAATGTCATCCGCTGGAAATTCCACTTTGTCCTCAAAGAGTGAAGATGCAATGTTGTGAATTAGGCTTGTGGGGTTTGAGCTGCAATTAGAGTTTGTGTGTGCATGAAAAGTAGGTAGATATTTCTGGAGGCTAGGTAACGTGTGGGGTGCAGCAGTTGCGGTTAGCAGAGGCACTTGACTTGAAGTGAGTTGATTTTAGATTGGTACATTTTAGAGGTTACACTTTTGTTTAAGATTTTTTAGATTAAAAAATTAAGGTGAGAAACCAAAGAAGATCCCCATTAGACACGAACATAACCAAGTAGTTAAGTAAGCGTGAATGTTCACTTCTAGAGGGCAGAGAGTAAAACACAATACGGTGATTGTGATGATGAATGTAAATTGCGGAAATGGAAAGAACATAAGATGAAAAAAGACAAGTGATAACCAAAATTAAAAGACAAACATGATATTATAAAGAGGAACAAAATGGATGGCGTAAAAGGAAGATAAAAAAAGGAAGGGGTGAAGAAAGCTTATGGAAGAAGAAGGAATGTCATGCCACTTGGAGTAGGAGGTACTCAAAGATGAGCTGTGAAAGAGCTGCCACTTGAAGTTCCCACACACTCAAGATAGATAAAAAAAACTTGATGCCTTTTTACGGCAAGTCCACCGCGTTCGTCAAAAGTAATTGATCCTGCCTATTGACCGGAACGCTGGAAACTGCCTCGTCAAACGATCGACGTGCACACCGCTTCAAACCTCCGTTCTTCTTCAAGATCCACCTCAAGAACCTGCAAAGGAACAGAGCGGCGCCGCTGCGGCCGATCGCACTCCAACGCCTAAGTCAGTGACCGAATCACCAAATACTAAGAGAAAACTAAGAACAGGAACCGTGCAAATTCTCTCTCACAGTAAGCTCTATAACTCGCAAGCGTAAAGAGTGTAATCTGAACGCGCGTACCTCAGAAAGTTCGTTGAGAACTCTTATATACCTGGTTACTTTCTCTCTCCTGGCAGTTACAGACCTGGACACGTGGCTCACATCCAGTCGTACACGTGCCACCATCTGGAGCCTCCTTGACTTGGGCGCTGCTTCTGACTCTCTTTTTGGCTAAGTTACTTATGCATGGTACTGCTCAGTGCATAGCTAACTTGGGAGTGCGATCTTTACTGGAACGGGCGAGTTAGGGTGCTCTCGTACACCTTCCCTGTGGTCTCGCCGGCCGCCTTCATAATCTGCACCGCCTTCATCTTCGGCGATGTGCTTGTTCTGGCGATCTCCAATCACTTAGTCGCCTGGGTTTACCATCTGGCGACTTCATCTTCAACTAGGCGATCGCCTGGCATGCTGAAGATCGGAGCACGCCAACTTAATAACTGGCGACTACACGAGCCCCCCGACTTCCTTCCTTTCTGCAACTCTGGCGCCTTGTCTACACGCCTACTCTGTGGCCTGATGCCACGTCATCACTTCCGACTACCAGGGCGGTACACAAGCCCCCTAGTCTTAAGCGAAGACTTGTCCAGCGAAAAGACTGAAAGAGCCACGTCAACACCGGTCTACGTGGCACTGACGCAGAATTCCAAGCGGTTGTACTTTCTGCTCCTCTGACGCTCCACCAAACCCCTCACCCATCGTTCGACACGTGGCTTCATCAACGGTTACCTTCAGTTACCGTTTGCGCTTCCCAAACCCATTTCGAAAAAACTCTTAAACCCATTTTCACTCTACTGTTCCATCACTTTTCTTCGTATTCTCAAACGCTCTCACCTTCTCCTGCAAAAAACTCTCAGCGTTCTTCAACATTCTGAATCACCAGCATCCTTCACCGTCTTCCTGATCGTCAAAAGGTACCTCCTTTCCTTCTTCTGCTGGTTTTTCTTGCATTTTAACCGATTCGCATCATCCTGTAACTGTCTGGTGCATACGTTGTGGGTTGTTTTTCCATTTCTCCTTTCGCGTAACTTAGGGCTTCGTCAAATGTTGTAACGAACCTTCGTTCGTTCATTCTTCACCCTTCTCCCATGATCGAGTCAGCCTCTGCGAACCCTGATCGTTTTTCCTTTTTGATCCTGCCTGTTGACCGGAACGCTGGAAACTGCCTCGTCAAAGGATCGACGTCTCGAACCTCCGTTCCTCTTCGAGATCCACCTCAAGAACCTGCAAAGAAACAGAGCGGCGCCGCTGCGGCCGATCGCACTCCAACGCCCAAGTCAGTGACTGAATCACCAAATACTAAGAGAACAAGAACCGTGCAAATCCTCTCTCACAGTAAGCTCTATAACTCGCAAGCGTAAAGAATGTATTCTGAACGTGCGTACCTCAGAAAGTTCGTTGAGAACTCTTATATACCTGGTTACTTTCTCTCTCCTGGCAGTTACAGACTTGGACACGCGGCTCGCATCCAACTGTACACGTGCCATCATCTGGAGCCTCCTTGACTTGGGCGCTGCTTCTGACTCTCTTTTTGGCTAAGTTATTTATGCATGGTGCTGCCCAGTACATAGCTAACTTGGGAGTGCGATCTCTACTGGAACTGGCGAGTTAGGGTGCCTTCATACACCTTCCCTGTGGTCTCGCCGGCCGCCTTCATAATCTGCACCACCTTCACCTCTGGCGATGTGCTTGCTCTGGCGATCTCCAATTACTAGGTCGCCTGAGTCTACATCTGGCGACTTCATCTTTAACCCGGTGATCGCCGATTCTGGTATGCTGGAGATCGGAACACGCCAACTTAATAATTGGCGAAGTAACGAGCCCCCCGACTTCCTTCCCTTCTGCCAACCTGGCGCCTTGTCAACACGCCTATACTGTAGCTTGATGCCGCGTCATCACTTCCGACTACCAGGGCGGTACACAAGCCCCCCAGTCTTAAGCGAAGACTTGTCCAGCGAAAAGACTGAAAGAGTCACGTCAACACCGATCTACGTGGCACTGACGCAGAATTCCAAGTGGTTGTACCTTCTGCTTTTCTGACGCTCCACCAAACCCCTCTCCCATAGCTCGACACGTGGCTTCATCAACGGCTCTCTTCAGTTGCCGTTTGCGCTTCCTAAACCCATTTCGAAAAAACCCTTAAACCCATTTTCACTCCACACTGTTCCATCACTTTTCTTCGTATCTTCAAACGCTCTCACCTTCTCCTGCAAAAACTCTCTCAGCGCTCTTCAACATTCCGAATCACCATCATCCTTCATCGTCTTCCTGATCATCAAAAGGTACCTACTTTCCTTCTTCTGCTGGTCTTCCTTGCATTTTAACCGATTCGCATCATCCTGTAACTGCCTGGTGCATACGCTGTGGGTTGCTTTTTCCATTTCTCCTTCTACGTAACTTAGGGCTTCGTCAATCATCGCAACGAACCTACGTTCGTTCGTTTTTCACCTTCCTTCCATGATCGAGTCAGCCTCTGTAACCCTGATCATTTTTCCTTTTCTTCTTCCTTTGTAGCTGCAACAATGACTCGCACAAAGATCACCCCGAATCCTCCTCCTTCATCACGAAACCCCCCTTCACAAGCACACGACCCACCATGAGTTCGTGGCGCTTCATCCTCCCAGGCTGAGAGGCCTGCGTCTTCCCGCCCTAACCTGGCCCAGGCGACTCCACCTATCGCCGGCGGAGCCTCCGTTCCCTTGCCAGACTTCAAAACCCTGTATCCCTGGGCCAACTCGACCCTTCTGAGGGAGACATCATCTGTGAACACTGCTGGAGCAGTTTTGCGGCTGACAAAGGGGGATGAGCCCAACCAAACGTTTCATAAGGAGCACGATGAGAAAATGATAGTGTTGCCTTGCTCCCCCGATCTGCCCGTTTGTGCTGATGACAAGGTGAGTGCTGACGGGCCCTTCTGATTCGTCTACACAACGCTATTCAAGAAGGTGAAACTGAAGTTTCCCTTCACCCGATTCGAGAGGGAACTCCTTACCGAGCTCAACATTGCCGCCGCCCAGCTTCACCCCAACAGCTGGGCGTTTGTTCGAGCATTCCAAGTGATGTGCGACCACCTAGGGTTGCCCGCATCCGTAGACGTGTTTTTATTCCTCTTCGAAGCCAAGCACCCGGGAGACCGCCTGTGGGTTAGCTTGAACGCGATTGCTGGGAGGTCCATCTTTGCTATCTTCCAGCAATCCTATAAAGATTGGAAAGGGAAATTCGTCCAAGTGCGCCCTAACGATAAGGACGCCTCCCTACTCGACGGCTTCCCCTTGTACTGGGTGGACAAGGGGAAGAAAGAGTCTAAGAGCTGCTTCAGGAGACCTAGAAGTCCTGACAGCATGGGAGCGTTGGACCGAGATCTCTGCCTTTTCTGGAAAAGGGTCGCGGATGCCAACATCACTTTCCTTACCACCACCCTAATCTGCTTCGAATTCTACGAGGACCAACTCGAAATTCGAATAGGTTAGAACATTTAAACTGTTGTTTTAATACTGCTTCTATTTGACTGTTTCTGGGCGTCTTGTGCGTTATGCGCAAGACTTTGGTTTTATTTTTCCTTCACCGATCATCTGCTTTGCTACATACTGCCTTATGCACTTATCTTCTCCTTGAGTTAACCCATGCATTTTCGTCTCATGCAGATAACATGTTGGGCAAGGGTATGCTTGCGGAATTGAGGGCGCTCGCCCGAACCCATGGGTTGGCGACGGGTTCTCAAACAGTACCCAATTCGGTGGTGGAGACAGCCATCGTCCACGGGCGATCGCCACCTAAGGAACCCGCCCAACGCAAGAAACTAGTCCTCAAGAGGCCCAAGAGGAAAGCTCCTCAAGTGATCCACGAAGAGGAAGAGGAGGACGACGAGGCCACTGAAGACGGCCTTGTCACAAAGAGGAAGAGGGTGGAACCTTCTTCACCATCTGCACCACCCCCTCTTCCTACGTCAATGCCACCATCCACGCCTGCCCCTCCTCCATCATCGCCACCCCCACAAGCTCCTGCTTCCCCAGTCCAAGCGATCCCGCTGGCCACTGCGCCACCTGCAGTTGAGGCCCAAGAGCCAAATTTCATAGAGGACCCCCCGAGCGCCTCCACACCATACGTATCAGCTGGAGGGGGTCCCCCTTTAAATGCTTCACCTGCGGAGGCTGCTCCAATCGGGGATGAGGTTGCTCATATCTCTCCGATTCTGATCACCGAATCCCCGATTCCGTCGCCATGCCAACAAGCGCCTACTGAAGAACCTGCTAAGGAAGGTGGCGACGAGAACCAACAACAGGCTCCCATAGCGCCTCTACACGCAGCAAACCTCCCTCTCGAGGTTACAAGGATGTGGGAGCCTCTATCTGCTAAGCTGAAGACGATAGCAGATGACATCCCCGCCGTTATAACCAGAGCCGTGGAGGGCTCCACCAGGAAACTCCAGGACGACCTCTTCAACCTCAAAACTGAAAACAGCACCATGAGGGTCGAGGTGGAGAAGTTGCCCTTCAACCTGACGCTCGCGGAAATTGAACACTCCCGAGTGGAGGATGCAATGAGCACCGAGCTCAGGCTGGCGCGCAAGGAGGCCACTGACCTTCGCCACAAGGTGCAACTACTTGCTCAAGAAAAGATTGAACTGGAGAGCAAGATTGTGCCCTATCGCGTCAAGGTGGCTGACCTGGAGGCTCTTATAAAAACTGACGCCGTCAAGGTGAAGAAACTAGAGCAAAGGTCAGCCGACCGGGAGAAACTCCTTGGGCAGGTGGAAAAGGCGAGGGACGACGCCATAGCTGATCTTAAAGGTAGCTGCTGAATTGGCCCAAGCACAAGCGGAATCCAAGAAGGTTGCTGAAGACCTTCTCCAGGCTCAAGAGACCAATGAACAACTCAAGAAGCAGGTTGAAGAGCTGGAGCAACAGAATAAGGAGCTGAAAGAGCAAACTGAAGATCTCAAGAAGCGGATTGAGGAACTTCAGAAACATATTGAAGAACTCAAGCTGAACTCTGCTCAAATTCTGGCTGCCGGATTCGAAGCTGCGCGGGAACAATTTGCCTGCTTGTTCCCCGACCTGGACCTCAGCATGGTGTCTCTTGATAACGAGGTAGTGGATGGAAAGGTGGTTCCTGCTGAAGATTAAACGATTCTCTCCATCTGCTACCTTCGTGCCTTTTCCTTGCATATACTTTTGTAATAAACTCACATTTTCTTGGACATGTATTTACCAAGTTGGCGTGTATTCTCTTGAACTGATACTTTGCTCAATGAAGTTACTTTCGCATTTCTTCTTGTAACCCCTTTGTTTACCTTTAACTTTCCTTGCATGATTTACTTTCAACGAAATAACCTAGTAATCTCGTAGGCACGATCTTGTACTTGGCTGTTTTGAACCATCTCAACTTCGAATAATAAACACATTGATCAACTCGTAACTTAAGGCAATAAACCTTAGCGTAAAATGATACCTTAAGCAATGGACTTTAACTCAACCCCTGGCTTTATAACACCGTTACACCCGATCTGTTTCATCAAAGCGGGTTTTTGACTTCTCTCCATTGCTTGTTCGTTTCCTGGTCGCCAGGGACTCTTGGCAGCACCAGCTTCTTCCTGCCTTCACTCCTTGGCCATTGCTCTTTCATCTGGGGGTAGAGGCGCCTTTCGGATCCTTCTCCACCTCCTTGCGCTTCAGAGTAAGACACCGAGTGGCTAGGCGTTCTCTTCGAACCTGCCTTAGCCACCCTCAGAACTTCTTCCACCCTATACACCATACCTGAACCCGTTCGAGACGAGAAGGATTTTATCTTGCCTGAACTCGCTCATAGGCGAGAAGGTCTTTTACTCGCCTGAACTCGCTCATAGGCGAGAAGGTCTTTTACTCGCCTGAACTCGCTCATAGGCGAGAAGGTCTTTGAATCGTGCCTCTACATTGCCCCGGGGGTTACATCTTCTCGCACCCAGAAACACGGAGGACTGTCACTTGCCTCTACATTGCTCCAGGGGTTACATATTCTCGCCCCCAGAAACACTGAGGACTTTCACTTGCCTCTACATTGCCCCAGGGGTTACATCTTCTCGCCCCCAGAAACACTGAGGACTTTCACTTGCCTCTACATTGCCCCAGGGGTTACATCTTCTCGCCCCCAGAAACACTGAGGACTTTCACTTGCCTCTACATTGCCCCAGGGGTTACATCTTCTCGCCCCCAGAAACACTGAGGACTTTCACTCTTTCTCACCTGCACTCGCTCGACGGCGAGGAGGTCTTTTACCTGCCTCGGAACGCGCGCGAGCTTTGAGGTCTTTTAACTGGTGCCTCCGATCGCCGAAAGACAATGAGGACTTAAAAACTTTAACTGATGCCTCCAATCGCCGAAAAACGATGAGGACTTAAAAACTTTTTAGAAAGCATGCTATATATCTTTACTCGCCTTAAATCACGTATAAGTGACAAGGTCTTTCTTCAAAACCTTTTTGGAAAACAGCAAACATGCAATCTGAAAAAGCCTTATACTTCGTAAACTCTTCTTTTATTGGGTGGCCTCATTAAAAACCCTCCTTAGGGAAAAAAGAGTGCCCCCTTCGAACTGTTTCATCAGAGAGAGACATTGTAATATAACTTTTGTGTTTGTCTTTACTTACAAAGCTCTTAACTATAGTACAACTTCAGGTGCGTGGCGTTCCAAGTGCGAGGGATCGCCCCTCCTTCCAGCGTCTCCAAGCGGTAGGCGCCGTTCCCGAGCGCCTCGGTTATTCTGAACGGTCCAGTCCACTTGGGCGACAGTTTATTCTCCATCTCGTACTGGTGGGCCTTCCTCATCACCAGGTCACCTTCTCTAAACTGCCTTGGCATCACCTTCGAGTTATATCTTCGTTCAATCCTCCTCTTCACCGCCTCAGCCTTCAATCTCGCTTCCTCTCTGACCTCATCCAGTAGATCCAGGTTCAGCCTTCTCTCTTCATTCGAGTCTTCCTCTACGAAGTTCTGGAATCTCGGCGAGCTCTCCTGAATCTCTACTGGAATCATTGCGTCACACCCATAGACCAAGTTGAACGGGGTCTCATGGGTTCCTGACTGCTCGGTGGTATGGTATGCCCAGACTATACGGGGCACCTCCTCAGCCCAGCTTCCCTTGGCTTTTTCTAGCCTTCTCTTCAAACCTCTCAACAACACCCGATTAGCTGACTCCACCTGGCCATTTGTCTGAGGGTGCTCGACGGATGCAAACACTTGTTGAATTCCCACCCCTTCGCAAAGCTTCTTCAACAGGTGGCTTGCAAACTGAGTCCCATTATTCGACACCAGGCGTTTAGGCACTCCAAACCGGCACACGATGTTCTTCCACACGAAACCTTCGATCTTGTGTGCGGTGATCTGGGCCACTGGTTCTGCTTCGATCCACTTGGTGAAATATTCAATCGCCACCACCAAGTACTTCATCTGCCTGATCGCCAGCGGGAAAGGTCCCAGGATGTCGATTCCCCAGGTATGAAACGGCCAAGGGCTATAGATCGACTTCAACTCCTCGGGAGGCGCCTTATGCCAATCGGCGTGTTGTTGGCATTGTTTGCAACATTGGGCATACTTCTTGCAGTCTTCTCTCATCGATGGCCAGTAGTAACCTGCACGGAGAGTCCTCGCGGCCAGAGCTCGACCCCCGACGTGGCTTCCGCATATACCTTCGTGGAGCTCTGCCATGATTCTCGTGCACTTTTCGCCATGTACACATTCCAGGAGTGGGTGAGTGAACCCAAACCTGTAGAGATCGCCATCAATCAACGTGTACTTGCTAGAATTTTTCTTTACCTTCCTAGCCTCTGTCGGATCCAGTGGGAGAAGGCCATCTGCCAGGCATCGCTTGTACTGTGTTATCCAGGTGTCTGGCTCATGGATAGCACACACCTGCGTCATGTTCACCTTCTCTCCTCGACATGCTCTAATTCTCGGCGATCTCAGAGTTTCTTGCGTCAGGGACTTATGACTTCTCGTTGCTTTCTCCGTCGACTTGCTTATCTGAAGAACCAGGTGATCTGCCACGAATGCTCTCGGCGTCTTCAGAGTTTCTTGAATCACCGTCCTCTGTCTACCCCCCTTGCCTGAACTGGCGAGCTTTGCTAGCAAGTCAGCTCGGGCATTCTGCTCTCTGGGCACATGCACCACTTCAAAGGAGGCAAAGGAACTCTTCAACTCCTGCACATACTCCAAGTAAGCCGCCATTTGTGGATCTTTAGCGTGGAACTCGCCTGTTACTTGCCCTGTGACTAGCAGCGAGTCACTCTTAGCCATTAGCACCCTGGCTCCCATCTCTTTGGCCAGCAAAATCCCGGCGATCAACGCTTCATATTCTGCTTGATTATTACTGGCTTTGAAGGCAAATCTCAAAGATTGCTCGATCAGCACGCCGTTGGGTCCTTCCAAAATGACCCCAGCATCGCTACCCTGCTGGTTCGACGATCCATCCACCGAGAGTACCCAACGGAAATCGTCCCCTTCAACTCGCGTTGCCTCAGATGAGAGCTCGACCACGAAATCTGCAAAGATTTGCCCCTTGATCGGGCCTCGGGGCTCATATTTAATATCAAATTCTGACAATTCTACTGCCCACTTCACCATCCTTCCTGCAACGTCAGGCTTCTTTAAGACCTTCTGAATGGGCAGGTCAGTCATCACCAGTATGGTGAAGCTATGGAAATAGTGGCGCAACCTCCTCGCCGAAAATACCACAGCCAGCGCAGCCTTTTCTAGGGCCTGATATCTCGTTTCGGGGCCCTGCAACACCTTACTCACAAAATAAATAGGCTTCTGAGCCTGATCTTGATCCTGGGCGAGCACCGCACTCACCGCCCTCTCAGTTACAGCAAAATACAACCTGAGAGGGGTTCCCACCAGCGGTTTGCACAGAACCGGCGGGCTCGCCAGATACTCCTTCAGCTTGACGAAGGCTTCCTCGCACTCCTTCGTCCAAACAAACTTATTATTGCGCCTCAGGCACTGAAAATAGGGGTGGCCCTTTTCTCCGCTAGCTGACACGAAGCGAGACAGGGCTGCCATCCGACCTGTTAGCTGCTGGACCTCTTTCACCGTAGCTAGGCTCCTCATCGCCAAGATGGCGGCACACTTATCGGGGTTGGCCTCTATGCCTCTTTCAGTCAAGAGGAAACCCAAAAACTTTCCAGCCTCCACGCCGAAAATGCATTTCTCTGGATTAAGCTTTAATCTGAACTTGGCGATCGTCGTGAACAATTCTTCCAAGTCCGCAACGTGCTTGCTCTTTTCCGGCGAGGTCACGACCATGTCATCGACCCATCAGCCTCTGGTACGTGGCCCCCGCGTTCTTCAGCCCAAACGGCATTACCTTATAGCAATAGCACGATCTCTCCGTCATGAAGGCTGTCTTCTCTTCATCCATGGGATGCATCTTGATCTGGTTATACCCCGAGAAGGCATCCAGGAAACTCAGCAACTTACACCCTGCAGCACTATCTACCAGGGCGTCTATGCTTGGTAAAGGATACGAATCCTTTGGGCAAGCTTTGTTCAGGTCGGTGAAATCGACGCACATGCGCCATTTCCCGTTACTCTTCTTCACCAGCACGACATTCGCCAGCCATTCAGGGTACTGGGCTTCCCTGATGTGGCCTGCAGCGAGGAGTTTCTGTGTTTCGTCCCTGATCGCCTGCCTCCTCTCCTCGTTGAACTTTCTTCTTCTTTGTCGCACCGGTCTCACCAAGTTGTCCATCGCCAGATGATGGCACAAGAAGTCGGGATCAATTCCGGGCATGTCCGAAGCGGACCATGCAAACGCGTCCAGATGCCGCTCAATCACCTTGGCGATCTGGTCCTGGAGCTCGACCTCCAGAGATCTTCCCAGCTTGAAGATCTTTCCCCCGATCTCTTTCTCGAGCCACTGCTCGACAGGTTTTGGCCTGGATTCTCGGGCGATCACCTCCCTGGCGATTCCCTGCTCTCTCGCTTCCTCAGGGCGATTCCGTGACTCTTCCTCCTCCAGGCCAACGTTCCCCTCCCCCAGCTCAGCGTCCACCATCTCCACGTCCCTTCCGACGGTTTCTTCCGCTACCGTCGATCTGGGCTTCACACCGGGTGGTGGGGTGCTTGTTACATAACTCACTGATCTCTTGTTTTTCAGGCTATTCTCATAGCACTTCTTCGCTTCTTTCTGATCAGACTTGATCGTGATCACCACCCCTTCCATGGACGGCAACTTTACCTTCATGTGCCGGGTCGACGGAATGGCGCCTATCCTGTTAAGCGTGGGCCTTCCCAACAGGATATTGTATGCTGAAGGAGCGTTTACGGTGAGGTACTTGATTTTCTCCGTCCTCGAACCAGCCTCATCTGTAAACGTGGTTCTCAACTCAATATACCCCCTGACCTCCACCTGGTCACCAGCGAACCCATACAGGCACCCTCCATAGGGCCTTAGCTGGTCAAGGGGCAACTCCAGCTGCGTGAAAGTCGGCCAGAACATCACGTCTGCCGAACTTCCCTGGTCCACCAGAACTCTGTGGACCTTCCTTCCCGCCGTAACCAACGAAATGACTATGGGATCGTTGTCATGGGGCACAACGTCCCGAAGATCATGCTTGGTGAACGTAATGTCTACCTCCGGCGAGTGATCTTCAAACATATCCACCGTCATCACCGACCGCGCGTACTTTTTCCTCTGCGATGCGGTGCATCCACCACCTAAGAAGCCTCCTGCAATGGTGTGGATTTCCCCGTGGATAGGCATCTCGTGTTGCTGGGCTTCTCCACCTGCTGGCTGGGAACTCGACGCTCCCCCCGTCCTCCTATCCAACAGATAGTCGTTTAGGAACCCGCTCTTAACCAGATCATCGAGCTGATACCCCAAAGACAAACACGAGTCCAAAGTGTGGCCAAAGCCCTGGTGAAACTCGCACCAGGCGTCTGACTTTGGTCCCAGCACCTTGTCGCCCACCTTCTCAGGCGCTTTCAACCTAGCAGATATATTGGGAATGGCGATCAGGTCCGCCAATCCCATAACAAACTTGTGCTTAGGCGGACGATTGTACTCCCGGCGTGTTGGCTGCTGGCGTCCCTGGCCCCTTCCCTTGTTCCTCCTATCATAAGGATGGCGAGTCCTCTGGTCCTTCCTGGCCGCCGCCGCTGTCTCCAGCACCCTTTGCGGCTGGATCCTGGTCTGGGCGCGTGGCCTAGCGGGAGCCACGCTCCCTCTCTTCTCGGCGACCTCACTCTCGTCGGCGATGTGAGCCACCGCAAGTCGCCTGACCTCAGCAAACGTTGCAGGGTGAGCCCTGATCAAGGCCTCGCAGAATGGTCCTGGCAGCACGCCCTTCTTGAATGCATAGACCAGCATTTCTTCATCCTTGGCCGGCGATCTGACCATCTGCGCTCCGAAGCGATTCAGGTAATCTCTGAGGGACTCTCCCTGGTACTGCCTTATATCAAACAGATCATAAGACACCCTGGGTGGTGCCTTGTTCACGATGTATTGCTCGACGAAAACCTTCGAGAACTGCTGAAAATTGGTTATGTGACCGTTAGGTAGGCTCACAAACCACTCCAACGCCGTTCCCTGGAGCGTGCTCACAAACATCTTGCAATACACGGCGTCTGACCCTCCCGACAGCATCATTTGCGTATGGAACGTGGTTAGATGTGCCTCCCGATCCTCCACGCCGGTAAAGACAGCCTTAACCGGAACCACGCTCGTAGGAATAGGCGTGTCAGTAATCGCCTGAACAAAAGGCATAGGGAAAACACGAGGTGGCGATGACGGCGCCACCTCTTCAGCGGAAGAACGCCCTTGCTGCTCCTGAAGAGCTTAACGCAGCTCCTCAGTCACCTTGCTGAGCTCCTCGTTCCTGGCGCGAGAGGCGACCAGGTCCTCATGCATTCTCGCCTGCTCTATGCGTGAGGCTTCCACAGTTGCCTGCAACGAACGCATCATCTCTGCCATCTGCGCCATGGTCATGGCAGCGGCGCCTTCGGCAGCGACGGGCGCAACTGGACTTGAGCGATTGCTTCTCATTTTTCTCATGAAACTCAGCGAATCACAGAATGCAGCGAACGACACTTCAACCACGATCGATTCAGCGATCAATCGGAGAAAACTGTGCGAAACTGCGCAAGAAAACTCAAGAACACCGTAAACCTTCAAAGAAAACCACAACTTCACCAGAAACCACCGCTTCCCCACGGACAACCAAACGAGCGAAAGGACTCAAACTCCACCGAACAAATTACGCGTAAACAGCAGGAAAACCTCACTTCACCGATCGAAAACCCAGACGAACGGTGTAAAACGCGAATTCACCGAATGAATCTCAAGCAAATAGCGAACGATGGTTGCACCAGCAAACAACCACGCAGAAAACTTCGAAAACCGCCAAGAACTCACGCTGTGGATGGGAGCAAGTTTTACACGGCCCCACGGTGGGCGCCTAATGATCCTGCCTGTTGACCGGAACGCTGGAAACTGCCTCGTCAAAGGATCGACGTGCGCACCGCTTCGAACCTCCGTTCCTCTTCGAGATCCACCTCAAGAACCTGCAAAGAAACAGAGCGGCGCCGCTGCGGCCGATCGCACTCCAACGCCCAAGTCAGTGACTGAATCACCAAATACTAAGAGAACAAGAACCGTGCAAATCCTCTCTCACAGTAAGCTCTATAACTCGCAAGCGTAAAGAATGTATTCTGAACGTGCGTACCTCAGAAAGTTCGTTGAGAACTCTTATATACCTGGTTACTTTCTCTCTCCTGGCAGTTACAGACTTGGAGACGCGGCTCGCATCCAACTGTACACGTGCCATCATCTGGAGCCTCCTTGACTTGGGCGCTGCTTCTGACTCTCTTTTTGGCTAAGTTATTTATGCATGGTGCTGCCCAGTACATAGCTAACTTGGGAGTGCGATCTCTACTGGAACTGGCGAGTTAGGGTGCCTTCATACACCTTCCCTGTGGTCTCGCCGGCCGCCTTCATAATCTGCACCACCTTCACCTCTGGCGATGTGCTTGCTCTGGCGATCTCCAATTACTAGGTCGCCTGAGTCTACATCTGGCGACTTCATCTCTAACCCGGTGATCGCCGATTCTGCTATGCTGGAGATCGGAACACGCCAACTTAATAATTGGCGACTTAACGAGCCCCCCGACTTCCTTCCCTTCTGCCAACCTGGCGCCTTGTCAACACGCCTATACTGTAGCTTGATGCCACGTCATCACTTCCGACTACCAGGGCGGTACACTTTTCTTCTTCCTTTGCAGCTTCGAGAATGACTCGCTCAAAGATCACCCCGAATCCTCCTCCTTCATCGCGAAACCCCCCTTCTCAAGCACTCAACCCGCCGCGAGCGCGCGGTGCCTCATCTTCCCAGGCTAAGAGGCCTGCACCCTCCCGTCCCAACCTGGCCCAGGCGACTCCACCTATCACCGGAGGAGCCCCCGTTCCCGCACCAGACTTCAAAAAACTCTACCCCTGGGCCAACTCGACCTTGTTGAGGGAAACGTCTTCCATGAACACTGCTGGGGCAGTTTTGCGACTGACTAAGGGGGATGAGCCCCACCAAACATTTCATAAGGAGCACGATGAGAAGATGATAGTGCTACCTTGCCCCCCCGATCTGCCCGTTTGTGCCGACGACAAGGTGAGCAATGACGACCCCTTCTGCTTCGTCTACACAACGCTATTCAAGAAGGTGAAACTAAAGTTTCCCTTTACCCGTTTCGAGAGGGAACTCCTCACTGAGCTCAACATTGCCGCCGCCCAGCTTCATCCCAACAGCTGGGCGTTTGTGCGAGCATTTCAAGTGATGTGCGACCATCTGGGGTTGCCCGCTTCCGTGGATGTATTTTTGTTTCTCTTCGAAGCCAAACACCCGGGAAACCGCCTATGGGTTAGCTTGAATGGGATTGCTGGGAGGTCAATCTTCTCCATCTTCCAGCAATCCTATAAAGACTGGAAGGGAAAGTTCGTCCTAGTGCGCCCCAATGACAAGGACACTTCCCTACTCGACGGTTTCCCCTTGTACTGGGTGAACAAGGGGAACAAGGAGTCCAAGAGCTGCTTCAGGAGACCCAGAAGTCCTGATAGCATGGGTGCGTTGGACAGAGATCTCTGCCTCTTTTGGAAGAGTGTGGCGAGTGCCAACATCACCTTCCTCACCACCACCTTGATCTGCTTCGAATTCTTCGAGGACCAACTCGAAATTCGAATAGGTTAGAACATTTACACCTTTGTTTGATATTGCTTCTGTTAACTGTTTCTGGGCGTCTTGTGCATTGCGCGCAAGACTTTGGTTTTATTTTTCTGCATTCTTTATCTGCTTTGCTGTTGCATACTGCTCTGTGCATTGACTTTCTCTCTGAACTGACCCATGCACTTTTGCTCCATGCAGATAACATGTTGGGCCAAGGCAAACTCGCGGAATTGAGGGCGCTCGCCCGCACCCACGGGTTGGCGACGGGCTCTCAAACAGTACCAAATTCGGTGGTGGAGATCGCCGCCGCACAGGGTCGATCGCCACCTAAGGGCCCAGCTCCCTCCGATGTCCAGCCCGCCGCCCAACGGAAAAAACTTGTCCTCAAAAGGCCCAAGAGGAAAGCTCCCCAGGTAGTCCACGAGGAGGAGGAAGAAGATGACGAGGTCACCGAAGATGGCCTCGTTACAAAGAGGAAGAGGGTGGCACCTTCTTCACCACCTGCCCCACCCCCTCTTCCAACCTCAACACCTCCATCTACGCCCGCTCCACCTCCAACCCTGCCATCTCCACCAGCTCCCGCCTCACCTGTCCAAGCCATTCCACTGGCAACCGCGCCACCTGCGGTCGAGGCCCAAGAGCCAAATTTCATGGAGGACCCCCCGAGCGCCTCCACACCATATGTATCAGCTGGAGGGGGTCCTCCTTCCAATGCCTCAGCCGCAGATGTTGCTCCAATCGGGGATGAGGTTGCCCACACCTCTCCGATTCTGATCACCGAATCCCCGACGTCGCCACCACGAGCAGAACCGCCTACTGAAGAACCAACCAAAGAAGGTGGCGACGAAAATCAATAACAGGCCCACCCAGCACCTCTACAAGCAGCAAACCTCCCTCTTGAGGTTACGAGGATGTGGGAGCCTTTATCTGCTAAGCTGAAGACGATAGCAGAAGACATCCCCGCCATCATCACCAGAGCCGTGGAGAGCTCCACTAGAAAACTCCAGGACGACCTCTTCAACCTTAAAACTGAAAACAGCACCATGAGGGTCGAGGTGGAGAAGCTGTCCTTTAACCTGACACTCGCGGAGATTGAACACTCCCGAGTAGAGGACGCAAT
Source organism: Phaseolus vulgaris (assembly GCF_000499845.2). NCBI lineage: Eukaryota > Viridiplantae > Streptophyta > Magnoliopsida > Fabales > Fabaceae > Phaseolus > Phaseolus vulgaris. The sequence continues at coordinate 15,965,405 of NC_023755.2, read as the reverse complement.
GAGCACCGAGCTCAGATTGGCGCGCAAGGAGGCCACTGAACTCCGCCATAAAGTGCAACAACTTGCTCAAGAAAAGAACGAACTAGAGAGCAAGATTGTGCCTTATCGCGTCAAGGTGACTGACCTAGAGGCTCTCATAAAAACTGACACCGTCAAGGTGAAGAAGCTAGAGCAAAGGTCAGCCGACCGGGAGATCCTCCTTGGCAAGGTGGAGGCGGCGAGGGATGCCGCCATCGCTGAGCTCGACGAAGCCAATAAGAAAAATGGGGAGCTTGCAGCTGAACTGGGCAAGGTGCAAGCAGAATCCACGAAGGTTGCTGAAGACCTTCTCCAGGCTCAAGAAATCAATGACCAACTCAAGAAGCAAGTTGAGGAGCTGGAGCAGCAGAATAAGGGACTGAAAGAACAAGCTGAAGGACTCGAGAAACAGATTGAAGAGCTTAAGAAGCAAATTGAAGATCTCAATCTGAGTTCCGCCCAAATTCTAGCTGCTGGATTCGAGGCTGCCCGGGAACAGTTCGCTTGCTTGTTCCCTGATCTGGATCTCAGCATGGTGTCTCTAAACAATGAGGTGGTGGATGGAAAAGTGGTGCCCGCCGAAGACTAGTCAATTTACTCCATCCCCTGCTTTTATACTTTCTCTTGTGTGTAACTTGTAATAAGCTTTATGTCTTCTCGTACATACGATATTTTACTTTTAATAGCAAAAGTCTGTGGATTTTCTCTTACGATTTCTTCAACTGCTTTAACTTTTCTTGCGTATTTTACTTCAGAGAAAAAGACTTAGCGAAACTGCAGGCATGATCTTTGACTTAACTGCTTCGAACCACTTCAACTTTAAGCAACAATCACTTTAACAACTCGTAATCTTAAGGCAATTAACCTTATCGTAAAAATATTCCTCAAGCAACAAACTTTAACTCAGCTACTGGCTTAAACACTGCTTCACCCGATCTGCTTCATCAAAACGGGTCTTTAAACTTTCTCGCCACTGTTTGAACTTTTCCTGGTCGCCAGAGACTCTTGGCGATCAGCTTCTTTCTGGCTTCACGCCTTGGCCATTGTTCTTTGATCTGGGGGTAGAGGCGCCTTTCGGATCCTCCTCTACCTTCCCGAACTTCAGGACCACAGGCCGGGTGGCTAGGCGCTCTCTTCGAACCTGCCTTAGCCACCTTCCAAACTTCGTCCACCCTTAACACCATACCTGAACTCGTTCGAGACGAGAAGGATTTTATCTTGCCTGAACTCGCTCATAGGCGAGAAGGTCTTTTACCTGCCTGAACTCGCTCATAGGCGAGAAGGTCTTTTACTTGCCTCTATATTGCCCCAGGGGTTACATCTTCTCGCCCCCAGAAACACTGAGGACTTTTCGCTGGTGCCTCTACATTGCTCCAGGGGATACATCTTCTCGCCCCTAGAAACACTGAGGACTTTTCACTGGTGCCTCTACATTGCTCCAGGGGATACATCTTCTCGCCCCCAGAAACACTGAGGACTTTTCACTGGTGCCTCTACATTGCTCCAGGGGATACATCTTCTCGCCCCCAGAAACACTGAGGACTTTTCACTCTTCCTTGCCTGCACTCGCTCAGCGACGAGGAGGTCTTTAACTTGCCTCAGGACGCGCGAGGGCGTTGAGGTCTTTTAACTGGTGCCTCCGATCGCCGAAAAACGATGAGGACTTAAAAACTTTAACTGATGTCTCCGATCGCCGAAAAACGATGAGGACTTGAAAACTTTAACTGATGCCTCCGATCGCCGAAAAACGATGAGGACTTAAAAACTTTTTAGAAAGCATGCAATATATCTTTAACTTGCCTTGAGTCACGTACAAGTGACAAGGTCTTTCTTCAAAACTTTTCTGAAACAACAAGCACGCAATCTAAAACAACTTTTACTTTGAAAACTTCTCTTTATTGGGTGGCCTCATTAAAAACCCTCCTTAGGGAAAAAAGAGTGCCTCCTTCAAACTGTTTTAACAGAGACATTGTAATGTAACTTTGTGTTTATCTTTACTTACAAAGTTCTCAACTGTAATACAACTTCAGGTGCGTGGCGTTCCAGGTGTGAGGAATAGCCCCTCCTTCCAATGTCTCTAAGCGGTAGGCGCCGTTCCCGAGCGCCTCGGTTATTCTGAACGGTCCAGTACACTTGGGTGACAGCTTATTCTCCATCTCGTACTGGTGGGCTTTTCTCATCACCAGGTCGCCTTCTCTAAATTGTCTTGGCATCACCTTCGAGTTATATCTTCGTTCAATCCTTCTCTTCACCGCCTCAGCCTTCAATCTCGCCTCTTCCCTGACCTCGTCCAGTAGATCCAGGTTCAGCCTTCTCTCTTCAAACCTCTCAACAACACCCGATTAGCTGACTCCACCTGGCCATTTGTCTGAGGGTGCTCGACGGATGCAAACACTTGTTGAATTCCCACCCCTTCGCAAAGCTTCTTCAACAGGTGGCTTGCAAACTGAGTCCCATTGTCCGACACCAGGCGCTTGGGCACTCCAAACCGGCACACGATGTTCTTCCACACGAAACCTTCGATCTTGTGTGCGGTGATCTGGGCCACTGGTTCTGCTTCGATCCACTTGGTGAAATATTCAATCGCCACCACCAAGTACTTCATCTGCCTGATTGCCCGTGGTAAAGGTCCCAGGATGTCGATTCCCCAGGTATGAAACGGCCAAGGGCTGTAGATCGACTTCAACTCCTCAGGAGGCGCCTTGTGCCAATCGGCGTGCTGTTGGCATTGCTTGCAACATTGGGCATACTTCTTGCAGTCTTCTCTCATCGATGGCCAGTAGTAACCTGCACGGAGAGTCCTCGCGGCCAGAGCTCGACTCCTTTTCAAGGCTTCAGCTTTAATCCTTGCTTCCTCCCTCACCTCATCCAGTAGGTCCAAGTTCACCTTTCTCTCTTCGTTCGACTCCTCAACCACGAAGTTCTGGAAGTGTGGTGAGTTCTCTTGGATTTGTACTGGGATCATCGCGTCCGAACCATATACCAAGTTGAATGGTGTTTCCCTCGTTGTAGACTGAGGGGTAGTGTGGTAGGCCCACACGATTCTAGGAACTTCCTCCACCCAGGCACCTTTGGCTTTGTCCAGCCTTCTCTTCAGACCTCTGAGCAGAACCCGGTTGGCTGACTCGACTTGCCCGTTCGTCTGGGGGTGTTCTACCGATGCGAACACCTGTTTCACTCCCTGCTCCGTACATAGTTTGCCCAGTTGTTGGCTTGCGAACTGGGTACCATTATCAGATACCAATCTTTTCGGTATTCCGAAATGGCACACTATGTTTTTCCATACGAAGTGTTGGATTTTATGGGTCGTGATCTGTGCACTGGCTCAGCCTCTATCCACTTCGTGAAGTATTCTATAACAACCACAAGGTACTTCATCTGCTGCACTGCCAAAGGGAAAGGCCCCAGAATATCGATTCCCCAGGTATGAAATGGCCATGGGCTGTAGATCGATCTCAATTCCTCCGGGGGTGCCTTGTGCCAATTAGCATGTTGCTAGAACTGTTTGTACCGCTGGGCGTATCTCGTGCAGTCTTCCCTCATGGTTGGCCAGTAATACCCTGCCTAAATGGCCTTTAACGAGAGAGATTGGCCACCAATGTGGCTACCGCATATCCCTTCATGTAGCTCTGCCATGATGCGTATCCATTGTTTGCCGTCTACGCATATCAGTACGGGATGGGTTAATCCATGCTTGAACAACTTCCCATCTATCAGGGTGTACTTGCTCGAATTTTTCTTGATTTTTTAAGCTTCTGCGGGTTCTAACGGGAGTACTTCATCGGCTAAGTAGCACTGGTAGGCCGTCATCCAGGTTTCTCCTGATTCAACCTGGTAAACTTGCGGCATTATTTCCCCAGCCACTGGGTAACTGCTTATTGTGGGTGTTTTCACTGTCTCTTGCGTTAGTGATCGATGGCTCCTCCCCGTTTCTTCCGATGCGCTAACCTGCTGAATTTCTACCACATTGTCCGTGGTGGTTCGAGGTGTCTTTTGGGTCTCATGAATCACTGTCCTCTTCCTGCCCCCCTTGCCCGAACTGGCGAGCTTTGCAAGCAAGTCAGCTCAGGTATTCTTTTCTCTGGGCACGTGGACTAACTCGAACACTTCGAACGATTCCTTCAGGACCTGGACGTATTCCAGGTATGCGGCCATCTGAGGGTCTTTAGCTTGGTACTCCCCTATGACTTGGCCTGTAACTAACAAAGAGTCACTCTTTTCCAATAGCCCCTTCGCTCCTATCTCCTTAGCCAACAACATTCCAGCGATCAGTGCCTCATACTCTGCTTGGTTGTTGTTGGCCTTCTCAATCAGCAACCCATCTGGTCCCTCCAAGATAACACCTGTTCCATTGCCTTGTTGGTTTGAGGAACCATCTACAGAGAGCATCCACCTAAAATCTGCCCCTTTCTTGGTGTGTGGCTGCCGAGGAGAGTTCCACTACGAAGTCGACATAGATCTGGCCCTTAATGGGGCCTTTAGGTTCGTAGTGTATGTCGAATCAGACAGTTCCACCTTCGGCCCGCTACATTTGGCTTTTGCAGGACCTTGCGGATTGGAAAATCTGTCATTACTAACACCGTAAAACTTTGGAAGTAGTGGCAAAGTCTTCGCGCTGAGAATACTACTGCCAGGGTTGCCTTTTCTAAGGCCTGGTATCTCACCTCTGGCCCTTGTAATACTTTGTTGACGAAGTATATGGACTTCTGTAGCTGGTCTTGCTCTTGTAGTAGAACTGAGCTGATCGCCTTCTCTGTAACTACGAAGTATAGGCAGAGTAGGGTACCTAACTCAGGCTTGCACAGCACCGGTGGACTAGCCAGGTACTCCTTCAGCTTTACAAATGCCTCTTCGCACTCCCGGGTCCATACGAACCTACTATTTCTTTTCAGGCATTAGAAGTAACGGTGTCCCTTCTCTCTTCCTGCCGATACAAATCTGGACAGAGCGGCCATGCGCCCTGTTAACTGCTGGACCTCTTTTACTGAGATCGGGTTCCTCATACCAATTATCGCAACACACTTCTCGGGGTTTGCCTTTATCCCACGTTCAGAGAGTAGGAACCCCAAGAACTTGCCCGCCTCAACACCGAACACGCACTTCTCTGGGTTCAGCTTCAACCTGTACTTTGCTATCGTGGTGAATAGTTCTTCTAGGTCAGCCACATGTTGTTCCTTCTGCTGGGAGGTGACTACCATGTCATCTACGTATGCTTGGACATTCCGCCCTAACATGGGTGCTAACACTTTGTCCATCAGTCGCTGGTAGGTGGCCCCTGCGTATTTTAGCCCAAAAGGCATAGCCTTATAACAATAGCTAGACATCTCCGTCATGAACGCGGTCTTGCATTCGTCCCTGGGGTGCATCATGATCTGGTTGTAACCAGAAAAGGAGTTCAGGAAGCTGAGTAACCTGCATCTGGAGGCTCTATCTACCAACGCATCAATACTGGGCAGTGGGTAGGAATCCTTTGGACAGGCTTTGTTGAGGTCCGCGAAATCAACACACATCCTCCACTTCCCGCTGGCCTTCTTTACCAGTACCACGTTGGCTAACCACTCGAGGTACTGGATTTCCCTAATGTGGCCAGCCTTTAGTAGTTCCTGCGTCTCTTCTACCAGCCTTTGAGCTAAGATTGCATCTTCTAACAACCGTTCCTTCTGAGTATTTTCTCTATCATGTTGGGCTTGATAATCAGCTGACGCCAATGTAGCAATAATCGTTGTTGCATGTTCTACATCAAGAGCCATCATTGTGCCGCCAGCTGCAGCATCTAGGAGCATCTTTGTGTCAGATCTGAGACCGGTGAGAAATATGCTTAGTTGAGCAATATCTTCAAACCCATGATTTGGGAATTTTCTAAGTATCTGTTCCGTCCGGTTGACCGGGACGTCTTCGTGCTCGACCTCAGCCGTCAGCTAGGGACTCTTTCCCACTGGTTGCCTGTGGATTCCTGCAAAAAAGAGGACAAAGAGGCGCCCTAGCGGCCGTGTGCACTCCGACGCTCAAGTCAGCCAGCAAGAAACACCAAAAACTGTCCACCCACGTCTCGGAGCACCGCGTATGGCACTCTAAAGGTGGTAAAAAGAAACTGTGTATATGTGTGCGTTGTCTCCTTCAGGCAAAAATATTCCCCAGTCACTCGTACGTAACCTTGAAGCACGAGCAAGCAATTAGAGAGTTCTCTGATAAATTTGCCGAAAGTTCCAACCTTCTTTCCAACATTCTCCGCGCTATTTAAACTACCCAAGCATTTAAAGCGCCTTAAAGCGCTTTTAATCATAGCGCATTTAAGACGTTGAAGTAGAAAACGTAGCGCATTTAAGACGTTGAAACGCTTGGGAGCCATTATAGTACCTGAATGCTCGAAAGGGAAACTGTATTGAATGACTCTTAATTACCTGGCACCTGATTAAAGGGTGTTTCCATTCTGGCATGGCTGTTGTACACGTGGAGGGCCTCACGACGCCGTGGCCCCATCTGGGGGCATTTCTGCCCATCTGGGGACGTTTCTACGTGTGAGTCCTCCTGCTGAGAGTGCTACTGCGCTAGGGGTGACTTTTTGGGTGCCAACTCATGCCCCAAGTATCTAGTCACTTACTTTGAGAGCGTATCTGCCTTCCTCTCACACCCTGCGCCCGGTTATCCTGGGCGTGACCTTCCTCTTGGGTCGTATCTGTCCCGAAGGCGTCTCTGGGGCGGCAGGGGTACTTCACGAGTCAGGCTGCCCTTCACTGGTACTATCACTATGGCCTTGAAGCCACCTTTTCCTTCTCTTTATCACTTTCTCGAGATATCGGGACCCGAGGCTTTCCCACGACGTCACTCCCTCCATGGTCTTTCCTACCCATGGGTATCGGGGAACCACACCGTGATTGCCTTGCTTTAGAACTGTTTGATCTGGCGGCGCCCTGGTTGGGCGACGTCTTCACCTTGGCGACGCCTTGTCTTGGCGACGCTTTCACCTGGGCGACGCCTGGCCTTGGCAACGCTTCCTCTTGGCGTCTCTACACCTAGGCGACGCCTTACGTTGACTTTGACTGTCCAGTCGTTGACTTTGACCTTGACTTAGTCAACGCCCGGATACGGGACGGTACACAAGCCCCCCAGTCTTAAGCTGGAGACTTGTCTTTAGCGTAAAGACTAAAGCCTCGGCCACGCTGTCCGCGTGCCATCCTGATGACGTGTCATTCCCTGCTGACTCAACAATTCTCGAATTGTTGACGTGACGCTCTCTGAACCCTAGGAGCGCTCTTACTGATTGATTTGACCTCCTCTGAAACGATGATGATAACACCCTTTGGGCTAACCTTGATTGCGCGCCACGTGGCCCATCGCGCGGCCATTCTCCAGAGACCTTTACGTTTCCCCTAGGCAATTGAGCCTCTGACGCGTGGCACGATCCTACGGCCCTCAGTTAGCGCCTCTTGAGTTGCGAAATGTAACGTTTAAGTTACTCCAAACCCCGCGCTCACCCTACTGTTACATTCATTCACTCTGCTACTCCGCACTGTTCATCGCCTCCAAAACCTTTTCCTCTGCAATTGCGATTCTCTCCTCCCTGCGCTCTTCTACTGCCTCCATTCCAATAGTAAAGGTACGATTTCGAGTACTCACGACTCTTCCCTTTCATCGCATTATAGGATTTATTAAACTGCCTGAGACTGTTGTTATTCTCTTTATTACTGCATTTCTCCGCTTCTTCTTCCTCCTCTGATTTTTCTTCGCGTGGGTAACGCTTCCTGGGGTTCTTTGCCCTTCTTGCCATGGCTAAACTTGCTAAACCCTTTTTCCTCTCTTCTTTCTCCAGCTATCTATTTTCACCATGACGCGCGCGAACGCGGAGCCTGATTCTTCCCCTACGACCCCCAAGTCCAACTACAAAGCCTTCTACCCCTGGGCCTCCGATGAGCTCCTGAGTGAGTGCACCAGCCTGACTTCCTTCCAGGACCTGGAAGCTCACCGGGGGGATCCCCATTTGTACAACTTTAACGCCTTCTGCCGTACCCACGATGCCCACATATCCGTCCGTCCCGGCAGGCCTGGGGAACCTGTTTGTTTGGACGACAGACCTAGAAAGGGGAAACCCTTCTTCTTCATGTACCAGACCGTGTTCAAGCGCGTAGGAGCACGTCTCCCGTTCACTCCCTTCGAACGGGAGCTTCTTACTGAAATCAACACTGCCCCCGCTCAGCTCCATCCCAACAGCTGGGCATTCGTGAAGGGCTTTCAAATTCTTTGTGGATACCTGGGCATTCCTCCTTCTGTAGATGTCTTCCTGCACTTTTTTGAGGTGAAAAAGCAGGGGAAAAGCTTCTGGGTAAGCTTTTCCGGGATCGCTGGCAAGATCCTCCTCTCCCTCTTTCAGAATTCTTACAAGAACTGGAAAGGGAAGTTCTTCAGGGTGTGCTGCGCCAAGCACGACCCCACGGCTTTGGATGGCTTCCCTCTCTACTGGACGGAGCGCCCTAAACTGCTCAGGGCCAAAACCCTGGAAGAGCTATCTCTCGCCGATAGGGAGGTAAGCAAAGCCCTGGCGGGGTTGGGGATCGTCTTTGATACCTTGAAGCTGGTCGCCAGCGAGTACAACGCCCACGCCCTGACCACCTATTTTGGTAAGGGGGCTCTCCCCTCATCCCTTTGTTGTGAACAGCTTGCTATCCAGAATTGGTCCCTCTGGGCTATTATACTCATTTTATAGTGTGATATGCTGCTTGCATTTCACGCCTCCTCATGCATTGTGAATTCGCATAGCTGCTTTAGTACTAATTCTTGCTGTTTGGCCTGTCTTGATGTAGGATCGGTGATGGGCGCTTCCAAGAGAACGATGTTGGCGAAAGCACTGAAGGAGGCACGCGCCGCCAAGGCGGGCGCCTCCTCCACCCCTGCTGCCAATCCGGTTCCCCCACCGGTTCTGTCTCCGCCACCTCCGGTCACTGCTGAAGCTCCCTCTAGCCCATCTCCGTCATCTCCACCTGGCTCCACAGCGCTTCCAACTCCCAATTCTCCTCCGCCTATTGCCGCCGTTCCCCTAGCGGCGGCCTCGTCACCGGCTCCAACCCCTCTTGACAAAGGAAAGAGGGTTTTGGAGATTCTATCAGATGATGAGGAATCAGAAGGCGTGGCACCCTTCAGGAGAAGAAAATCCGCGCGGGTTCCTCTTCTGGTAGAGACGTCGCCGCAGGGAGGGAACCCCTTCATGGACAACCCTCCAAGTGCAACCTCACTCCCTCCCATGATACTCCAAGAGGAAAGGGGCGAAGGTGCCGAATCTGCCCCGCCTCCGCCGCCGCCAGAAACCACTGCTTCCCCGGCTCCCGACGCTGCCGCCCCCGACTTCATCGCCATCCCCCCTCCAATCATGCATCTGATGAGGGGTTTCAGTGGCGGGACTATGCCAGAGGGTACCGACAGGAGGGAAGGCATGCCTTTCTACTTGGGGGCCTTCTTGGCGGTGGCTCTCGAATGGCGCTCCCAGGCCAGAAACGCGGTCTTGCAAGCTCAAACCCTCCAAGCCTTGGAAACAAAGGCAACTACCCTGGAAGAGGAAATGAGGACCCTGGGACGCCAGAACGAAGCCTATGAAAACTCTATGAAACAAATACAAGAGTCCAAAGCAGAAACTGAGAGGAAACTGGCAGAGGCCTTGGAGCTCCAAGCTGACTTCTACGCTCGTGAAGTTGCTCTCCAAGTACAGGTAACGGGTCTTCAGGAATTGGTCAAAGCGGATGTAGAAACTCAAAAGGACCTGAAGGACCGTTGCTGTGAACAGGCTGCCAAGGCGGAGCGGATGGAGGGGGAAATGGCCACCCAGGCCAAAGCTATGGACCTCCTTCGTGCTGACTACGACAAACTACAGGTCGAGGTCAGCCGGCTTCGCGTGGAGAAAGAGGCTCTGGAGAAGCAGGTGACCTCTGGAGATGCCGCCGTTGAGGAGCTGGAGAAGGAGAAGAAGTCCCTCATCCAGGAGATGGCGGGTACTTTCGAGGAGGGGTTTCAAGAGGCCCTGACCCAGGCGTCCTGCGAGAATCCTGGCATCAACCTTTCGAACTGTGACCCCACATGCCATGTCGTCGACGGGAAGGTCGTGCCCATGGACTTGGATGACTAAACCGCTGCCTCTCAACCGCCACCTTCAGCCTCACGCTTAACCTCGTTATACTTTTACCTTCGTTTTTTGATCTTATTTGTCAAAACTTGTAATTCTTCGAACTATCCGTATTCTTGTTACTGATCTGGGATGTTCGCATGGTTGCCTTTATGACTTTGCCATATACAATTCTGCTTATGCGATCTCATCCTCATCTTTTCCCTTCACACGCTTCGATTATTTTATCTGTGTTCGGCCCATTTCTTTCACTTCGTTGGGCGGTTCTGTATGATCGGGGAAAGTCGCGTGCCGACCCCACTTCATGGAGAGGCTCACTTAGTGACGCCGTTTCGTCCACGGGGTGTTTCCCATACCCAAAAGGTCCTTTCCATTATTCTTAATGCCCGGCGCCCACGCCTAAGGAGGGGCCTGCTACAGCAGCGCCATATCGTCCTCGGGTGTCTAAGACCCCGGGTGCTCTGGGGGGGTCCGTTCCCTCCATGGTCTTTCCTTCCCATAGGTATCGGGGAACGCCCTGCCAATGATTCGCTGGCGTTTGGCGGTCTTATCTCCCTCCACAGTCTTTCCTACCTGTGGGTATCGGGGAGGCGACGCCTATGACTAACCTTTCTTTCTTCGATTTCGTCTCCCTCCGCAGTTTTTCCTACCTGTGGGTATCGGGGAGGCGACGCCAGTTGGTATTTGGGTTGGCGACGCCCGTGACGTCTCACGCTGGCGTCGCCCTTCACATCCGTCCGGGCTACGCCTCGGGCGTTACCTTTACTTCGACATTGTCTTTAACTCTTGCCTTGGTCAACGCCTGATAATAGCGAAGAGCTCAAGGTTTTGTCTATGCCATCCGCGTGGCACCTCCTGTATGGCTGATGGGACGTTCCGTCATTCGACTTGATCCACGTGGTGCTGCTTGTATGGTCGATTGGGCATCCAGTCATTCCTTTAAGTTCTGACTCCTGCCATACCCCTGACTCACCTTCGACGGCGCATCGTACCACTGGTTATTCTGCTGATACGACATTTTCTGATTTAACCCAGTGGTGCCAGCGTCATCCTTTCGTCTTCTGCCACGTGTATCGATCGTGCGGTTCATCCATTCGCGTCGTTTGGCGCTCTAACCGCTTTATTTAACTCTTCAAACTCTGGAACTATCTTCATCATTTTCTCACTCTTCATAACCTACTTGCGTTCTTTTTTCTTGCACCCTTCCTTCTTGCACCCTTTCTTCTCTGTCGAAAGGTTGTTCTAACCTTCCCTCCCCTCGCTCAACTCTTGCATTTCTGGCAATCCTGATCTTGTTAAAGAATGTCTGCTCACGATGCTTCCTCCAGGGTTCGTCCCAAAGACTTGTACCCTTGGGCCTCGAGTGAACTTCTTGACGAGTATTCATGCTTGCTCTCAACCAGGGCCATACGGGAACACAAAGGGGATTCGTGTTCCTATGATCACCGGGCCTTCGCGAGGAGGCATGATGACGACATCGCTGTGCTCCCTTGCACCCTAGGGGAGCCAGTATGTGGAGACGAACGGGCCAACGGAGGGGTTCCTTTCTTTTACTTTTACCAGGTGGTGTTCAAGACCATCGGAGTGCGCTTACCTTTCTCCCGGTTCGAGAAGGAACTGCTGACGGAGATCAACGTGGCTCCGGCCCAGTTATACCCCAACAGCTGGGCCTTTGTCAAGGCCTTCGATATCCTCTTCGGGTTTCTGGGTTGTGCACCCTCGGTTGACCTCTTTCTTCACTTTTTTGAGGTGAAGAGACAGAGACACAACCTCTGGGTAACTCTCAGCAATGTACCCGGAAGAGTTCTCTTCACGCCCTTCCAAAGCTCGTTCACGGGGTGGAAAGGCCGGTTCTTCAAGATCTGCTGTACTGATCTTGTTCCCGACGCCCGTGATGGGTTTCTGTTGTACTGGGTGAGAGAGGAAAAGGTCCTCAAAGCCAAACCCCTTAAGAATCTGGCTCCAAGTGATCAAATAGCTTGCCGGATTCTTGCTGAGGCAGGTGGTTTTGACTCTGCTACGGTGATCAGCTTGGAGTTCAACGCTAGGACTCTTGAGAAGTACATATGTAAGAACCACTGCCTTAGGCAACTTCGGCCTTCGTTACTTTCTAACTGTGCCTGTCTTTCTTCACGGTGTCTCTAATACATCTTTTCCCTTTGTGCAGGTTCGAAAATAAGCCAAGAAAAGAGGACACGACTTACTCGAGCGCTGCGGGCTGGGAAAGAGGCTTCGCCTTCCTCCAGTGATGACTCTGATGAGCGCTGAGAAGTGGCTTGTTCGCGTTTTTGCATGATTTGTAGCATTTGCTCCGTTTGTACTGAACATTGCTTGTAACAACAATCTTTTCAATATCATACTTAATTTTTTGCAACGCCACTTTACCTTGCATATGCTTCATGTACTGCGCACTTTCCTTTCATCTCGTTCTTCCAACGTTGCATACCTTCACTTGGGTGACGCCTTCTCAGGGCAACGCCCTTATCTAGGCGGCGCCTTCTTTCTGGGCGACGCCAGGGCCTAGGCGACGCTTTCTTACTTGGCGACGCCATGGCCTAGGCGACGCCTTCTTACTTGGCGACGCCATGGCCTAGGCGGCGCATCACATAATCTTCAAACAAGGAAAGATAAAGGCTGAAAACCAAGGCACTTCTTTTTCTCAAACTGGTTTTTTCCTTTATTAGGGTGACCTCATTAAAAAACCCCCGAGAGGGAAAAAGAGCGTCCCCTTCAACTAAATCGTTACATATTGCTTACATAAGTCACTTGAAATAAAATTTTAAGTTGGCTGCATTCCAACTGCGCGGGATAGGGCCTCCATCTAGAGTCTCCAGGTTGTACGAACCATTGCCCTTAGCCTCAGTAACCCTGAAGGGCCCGGTCCACTAGGGAGACAGCTTATTCTCCAACTCGTATGGGTGGGCTTTCCTCATCACTAGGTCGCCCACCTAAAACTGTCGCGGCTTTACCTTAGAGCTATAATGGCGCTCTACTCTTCTCTTCATCGCTTCAGCTTTTATTCTAGCTTCTTCCCTGGCCTCTTCTAGCAGATCCAGGTTTACCCGCCTCTCCTCATTGGGCTCCTCCACCACGAAGTTTTGAAAACGTGGTGAGCTTTCATGTATTTCTACTGGAATCATCGCGTCCGAACCGTACACCAAACTGAAGGGCGTCTCCATAATAGAGGATTGGGGCGTGGTGTGATATGCCCATACAATCCTTGGCACCTCTTCCGCCCACGCCCCTTTGGCTTTCTCTAACCTTCTTTTTAACCCCCTCAGCAGAACTCTGTTTGCCGACTCTACTTGTCCATTGGTCTGGGGGTGTTCAACCGACGCGAACACTTGTTTGATTCCTATTTCAGCGCACAGATTTCTCAACTGCTGACTGGCGAACTGGGTCCCATTGTCAGATATCAGGCGCCTAGGTACTCTAAAGCGACACACAATGTTTCTCCACACGAAATGCTGTACCTTATGCGCAGTGATTTGTGCCACGGGCTCTGCCTCTATCCACTTGGTGAAGTATTCGATGGCGACGATCAGATACTTCATCTGCCTGATTGCTAGTGGGAAAGGGCCCAGGATGTCAATTCCCCATGTGTGGAAAGGCCACGGGCTGTATATGAACCGCAACTCTTCCGGCGGCGCCTTGTGCCAGTCGGCGTGCTTTTGGCATTGCTTACACCGCTGGGCGTGCCGTGCGCAATCCTCTTTCACTGTTGGCTAGAAGAAACCTGCGCGTATTACTTTGGAGGCTAAGGACCTTCCTCCTACATGGCTTCCGCAAATGCCGTCGTGTAGCTCCGCCATTATCCTGGTGCACTCATCGCCACTTACGCATGTTAGGATAGGGTGAGTGAAGCCGTGTCTGAACAGCACTCCATCCACCAAGGTATATCTTGCGGCATTTCTTTTGACTTTCTTACCCTCTTCGGGGTCCACTGGAAGAGCCCCATCCGCGAGGTATCGTTTATAGGGCGTCATCCAGGTGTCTCCCTTGGACAAAACACAGACCTGCATCTGCTCTTCCTCAGGCATACCCGCGTATATGCTGATGCGGGGCGCCCTCTGCGTATCTTGGGTCAAAGAGGAGTGACTCATCGGCCTTCCCCTTGATGCATAAATCTGGAGGACATCCACCCTGTTGTCTTCCACGAATCGACGCGGAGCTTTGAGAGTCTCCTGGATCACTGTCCTCTGTCTACCCCCCTTGCCTGAGCTGGCCAGCTTTGCGAGCAGGTCAGCTCTGGCATTCTGCTCCCTCGGGACGTGTATCAACTCAAGAGCGTTGAACGCCCCCCTCAACAACTGGACGTACTTTAGATACGCCGCCATCTGTGGGTCCTTCGCCTGGAACTCACCCGACACCTGCCCCGTAATCAACTGAGAGTCGCTCTTCACCAGGAGGTTCTGCGCGCCCATCTCCCATGCCAAGAGCATTCCTGCTATCAGGGCTTCATATTCTGCCTGATTGTTACTTGCCTTGAAGGCAAAACGCAAGGCCTGCTCGATCAGTATGCCGTCGGGTCCTTTCAATACTATTCCCGCACCGCTCCCTTGTTCGTTTGAAGAGCCATCAACCGAGAGCAGCCACTGCGCACTCGCTTCCACCTCTTGCTCACCTCCGGGCGAAAGTTCTGCTACAAAATCCGCGTACACCTGCCCTTTGATGGATCCTCTAGGCTCGTACTGGATGTCGAATTCTGACAGTTCCACTGCCCAGCGTACCATTCTTCCTGCCACATCGGGTTTCTGCAACACCTTCTGTATAGGGAGGTTGGTCATCACCACCACCGTAAAACTGTGGAAGTAATGACGGAGCCTCCTAGCAGAGAACACTACCGCCAGCGCCGCCTTCTCCAGTGCTTGGTACCTCGTCTCAGCCCCCTGTAAGGCCTTGCTTACGAAGTAGATGGGCTTCTGACTCTGGTCCTGCTCTTGGACCAACACAGAACTGATGGCCCGCTCCGTTACAGTAAAATACAACCGGAGGGGCACACCCGTTACCGGCTTACAGAGAACCGGAGGTGTCGCAAGGTACTCCTTCAGCTTAACGAAAGCCGCTTCGCATTCATCAGTCCATGCAAAGCGACTGTTTCTCTTGAGGCACTGGAATTACGGGTGCCCCTTTTCTCCTCCGGCGGAAACGAACCTCGAGAGCGCCGCCATCCGCCCTGTCAACTGTTGCACCTCCTTTACCGATGTCGGACTCCGCATGGCGATAATAGCCGCACATTTGTCGGGGTTCGCCTCTATCCCCCTCTCGGTGAGCAAAAAACCCAAGAACTTTCCGGCCTCTACCCCGAAGACACACTTCTCGGGGTTCAACTTAAGGCGGTATTTGGATATTGTGTTGAACAACTCCTCCAGGTCTGCCATGTGCTGCACCCTATTCTGCGACGCCACCACCATGTCATCAACATAAGCGTACACATTCCTCCCAAGCATTGGCGCCAGGACCTTGTCCATTAGCCTCTGGTACGTGGCGCCCGCATTTTTCAGCCCGAAAGGCATCACCTTATAGCAGTAACTGCATGTCTCCGTCATGAACGCAGTCTTGCTCTCGTCTCTTGGGTGCATCTTGATTTGGTTGTACCCTGAGAAGGCGTCCAGGAAACTTAACACCTTGTTGCCGGACGCACTGTCTACCAAGGCATCGATGCTGGGCAACGGATAGGAATCCTTTGGGCACGCCTTGTTCAGGTCCGTGAAGTCAACGCACATTCTCCACTTTCCGTTCGCCTTTTTCACCAAGACGACGTTGGCGAGCCACTCAGGGTACTGAATCTCCCTAATGTGGCCAGCACTCAGCAGCTTCTGCGTTTCGTCTTTCACCACCTGTTGTCGTTCCTCATTGAACTTCCTCCTTCTCTGACGCACGGGGCGGGCCGTGGCGTCCATGCTGAGGTGGTGACACAGGAAATCAGGGTCGATGCCTGGCATATCCGAAGCAGACCATGCGAAGGCATCCAGGTGGCGCGAAATCACTTCTGCCACCCCTTCCTGTTCTTCTGGGCTTAGCGAACTTCCTAACTTGAAAGTTTTGCCGCCAATCTCCCTTTCTATGGCGTTAGCCGCAGGCTGTTCCCTGCTATCATCTTCGACGGACGCCGCCTCTTCGACGGGCGCCGCCTCTTCTACGGGCGCCGCGTCGTCAGGGCCTTCCTCCAT
Source organism: Phaseolus vulgaris (assembly GCF_000499845.2). Lineage (NCBI taxonomy): Eukaryota > Viridiplantae > Streptophyta > Magnoliopsida > Fabales > Fabaceae > Phaseolus > Phaseolus vulgaris. The sequence goes on along the minus strand of NC_023755.2, from coordinate 15,949,106 downwards.
TAGCACATCTGCTTCGGGCATCGCCCCCTCCGCTATGGCCGCTTCAGACGTCAGCCCAGCGGGCGTCGCCTCGATCATCGTCACGTCCGCGCTTGGCGGACGTTCATACACCATGAATACGCCTCTCTTCGTTTTCAGGCTGTTTTCATCACCCGGCCACTGAGGTCCGACAGCTTCATTTTCATGTGACGGGTGGAGGACACCGCGCTCAGACGGTTTAACGCCGGTCTGCCCAGCAAAATATTGTAGGCAGAATTAGCGTTCACGACGAGGTACCGGATGCTCTCGGTACGGGAGGCCTCTCCGTCTGTGAACGTAGTCCTCAACTCCAGGTACCCCCGGACTCCTCACTAGTTATCCCCGAACCCATACAAACATCCCGTATAGGGACTCAGCAGATCGGGGGACAACCGCAACTTATTAAAGGTCGACAGAAACATGACGTCTGCCGAGCTTCCTTGATCAACAAGCACTTTGTGGACCTTCCTTCCAGCCGTGACGACTGAGATGACAACGGGATCGTTGTCGTGGGGCACCACATCTCGGAGGTCTCTTCTTGTGAACACAATATCTGACTCCCAGGGCTCCCCCGAGAGCCTCTCCTCGATTGAGTTCACCCCCCTCGCGTATTTCTTCCGCTGGGAGGCGGTGGGTCCTCCGCCGGAAAAACCTCCAGCAATGGTGTGGACCTCGCCAAGCACAGGCATCTCGTGTGCTGGCTCATCTGCCGGCGGTGGCAAGGTGGCGGTCGTTGGGGAATCTGCGACATAATCTTTCAAAAACCCAGTCCTCACCAGCTCATCTAGCTGGTAGCCCAACGACAGGCAATTATCAATTTGGTGCCCGAAAGCCTCGTGGAATTCGCACCAAGAGTCTTTACGAGGCCCTAACACCTTGTCGGTCTTCGCCGGTCGCCTCAGCCTTTCAGCTATGTTGGGCACGGCGATCAAATCCTTCAACTCAACCACGAAGTTGTACCTCGCCGGTCTTGCTCTTTCTCTGGCGGGGCGTTCGCCTCCTGCTGGGCCCCGGGGCTGGGGCTTTCTGGCCTCGTAGGGGCGTCTCGCCTCTGGCTTCTTTCTCCCCGTCGTGGTCTCATTGACTCTGACGGGTTGAACTCGCGTTGGTCCCCTCGGGCGTGAGGGTACGGCGCTGGTGCGCTTCACACATACCTCCCCTTCCGAAGCAATATGCTCTACCGCCCTACGCCGTAATTCAGCGAAGGTCCTAGGGCGATTGCGGATAATAGATTCTCCAAAGGGGCCGGAGCATACGCCTTTCACAAATGCGTACACGATCATAGGCTCCTCTGTTGTACCAACCTTCACGACCTGGGCCCCGAAACGATTGATATACTCCTTCAGGGTCTCCCCCTAATACTGCTTCACATCAAACAGGTCGTAGGAGACCGGCGGCGGGGCCTTGTTGGCTAAGTACTGTTCTCTGAATAACCGCGACAATTGGCGGAAAGATGTGATATGGCCCTCTGGGAGGCTAATGAACCATTCCATAGCCATCCCGATCAGGGTGCTCATGAAGAGCTTGCACTTGGCAGCATCGGAACCGCCTATCAGGACCATCTGCGTGTGAAATGCAGCCAGGTGCGTCTCCGGGTCCTCCATCCCGGTGAAGATCACCTTGGGTCCCGCGAACGTGTTCGGGATCGCTGCGTCTAGGATCTCCTGTGAGAAAGGAGTGGAAAACTCCCTTGGTGGGGAATGGTTCTCCGTCTCGTCATGCCCAGGCCGCCTCCTATCGTTTCTCAGGCCCTGGCGCAACTCCTCATTCACACGGTGGAGCTCTTCGTTCCGCTCATGCGAGGCATCGAGGTCTGCCTGCATGCGTTCTTCGTTCCATCATCTCCAGGACCTGTTGCATGGAGAGGTCTGCTAGGGCTGCGCGTGCTGCTCTTCGTCTGGTGGGGGCCATTGTCACTCCAACCTCCTCCAACGTCACTGTGACCTGGTAAACTATCTCGAAACTTGTGATGGGACTGATGTTTTATATCGGCCCCACGGTGGGCGCCAAATGTTCCGTCCGGTTGACCAGGACGTCTTCGTGCTCGACCTCAACCGTCAGCTAGGGACTCCTTCCCACTGGTTGCCTGTGGATTCCTGCAAAAAAGAGGACAAAGAGGCGCCCTAGCGGCCGTGTGCACTTCGACGCTCAAGTCAGCCAGCAAGAAACACCAAAAACTGTCCACCCACGTCTCTGAGCACCGCGTATGGCACTCTGAAGGTGGTAAAAAGAAACTGTGTATATGTGTGCGTTGTCTCCTTCAGGAAAAAATATTCCCCAGTCACTCGTACGTAACCTTGAAGCACGAGCAAGCAACTAGAGAGTTCTCTGATAAATTTGCCGAAAGTTCCAACCTTCTTTCCAACATTCTCCGCGCTATTTAAACTACCCAAGCATTTAAAGCGCCTTAAAGCGATTTTAATCACAGACGTAACGCACTCATTAAAGCGTTTAATTAGAAAACTTAGCGCATTTAAGACGTTGAAACGCTTGGGAGCCATTATAGTACCTGAATGCTCGAAAGGGAAACTGTATTGAATGACTCTTAATTACCTGGCACCTGATTAAAGGGTGTTTCCATTCTGGCATGGCTGTTGTACACGTGGAGGGCCTCACGACGCCGTGGCCCCATCTGGGGGCGTTTCTGCCCATCTGGGGACGTTTCTACGTGTGAGTCCTCCTGCTGAGAGTGCTACTGCGCTAGGGGTGACTTTTTGGGTGCCAACTCATGCCCCAAGTATCTAGTCACTTACTTTGAGAGCGTATCTGCCTTCCTCTCACACCCTGCGCCCGGTTATCCTGGGCGTGACCTTCCTCTTGGGTCGTATCTGTCCCGAAGGCGTCTCTGGGGCGGCTGGGGTACTTCACAAGTCAGGCTGCCCTTCACTGGTACTATCACTATGGCCTTGAAGCCACCTTTTCCTTCTCTTTATCACTTTCTCGAGATATCGGGACCCGAGGCTTTCCCACGACGTCACTCCCTCCATGGTCTTTCCTGCCCATGGGTATCGGGGAACCACACCGTGATTGCCTTGCTTTAGAACTGTTTGATCTGGCGGCGCCCTGGTTGGGCGACGTCTTCACCTAGGCGACGCCTTGTCTTGGCGACGCTTTCACCTGGGCGACGCCTGGCCTTGGCAACGCTTCCTCTTGGCGTCTCTACACCTAGGCGACGCCTTACGTTGACTTTGACTGTCCAGTCGTTGACTTTGACCTTGACTTAGTCAACACCCGGATACGGGACGGTACAGTATCATTTTAAATCTTTCCCATGTCTCATAGAATGATTCATCTGCTCCTTGTCTGAACAAAGAAATTTCAGACTTTGCTTTGATGTAGCGAGAAATTGGAAAAAATCCTTTCAGAAATTTTTCTTCTACATCCTTCCAGCTAGTGAGACTCTGATTTGAAAGTGATCTGAGTCAATCCTAAGCCTTTCCTGACAATGACAAAGAAAAAATACATGTTAGCTCAGCCTTTCCTCGCATATAACTATCGATCGCTCGCATAATTATAAGAACAACTTAGAAAGAAGCTCAGGCGTTTAATAGCAATTAACATTTCAAGTCTATTCCTAGCCCTAAAATATATTAAGTACTGTTGTTTAGGTCCAAACCCTAAAAATACCTACTGGTCAGATTTAGGATTCTCAATTTGTCACAGAAAGTTAAAAGTAAAACAACAATACAAATAATCAATCAAGAACTGAATATTAATATATAAGATATCACCTCAATGCATAAGAGTTTGAGCATATTATTCCCAATCCCAAAGGGTAGAATTAGCCACACATACTTCTAACACCTTCCATTCTCCCAATTGGGTTACAATTCACTCAATGGTATTTTCCTATCAATATGGATCCATAGGGTTGAGCCTCTAACCCTCTATTTGTTCTAGTTTTCTAGGGTTAGGTTGCTTCTTGTGTCGCGCTAATGGGCTAAATGGTAAAACATAAAAAAAGCTCAATATTTCTTTGCATCTTTTTCCATTTTGGGACCTTCCAGCTTTCTCTTTTTAACTCAAATTATTCTCCTTTACTCCAAATTTTCAATCCTCCCTACAAATTTGCAATTAACACCAAATTTGGGAATAAAATGTTCTTATTCAAATAAAGCTCATAAAAATGTAAAAAGGTATAAATTCATAAATTAGGGATTATTTTATATGTAAATTAGCAATAAATCTTCATAAGTGCCTATTTTTTAATATGAAATATTACTGAAATTAGACCTTATTAGTAGAAGGTACTCAAAGATGAGTTGTGAAAGAGCTGCCAGCTTGTTGTTTCCACACACTCAAGATAAGACCCACTATGAAAACTCTCAAGTCTAACAAAAACACTCTTGCGGAGTTTCTTTACTATATTCAAATTCAATGTGAAAAGACATGAGGCACCCTATTTATAGGGAAGGGGTGCCTTGGTGGGCAAGAGAGAGGAGAGTGGAGAAGGGGGAGGGAGGGGTGCTAAGGTTTGACTATGGTCAATGCCACCCCTACTAATCTAGTTTCTAGAAGGTAGGTCAACCTTCCTAAACCTAGGTGCCTTGTCTTGCAAAAATGGGTTTGGCACAAACCCAATTTGCTAAGTATACTCCCATTTATGCTCTGTGAACCTAATCTACTGAAATTACAAATAAAGAAACTAGCTAGTGCTCAGCTCCCATCACATGGGCTCTACTCCTGGTGATCCTCTGAGGAATAATAGGCTATGAAGCACTGACTAGTGGATGGTCCTGACCTAGCCTTGGATCCTGTGTCATGCTCCGGGTCATCCTTCTGGAAGGTTGGGCTTGGTCAGGAAATGCTCTATCTTTCAGGTTTGCATCATTACTCCTCGTAAATGCTTGACCATAAGGCATTTTCTGATTGGGGGCTCGTACGGTGGTGTCAATGGGTTTGGTGGATTAGGGTTTTCAGGAGTTGGTAAGTTCAAAAGTGGTGAGGTGGGTGTAGTTGTGTTAGATACGTTCTTTGGGGGTATCCCTTTGAACAGGCAGAGTAACAAGACGTGAAACATTGGCTGGATTCATGATGACGGGGGCAACCAGAGCTCATAGGCCACATCATGCCTGTGTGGCGCTCGATCCGATAGGGGCTGAAATAACGTGGGGATAACTTGGGTGAGAGGCAGTGATCAACAGAGTGTTCTCTGTAAGGTTGGAGACGAAGCCAGACCCAACCTCCAACGATGAAGGAGCGGTCAGTGGGGTGGTTGTCCGCTTGGGCTCAAATGCGGTGGCGGTTGCGATGGAGGTTCTGTTTCAAGTGGTGAACGACGAGAGTCTGCTATTGTAAGAGTTTTGTACTCGTTGTGCCCGTTCGCAGTGTGTGGAACATGTCTATGGTGGTGTGCGGTGGTCGTCCGTACAAGGCTGGAAGGGAGAGGTTCTGATGGAGGAGTGGTATGATGTGTTGTACCATAACCCTGTGAGATGGAGGAATTTATACCATGAATGGGGGTTGTTACTGAGCGGAAGTAAGCTTCTAATACCTTATTCAAAACGTTTGTTTGATCATCGGTTTGAGGGTGGTATGATGATTGAAATGCAATTTTGTTCCTTGGTCTTTGAATAGGTTGTGCTAGAAGGTGTTTAATGGCAAAGCCCCTAGCCACACACAACCACATAATAAAGAGGATGAAGTTCTAAAGGTTGTTTATTTGCAAATATAGGTCTAAATTTGGCTTTTGTTTATTTTTGTAGGCCCAATCAAAAGGACAACTCTAGGGTGAAGGAATGTACAAACATATCCAAGAAGACTTCTAACTCATGAAAACATAAACTAGAGCTTTGGTCAGAAGAACACGAGAAGATTGAGTTTCGGCTAACTAATCAACATTATTTTTGGGCCAATATTTAGCTTAAATAAATTGTGTAAAGTTGTTTAGGATTTCATGGGTCATGTATTGGTCCTAGTAGCATAAAATAATTGGACCAAATATTTGGGTCAAGTAGCATAGGTTTTTGGGCTTGTATTTGGGGCATTAGTATTGTTGGTGTGCAAAAGAATGGTTGGTTGCGGGTGTGCGAAAGAATTAAGTGGTGTCCTTCTGTGGTGATGAAGTGTTGCTGCAATTCCTTGAAAATTGTGGGAATAGGGAGGAGATGGCTAACAACAATGATAGATGCGGCGGTTCCTGGCGGAAGAGTGAATTAGCCACCACATTATTTTTTACAAGTTTGTAAATTTTTTGAAAATCATATCCTTGAAGCTTTGTAGTCCATTTCTTTTGTTCTAGTGTTTCTAGTGTTTGAATTGTTTGTGATAACAATGTATTGAGGCTATTTTGAGTAACATTTTTATAATATTATTGTTTCATAAAAAAAAAAACATCACTAAGAAGATTTAGTAAATTTTTATTCTTAGTAACCTTTTTAAAATATTACTTTTTTCATTAAAATAAGTTACTAAAAATTTTAATAACATTTTCATAATGTTACTTTTTAACAAAAATATCATTAAAAAATTTAGTAATATTTTTAAAATGTTATTTTTTTATTAAATAAATGTTACCAAAAATTATTAGTAACATTTTTAAAGTGTTATTCTTTCATTAGGGTTTAGGCTCTGTTGGTTGAAACATTTTTCTAAATCCAACAGTGGAGAAGTGAAGCCCAATCTGAATTGCAAACATCATCCCACGAGGCAAGAGTGTGGGAGCGTTTAAGCTCCCTTTGGAAGTAAATGTATTTTTCTGGCCTTTTGTTGGATTCCAATAATGTATACCTTGGTTTGTTTTCTGTTTGGGAGAGGTTTTTGTGTAGTGCTGCTGCTAGCCACAGATTAACTAAGGCATCAGTATTGTGCCATAGTCTGTTTTGGTGTTATAAGGTGTCGTGGTTGGTGCTGTTATGGGGAGTTCTGATGGACAATCTGTATTAGCAGCTATGTTTCTTTGCTCTGCTTTCTTTTATGCAATTTTGTGTTTTGGTGCCTTTTGTGGTTGGGTTCTTTTCTCAGCTGTCATGATTTGCCCCGCCTTAGGCTTTAGTGTTGGGGGCGGTAGGATCCTATAGTGTTGTTTTGTTTTTTCATGGTAGTACCTTTTTCTCCTCTTTCAGAGCTGTGAAGCTATAAGTTTTGGTGTTAGAAACTTTGTGTGTGGTTTCTGGTGTAATAGTTTGGTTTTGTATACGGGTTGCGATACCCCTGAAGTATCTCTCTTAATTTTATTCATTTATTGTTGATAAAAAAAATCTTTCATTAAATAAATGTTATAAAAAATATTACGTGATAATTTTTTAATTATTATTATTGATATTTAAAAATGTTATTAAAAGTCTTTAATTAGTAACATTTTGTTTGACTTGGTAATATTTTTTTGATGTTACTAATTGTCATATATGTAGTAGTGATATTAGTAGATCTTAGATAGCATCTGCATCTAAAATTGAAATTTGGATTAGAGCTTCAAAACAATTGAGTACCTTATAAAATGATTATGTTATATTGGTGTTGTTATAACCTTATTTGTATTAGTCAATTTTCAGGTTTTATATTCAATTTAAACTCGCAATTCAAATTGATTTTTTTAAAAATAAAAGCTTTCATATTACGCATCACTATGCAACATCTCAGCTATGCTGACATCTCAAGTAATAACAATCATTTGCCATCACATGAAAAAAAATATTATTAAAAAAAATACAAAAAAATACAAAAATATGGGGGAACTAGACCAAAACCCATATGTTAACAAAAACGATACATAGATAGACTATACCTATTCATAAAGAATTCTAAGAACAGACTAGATGGAAGCCTATTATACTAATGAAAAAATTCTCTATGAATAAATCACATATTAGCCAACTTATCAGCACACGCATTCCCTTCGTGATTATGAGTAACCCTAAACCTGATTTCCCCACAGTAACTAAGATAAGAATTCCATCGATTACGAAGCATCGAAGGAACATTGGTCTTAGCAGTAAACGCAACACAAACTAAAGCAGAATCACATTTCAGTCAGACATTAGTAAGCTCCATCTTTTGATCTTTCTGCATAGCATGTATAACCCCATAAAACTTAGCAACCAGAGTAGTCTGAACTTCAAGAAACACAGAGAAAGCTCCAATAAATTCCCCCATACTCCCACGGAAAATACCTCCACAAGTAGAAAGATCAGGATATCCCTAGCAGCCCCATCAGAGTTAATTTGTTAATTTTAACCCAACCTGATGAAGGAAACTCCCATCTAATAGGAAGATGACTAAGAACTTTACCAGTACGAGTATTAGCCTAATCAATTTAACCAAAAGACTACCATCACTCTTAATAAAAGAGAGAAGATCATCCTTATTAGAGAAATGAGAAGTAAGAAAAATTTGTCAAACCCAACTCCAAATACGCAAAGCATTAGAACATTCAAAAAATAAATGTTGAATAGATTTCTCATGCTTTTCACAAAGCGTACACGTGGAACAAATATGCAGACCAATTCAAATTGGTTTTAAATTGCAATTTGATTTGTAATTAATCCACACAATCACGTTCAAATTCGTACTACAAACAAGTTCATTGTTGTTAACAATTTTGATTTCTAATTTTTTGGTCTCGAATATGATCAGAATAGGACTTAACATATAAAAAAAAATCAATATCTTGAGTGAGATAAACTTGCACTACTATTTTTATTATTTTTATTAATTTTGACATATGTTGGATAAAAGAACGCTAAATTATATTAATTAAATTAATATTTCATTTGTATCAACGCTAAAATATCATATTATGTGTGTAAGGCCGATGTTACTTGTATCCGCTTCATGATCAACACTAATGTATTAACGTTTTTGCGCTGCTATTTTAGGGACATTTAACTTATGCAACATCAAAGTTAGCATCAAACTTATGCAACATCAAAGTTAACATCAAACAAGTTGCGTGTTGTTAAAAGTGGACAAAGCAGCATCTTGACCAATCAAATTGTTTATTCTCATAGAAGTACCAAGTGGCACTTAATTGACCATTAATCCATATATAGTAAAAATACACGTTCAAGACTTTGAAGTCTTCAAACTATAAACACTCACATGTTAATTGAAAATGAAAAACTTTTTTTAAATAAAAACAATAAATATAAATAAAAAAAGTTTTTATAACTTGTTCCATTCAAAAAGACATGGATGTAGTATTAGGTTTCTTAATCAGACGATTCCGAATTAGTCAAGGTCAAGTGTTTACTTAATAGGTCTTTGTTTATTAATTCTGTTATCCAAATTAAAAATGAATATTCTTTATTTCTTAAATATTGAGTTAACATAAGAATTGACTTCCAAATATTTTAAGTACACAATTCTCTGATTTGTATGAAAGGCTTGTTGGTTTTTCCAAATGATTATCCGTTTCTTAACCAATCTACTAAGCTCAGTAATATTACAAGAATGTCAAATACCTCAAGATGCAAATTTTAGATTTTAGAATGATTCTCCTATTTTATCAGCAATTTTCTTAAAATAAAAAATTATAAAAAAAGTTAATTATGTTTTTGATAGAACTTATCATAATAAAATACCACGATTTTAGTACCTGTTATTGTTGTCAAGTCTTACGGTGAAAGATTCATTATTGAGAATGTACTTGTATAGATACAATGGGTCTACATCGTGTTGGTTGTACAATTGCTGAGATGTCGGTCGTTTGGTCACTCTTTTGTTGTTCAATACTCTAAGACTCATTCCTTAATTTGTTGGTACTCGGTCGAGATGGTCCTGCAAAAAATTTAATTAAGAGTATTAAGTTACCCGAGCTAATTTGTGTCCTAAAAATATAAGTTAAGAATAATTAAATTATTTCTCTTCGAATAATGAAAAATTCGAATAAAATAAAAAATATATTTACTTTTATGATTAGTTAGACAAAATCGTCAAATTAGCGACGCTGAATATTCAATAAAAAACAAATCGCAGAATGTATTTAACGTGGATTAAAACCGTTGAAAATGTTAAATATAACCCGTTAAAAATATTTTTTCTTATTGTGATAATAATGTTAGTATAAATAATATTAATAAATTTAATAATAATATTAATATTAATAGTATGAATAATAATTAAAATAATATTAATCTTAATTTTAATAATAACATTATTATTAATCATACTATTATTATTAATAATAATATTATTATTATAAATAATTATAATAATAATAATAATTTGATCATTAAATGTCTTCAGTCTAGTAATTGTAGGCTCTTGTATTATTAGAAATACTTATCAGAAAATAGTGAGTCATGTTGATTTATCACTAAATATTTTTTGTTTTAATTAGTAACTAATTTTTCAATTATTATTTATTATTGTTTTTTGCAGTAAATAAAAGTATTTTAAAACCAAAAAAGGAACAAATAAAAAAAGTGTCTCTATTTTGAAAGTTAAATACTATATTTTTAACGTATTTTGTACTGAAAATCATATTAATATGTTTAAATTCACTCCTCCTTATATTATATATATATATATATATAATATATATATATATATAATATATATATATATATATATATATATATATATATTTAAATTTACAATTTACACGGTTTCATTAGTTAGACCAATAAAATTGCACATTTTCTTTTCTTAATTTTCAATGGCAAATTTTCCCTACACTTCCATACCTGCACGTCCATACTACTTTTTTAATTCTAACTAATCTACATTAACTTACAATAAAATATATATAAAAATAAAAAGAGATTAAAAAATTAAGATGTCCATATAAAGTTTCCTGTAAAAAAAATGAAATTAGTAAAATGTCACGTTTAAATTATACCTTATTATTTTGAAAAATCTGTTTGATGTTGTTTATTTTAAAATGTAAGATTAGATAAATAAAAGTATTAAATTATTTGAGTTTGTGTTGTAAAAATAAAAGTTAAAAATGATTTAATTATTTCTTTTTGAATAATAAAAAAAAATCAAATCAAATAAAACAAAAAGATATTTAAAAAATATATTTACTTTTATGAGTAGTTTTAGCGAAAACAACATTTGATTTTCTACATTTATAGTTGTTCTCGCCGGTTGACCTTCAGTTGGATTGACTGTAGAGCTCCGGTTCTAGCTTGTCTCTTCTTGGTGCACTGGAACAATGCTCCGCTGAAATAGATGGGGCTCTGCAAAATAAGTAATTAGTTTTAGTCTAAAGTACTCAGAAACAACATCTCTTTCCCAACGGTCTCAAGCCCCTTTTATAGTTATCCCTTTAACAGCTTTCACCCACGAGAATATAATCTTAACTAAAAGCATATATACCATAAAGATATTCTGCATACGTGCACCTTCTCTCATGGTGCTAACAACATAAGAAAATCTCGTGCACCTTTATTCACGGGTGCTCGCTACTTAATTAACAACTTTACTCATTTAACTAACAACTTTATACATATATTCTAACAACTTTTACATATATTAACATATATATTTGACTAATAGCTTTATATATATTAACATATATATATATATATATATATATATATATATATATATATATATATATATTCAACTCAATATTTTCTCTACTTTAATTATTCATCACCGTGCTTACCATTAAAAATGGGTCGAGCTCATGACCCACCTTTTGGCCCCAAAGCCGAGCCAACCATACCCAAATGCTTGGACCAAGGTTCTGAGAACTCCTATCCAGTACACAAGCCCCCAGGCTCAAGCCGAGCTTCACTTGGCGAAAAGGCTTCCTAGCGTTTCGGCGGCTGACGCGACGTTTTCCTCAGCGGGTAGGTGAGGCGTAGCTACTGAAGCATCCCTGACGAGACATCTCACCACACTGCATCTGAGACATCCACGTGGCACGCGCATCTACGACCAGGAAGTGTTGTTGCTTCATTTTCCCTTTTAAACATTAAAAATCCATTTCTCATCTTACCGATTGCATCGTCTGAACTGGAATTTTCTTTGATCCATTTTCTTTGTCCTGAACTGTGCTTGTATCTGGTTTGTGTTTGTGTTGTGTTCTAGATATAACTGCAATGAATTACAATGCCATGTACCCTTGGGCCAAGAATGACCTTTTAAATGAAACCTCTTTCTATACTACACGTGAACGTATTAGGAATTTAAGAAAGAGTGGTTGCTCCTTTGGTAAGAGGCACGATAGGTTCATAAGAATAACAGAGTGTAGGGAAGATGAACTTGTATGTTATGATGAATCCTCAGACCTCGAAGGTCTATTCTATTTCTTTTATGGAAACCTTTTTAAGAAAGTCCTTTTGCATATTCTTTTTCGATTTTTGAAAATGAATTGTTAACCGAGCTCAATGTAGCTCCTGCCCAGCTACACTCGAATAGTTGGGCATTCATTCGTTCCTTTAGTATTTTGTGTTCACAGCTCGACATTTTGCCGATTGTGGAAGTTTTCCTTTACTTCTTTGAGGCCAAGCATTCGGGCTGCCAATTATGGGTATCCTTAAACAGTGCCCCTGGAAGAGCTTTGCTCACACTCTTCCAGTCTTTTTATTTCAAGGGAAAGTTCCTAAAAATCCGAGCTAACAAAGGATATCCGACCCTTCTGGACGGGTTTCCTTTATGCTGGACCCGTGAACCAAAATTTCAGATGGCTCGGTGCCTGGACGACTTGTCCCCACAAGATCAAGGAGTATGCGAATTCTTAGCAAATCTGAAGATTGTTTTCGACTCTTCCTTCCTCCTGAACAAAGAGTACCTTCCTGGTGTTTTGAAAGCCTATACTGGTACTCCTCATTTTCTACCTTTGGTAACATAAACTCCATTACTGTGCTTAACCACTTAATTGTTTTGTTTTGCATAAACAATGTTGTCCAACATCGACAAATCGAAAATGGCTTAACGTATCAGAAATATGAGAGTTGCTACCAGCCTAATCAAGGATTCTCCTACTCAAAAAAGGAAGGCATCGATCGACGTTGCTCCCACTCCATCTGATGAGGACGAGCACACCAATTCGGGTCTTGTTTTTAAGAGAAAAATTGAGAAGTTGCTTCCCCCACTGAACACTCCAACTTGGATGGTCAAACTCCTCAAAAGGAAGTCGTCACAATCCAAAAGGTTGAAGGCTCCCACAAGAATAGCTTATGGGATGTTGGTTTTGACGCTCTCGCTCCCAGCAAGGCCTCATTTCTTATTCTAGAAAAAAAAGCCAGACTATCTGTTGAAGGTGAAGACCTTCTTCGTCGCAACTCATTGAAGTTGTTCAGTCAAGCATTTTCCTTGACTTGTTTGGCTGACGACAAAGCTCAAGATCGCCAAGCGTCTGAAGCACAAAAGTCCAACGAGATGTTGGAGCTCCGCCCAGGGATGGGCAACCTCAAAACAGAGATCAACCAACTCAAAGACTTGTGCCAAAAAATTGAACACCTCTACATCGTAAAGACCCAAGAAGCCCTGGCTCTGACCGAGGAGAAGAACAAACTGCTGGCCGAGATAGAGAACTTGAAGAAGAAAATGGCACACGATCCGGTCGGTCATCGGTAGTTTATGACGTCAGCAGAAGATAACCACGTGGGCCACTCGTAGGGTGACACGTGGACCGGGTGACAGAGAGATCAGGGAGCAGATCACCTAGAACGGTGATCGGAGGTCATCCAAAGAGGTGATCGGTGGTCAGTAGCCAAGTGGCCACCGACAGACCAGTCGGCAGAGAAGTCAGGGGACAGATCACCCAGAACGGTGATCGGTGGTCAGTAACCAAGCGGTCACCGACAGATCAGTCGGCAGAGAAGTCAGGGGACAAATCACCCAGAACGGTGATCGGTGGTCAGTAACCAAGCGGTCACCGACAGATCAGTTCCCAGATGAACACCTGGGGGCAGAACGCGAGAAGCAATAGGGCACCGATCAGTCATCGAGTGCATGGTCATCGGGGTCTCATGTTACACGCATTTAAGCTGGGACTGAGGTTCCCAGCGAGAGCGTTACGCACGGACCTCGCATGAACATATCTCAGAGAATCGTGCATGAGAGTGGCCTGAGGGAGCTAGCCAACCGGTCAGTGATTGGCGACTCCCTCAACCCATTACGTGCATGACATCGTGAAGGGGAAATCGTCAACGCCAGAGAGCAATGCTTGGTGAGTGTGCCTAGACCAGCCACACCTGGGGTTCTCCTGAGAGTATGCGATTTACCCAGATAAGAGGAATGCGCTAAGTTACTCCGCAAGGGAATAACTTAGGCACACAGAGAGAAGTGCTAGAGCCCCTCAAGTAGTGACACGTGTGTGGTTAGTTGCATGCCTCCACGTGTCGTCATCTGAGAGGGGCGCGGTCCAGACAAAGGTGCACTCCGTACCGTTAAAGGTACAGACAAGCGCAGACACGCGCAGACACTCACGTTTTACTGATTCTGGAGGTACGTTGCCACAGAAAAGCGCAACAGGGTTCTGACACATGCCAGAGAGGCATAACAGAATTCTGTTAGGCGCAGATACAGGAGGAGGCATAAAAGAGAATCAGAATGAGATTCAGGGAGAGTTTTTTCACACACATTACTACACAGTTTTTCTTATTGGTGGTCCTGTGATCTAACTTGATCGTCAGAGTGCAAACGGCTGCTAGAGGCGCCGTCTGTGTGTTTTGCAGGTCGTGTTTGGAGATCCTAGAGAAGGTTCGGAGGGTGATTTTGCAGATAACACAGTCGCGTAGACGGGGTAGGGAGAGAGCTACGAAGCGATTCCTCCACGCTCGAGTTGTCGGCAGGATCAGCACACAAGGAAGAAAATGCCACCAAGGCAATTGAAGCCCTCAAAGATAATGCTACCCAATCCTTATTGGCAGGCTTTGAAACAGCCTTGGAACAAGCAACTGTAGTGCTCCCAACACTTGACCTCTCCACCTTAGACCTAGGTAAGATCGTGGTCAGCAACCAATTAAGGGAAGAGTAATTTAAACATTTTAATGGTCTGTAATATGCTAGCTTTCCTTGCTATTTGAACACTTTATATTTTTATCAGTACCTGATGTGAGTTGATTTTAGGATTGTTCATTTTAGGGTGTGACACTTTACTTAGATTGAGGTTTTAGGAATTTAAGAGTGAAAACCTTAGGAAACTCTCCACTGGACATTAACTTAACTAAGTGGTTAAGTAGATGTGAAGGTTCGTTTCACAAAGACAAAGATCAAAAGACAAGATATGGTGAGAATGGATGCAAAACTCAAATGATAAAGACAAAACTGTAAACAATATAATGAAGGAAACTAAGACAATGAACATAGAATGGAAGGTGAAAATGAAGGAGAATGGAAGAAGTAAACTTACGGAAAATGAGAGTGATGTTCACGCCACTTGATGGGTGGTAACCATCAAGATGAGTGGAAGGTTGCCACTTGAGAGCTTCATTCTTATCAAGATAAGACCAAGGGAGAGGAGATAGTACTCACTCAAGCTCCCACAAAATGTGCAGAGGTTCTTTACTTCTCAAAATTCAACTTGTCAAATACACTAGGTAGGCCTCCTATTTATAGGTGAAGGAGTCTTGGAGAACAAGCTAAAGGGGTAGGATTGGAAAAAAGGAAAAAATGGGCAGCCTTAGGGGTTGACTAAGTCAAACCTGCATCCTAGGCTTGTCCTTCTAGAAACTAGGTCAAAATGCCTTCCAAAAGGGCTAGGAACAAGCTAAAATGCTATCCACACCCGTATTATGCTAAAGGCACCTTATTCTAGCCTATCTTTGTTATTTGGACCCCTAAAGTGAGCCCAAATTATTTACAACATGTTTTATTCCTAAGTAGACTAGCAGGAAGAACTTGAGATGCTCTGGTCTTTGTCCATTTCTCCCTCTAGTGAGGTATTCACTTGAATGTTGAGATGACATTTCATAGTGTGCATCCTTGGTCATCTTCTTGTTGTCTTGGTTTGTATCAATACCTTACTTATTTCCTCTGAATTGCTTTACTGTGTACAACTATTTTAAAACCTTTTACGAATGCAAGCCACAATACTTAACTTATTATATAGCAAACTTCGACCAGCTTAGGTATAACAACTATTATCAACACACATGCAATCTATTACTTATACTAACCCATCTCTACCTCTTGAGCATGAAGTAATAAAGATAACAAGAATCCAACTTAGGTGAATCTAAGCATAAAAAATCGTGGAGTTTCCACTTAAAAAAGAACTAACCTTTTGATGAACTATACACCCAAAGCTAAGACAAGCCTATACTCAATCTCAACTTGCATAGGTGTGTTTCACAAACTTGGCCAAGGACCTTATACCTTGATCTCACCAAGCTTTGCTTCCCAGAGAGCCTACTCGGATAATCATACCTTCTCGAGCTTGGTCTTCTTATTCCATGCTAGGAATGATTCATTCATCACTCACAGTAACTAAACTCAAATAACCACTCGTACACCGAGCTAACCCCTCTTGTATAAGCGTGTGATTCTACTACATATCATTTCATCATTTCACATAGCGCCTAAACTCGGGTGACCGTTCACACACGATGTTAGCTCGACTTACCATGTACCAAAACAACTTATCTGTAACATCTATTTGCAGAGCGCCTATACTCGGGTAGTCGTTCTTACACCGAGTTTGGTCGTCTTACCTTGCATCAACTCAAACAAATTATTTTGCAGAGCGCCTGTACTCAAGTAGTCGTTCTTACGTCGAGCAAGGTCATCTTACCTTGCCTTAATACTTCTTTTACATCAATTTTATGCACAGGGCGCCTATACTGAGGTAGTCGTACTGATACCGAGCTAGGTCGTCTTACTTGACACTAAATAACCAATTTGCACGCAAGGCACCTATACTCAGGTAGTCGTACTAACACCGAGCTAGGTCGTCTTACCTAACACTAAATAACCAATTTACACGCAAGGCACCTCTACTCGGTTAGTCGTACTGACCCCAAGCTAGGACGTCTTACCTGACACTAAACAACCAATTTACATGCAGGGCGCCAATACTCGGTTATTCATACTAACACAGAGCTAGGTTGTCTCTTCGTGTGCTAAGTCAAATAAATCAACTGAAATAATGCACCATCTTTCAAGAACAAATTTATCACTAGATTACGTCGTTAAAAAACCCCTTCAAGGGAAAAAAACATCACCTTAAACATCACATTGTTCAAAAGAAAGCATTAAAACAAAACATTTTAACTGAAGTAAAACTTGAGATTTGCCACGTTCCACGTTCGAGGAATGGATCCCCCCTCCAGGGTTTCCAACCTACACACTCCATTTTCGAGCACCTTGACTACGCGAAATGAGTTAGTCCACTTTGGAGATAATTTGTTTTCTAACTGGTAGGGATATGCTTTTGACATCACCAAGTCAGCAACCTTGAACTGCCAAGGTCTCATCTTGGTCTTTTGCCTCATCTTCACCCTTCTCTTTAAAGCCTATGAGTTAATACAGGAATGTTCACGCACCTCATCCAACAAGTCCAGGTTCACCTTCATTCCTTCGTTAGATTCCTCAACAACGAGCTTGGAACCGCGAAGAGCTCTCTTGTTTGTACTAGTATCATGGCGTCTAACCCACACACCAAACTAAAATGCGTCTTTTTAGTTGTTGACTGAGGGATGGTGTAATAGGCCCACAAAATTCTGGGAGCTTCCTCTGACCAAGTTCTCTTTGCCTTCTCCAACCTCGTCTTCAACCCTCTCAATAGGACTCTGTTAGCTGATTCAACTTGACCATTCGTCTGAAGGTGTTCCACCGAGGCAAATACCTGTTTTATCCCAAGCTCCGAACATAGCTTACCCAGCTGTTGACTAGAAAATTGGGTGCCATTGTCAGAAACTAGGTGCCTTCGGATCCCAAAATGGCACACAATGTTCTTCCATACAAAAAGTTGCACCTTGTGAGCAGTTATCGGTGCAACTGCCTCAGCTTCAATCCACTTGGTGAAGTATTCAATGGCCGCAATGAGATATTTCATCTGACGTATCGCCAAAGGGAAATGACCTAGAATTTTTATTCCCCATGTATGGAAGAGCCACGAGCTACAAATGGACGTCGGCTCCTCGGCAGGCGTGTGGCATTAATCATCGTGCTTCTAACATTGCTCGTAGCTCTGGGCGTACTTCACACAATCCTCCTTCAAGGTTGACCAGTGATACCCAGCTCGGATGACCTTCAACGAGAGAGCTCGTCCCCCGATATGGCTACTACAGATGCCTTCATGGAGCTCGGCCATAATGCAAGTACACTGATCTCCACTTACGCAAATGAGGATTGGGTCGGTATAACCGTGATGAAAAAGTTTGCCATCTATCAGGGTATACCTCCCCGCATTCCTCTTAACTGTCTTAGCCTCCGTAGGCTCGACAAGTAAGGTGTTATCCAAGTCTATGTGGTGTCAACCTGCAAAACCTCAAGAAACTCATCTCCCAACATTCCGTAGGTAGTTATCCTTGGGACTTTCAGGGTCTCCTGAGTCATCGACCGATGCCTTCTCTATTTTCCTGAGCTGATCCCCAGGACCTCCACGTGTCTGACCTCGGTTGGTCTTCCTTCAACTGTCCTAGGCGACTTCAATGTCTCCTGAATTACTGACCTCTATTGACCTCCCTTCCCTAAACTAGCCAATTAGACAATAGGCTTGCTTGAGAGTTTTGCTCTTTAGGAATGTGAACGAAGTCGAACGTAGAGAAGGCTGCTTTCAAGATCATTACATACTTGAGATATGAGGCTAGTTGCGGATCCTTGGCCTAATACTCACCTGTGACTTGCCCAATGACAAGAAACGAGTCACTCTTCACAGCTCCTTAGCTAGCAACATCCTTGCTATCAAGGCCTCATACTCAACTTGATTGTTACTCGCCTTGAAGGCGAACCTCAGGGCTTGCTCGGTCAATAGCCCGCTTGGTCCCTCTAATATGACCCCAACCCCACTTCCCTACTTATTGGAGGACCCATCTATCGAAAGGACACACTTAAAATCATTGGGATCGAGTTGGGTGTCATCAGATGAAAGTTCTACCATGAAGTCTACGTATACCTGACCCTTGATTGACCCTCTAGGTTCATACTGTATGTCAAACTCAAATAACTCCATCCCTAACGAACCATCCAACCTGCTATATCAGGCTTTTGAAGGTCCTTGCGAATGGGCAGATCGGTCATCACAATCACGGTGAAACTCTGAAAGTAGTGGCAAAGTCATCGAGCTATAAACATCACGGCTAAAGCAACTTTCTCGATAACTTGATACCGAGTTTCCGGTCCATGCAGTACCTTACTCACAAAATAGACTGGCTTTTGGACCTTATCTTGATCTTGCAAAATGACTGAGCAAATCGCCCAATCTGTAATCACAAAATAAAGACAAGTAGGGATACATGGCTGGCTTACCAAGAACAGGGGGACTGGCCAAGTACTTTTTCAACTTGGTGAAGACTTCCTCGCATTCTTTGGTCCATGCAAAACATTTGTTCTTCTTGAGGCATTGGAAATAAGGATACCCCTTATCGCCATTGGCTAATAGGAAGTGAGACAGGGAGGTCATGTGCCTAGTTAACTATTGGACCTCTTTTACATTGGTCGGGCTCCTCATTCGTATGATTTCATCGCATTTTTCAGTGTTCGCCTCTATGCCCCTTTCACTTAGCAAGAAACCAAGGAACTTCCTATGAGTAAATGTTGTCTTACTCTCGTCCTTCGAGTGCATACAATTCTGGTTGTATCCCGAGAACGCATCCAGGAAACTTAACAATCAACAACCCAAGGCGTTGTCCACAAAGGAGTCTATGCTTGGTAGGGGTACGAATCCTTGGGAGAAACCTTGTTTAGGTTAGTGAAGTCGACACACATCCTCCACCTCCTGTTTCCCTTCTTTACAAACACAAGATTTTCTAGCCACTCGGGATATTGAATCTCCCTTACATGGCCACCACCTCACCATGGACCCCAAGGTCAGGCCCGTCCGCCAGAGAAGAAGGAAGTTCAATGAAGAGAGCCGGCAGGTCATCAAGGAAGAAACAAAGAAGTTGTTGAGTGCTGGCTATAGAACCAAGTGGTGTTCAAGCTTTGAAGAATCCAAACCCTTTGAAGGATGTTGAAGCCTTGATTGTGCTTGATGTTGCTGTGCTGGTTTAGTCTAGTTCTGGGGTAGTTTGAGTGTTGTAATCCACCCCTTGATCGAATCTAAAGCATAGGCATTCTCAATCTTTGTGAAAGTAAAATGTTTTCAAACTAAGTTAAAACAACCGATTGTTTTGTCAAAACAACCGATTGTTTATACTTAGATGTTTTGAGAAAAGATTGAAAAATATTTTTTAAATGGTTAAGCTGTTAAAACCAAAACTACCGATTGATTCGAGGAAACAACCGATTGTTTGTTTTGGGACCATAACAGAAAAACTGTTTTATCTTTGACTGAGCTTTAAATGATTTAACTGCTTACGCTCCAGTCATTAAATGTTTTGACCACTCTTTTAATGCAATTTAAGAGTTTGTTAAGATTTGATAACAAACTACATCTTTGAATAAATTCAGAAAAACAGATTTGAGAAAAAATCTTTGACAAGTTTTTTGCTAAGAGTTTTTGAGTTTTTCAAAGAGCTGAGATTGCTGAAAGTTTGTGATTGATCAAAATTTGTGGAATAGGATTCTGCTTGTATTGATTTCAGATTATCTTCTGTAACAAGTGAAACAAGTTTCGTTTCTGTGTTTGCTGAGATTGGCTATGTGTTCTTGAGGGTATTAAGATCAGCAATCTTAGTGTTGGTGTGTTGGCTAAGAAGAGTGTGTGTCTTGAGTTCTTCAAGGTCACTTTCTTTGTTGTGGTGTAAGTGATCAAGTTGTGATTGCTTAGTGGATTTCCTCAGGGTTTCTGAGAAGACTGGATCCAGCTCTGGGTTTGGAGTGAACCAGTATAAACATTTGTGTGCAATCTCTCTATCCCTAACTCTTTAAATTCAGTTTTGTTTGTTGTTTGCTGGTATAAACAACCGATTGTTTCTGTGAAACAACCGATTGTTTTTCTGTGAAACAACCGATTGTTTTTCTGGTACTGCTGTTTTTTATTGCTGTTTTGGCAAATTGAATTTCTTATCAATTGTTTCTTGTGATAATTTCATTATAGTTTTAAAAGTTTGTGAAAACCCTCTTTAAACAATTCACCCCCCCCCCACCCCCTCGTCTAGTTTAAAGCCATCCATTCTAACAATTGGCATCAAGAGCTTGGTTCTTGAAAGTTATTCAAGTTGATCCTAAAACTGTTTTTAAAATGGCTGATAGACTACCTTTTGGGAAAGGTGCTTCAATTAACAGACCACCTTTGTTTTGTGGTTTGAACTACCAATTTTGGAATGTGAGAATGAAAATATTTATGGAATCACTTGACAAAGGAATTTGGGATGCAATTGGAAATGGTCCTTTTGTCGCAAAGTTTGAAAAAGATGGATCTGTCATTGAGAAGCCATGGTCTCAATGGACTGATGCAGAAAGCAAAAAGGCCAAATTCGATTGCATTGCCAAAAATATTATAACCTCTGCTTTAAATTCTGATGAGTTTTTTAGGGTCTCTCAATGCAAATCATCAAAAGAAATGTGGGACACCTTGGAAGTCACTCATGAAGGAACAAATAAGGTGAAGAGAGCTAGGAGGCATGCTCTAATCCAAGAGTATGAGATGTTCAGAATGCTTAAAGGAGAAACAATTGCTGAGGTGCAAAAAAGATTCACGCACATCGTCAATCATCTCATGAGTCTTGACAAGACATTTGATAAAGAAGAGCTGAACATCGAGATCTTGAAATGTCTTGATAGAGCATGGCAACCCAAGGTAACTGCTATTTCCGAATCTAAAGATCTAACATCATTAAGTGTTGCTTCTTTGTTTGGAAAGCTTAGGGAACATGAGCTAGAGATGAATAGGCTCAATGTTCAAGAGAGTGAAGACAAGCACACAAGGAGCATAGCCTTAAAAGCTTCCAAGCACAAAGGAAAACAAGAATCCAGTGATGAAAGTGATGAGGAAAACCTTAGCTTGCTGTCAAGAAAGTTCAGCAAATTCCTAAAGAGAAACCGCAACAAAGACAACAACAAAGAAAGATATGGAAACAAGAAATCCAATGATTTTAATTCCAATAACTATACTTGTTTTGGTTGTGGTGAGCAAGGTCATATAAAGGCAGATTGTCCAAACAAATGTAAGGAGAAAAAGTCTAGCTACAAGGAAAAGAAAGGCAAGACAAAAAGAGCCTACATAGCTTGGGATGAAAATGAGGTGTCATAATCAAGTTCTTCATCAAGTGAAGATGAGAAAGCAAACATCTGCTTGGTTGCTAAAGATGATGATGAATCTTGCAGCTCAAGTGAGGTAAGTTCATGTGCTTCCTTGAATGAACAAAATTCCAGTGAATTACTTGAAGCTTTTCAAGAAACTCATGATGAAGCTAATCGATTGGTTCTTTCAAACAACCGATTGAAAGATCTTAACAACTGGCTAGAAAAGAGAGTGAAATCACTTGAAGATGAGATTGAAAAATCTAAAAATGATTTAAAAAATCTGGAAAAGCATTTAAAAAATGCTTCTTGCAAGTGTGACACTCTCATTTGCGAAAATTGTGAAAATCTTGAGAAAAAGGTTCACTACCTTGTTGAAACTGTGGACAAGCTTTCAAAGGGGAAATCTAACTTTGAGAATGTCTTGGCATCTCAAAGCTGTGTTTTTGGAAAGGCTGGTTTGGGTTTCAATCCACAAAACCAACAAGATAAGTTTTCAAAAATTTTTAAGAAAGTCAGTAAAACAACTTGTACCGCCCTGGTGATCGGGTGTAATGACGTGGCACCCTGCTACAGTGTAGGCGTGTTGATAAGGCGCCAGGTTGGCAAGAAGGGAAGGAAGTCGGGGGGCACGCGTAGTCGCCAGTTGCTAAGCTGGCGTGTTCCGACTTCCAGTTTACCAGAATAGGCGATCGCCAGGTTAAAGATCAAGTCGCCAGATGAAGACCCAGGCGACCAAGCAGTCGGAGATCGCCAGAACAAGCACATCGCCGAAGATGAAGGAGAAGCAGATTATGAAGGCGGCCGGCGAGACCACAGGGAAGGTGTATGAAGGCCCTAACTCGCCAGTTCCAGTAGAGATCGCACTCCTAAGTTAGCTATGCACTGGGCAGTACCATGCATAAGTAACTTAGCCAAAATGAGAGCAGAAGCAGCGCCAAGTCAGAGAGCCTCCAGATGATGGCACGTGTACAGTTGGATGCGAGCCACGTGTCCAAGTCTGTAACTGCCAGGAGAGAGAAAACCACCAGGTATATAAGAGTTCTTAACAGACTTTCTGAGGTACGCACGTTCAGTTCATACACTTTACGCTTGCGAGTGATAGAGCTGTTTGTGAGAGGATTTGCACGGTTCTAGTTCTTAGTATTTGGTGATACCGTCACTGACTTGAGCGTCGGAGTGCGATCGGCCGCAGCGGCGCCGTGTCGTTTCTTTGCAGGTTCTTGAGGTAGATCCAGGGGAGGAACGAAGGTGATAAGCGGTGCGCACGTCGATCCTTTGACGAGGCATTCTCCAGCGCTCCGGTCAACAGGCAGGATCATCAGGCACCCACCGTGGGGCCGTGTAAAACTTGCTCCCATCCACAGCGTGAGTTCGTGGAAGTTTTCGAGGTTTTCCGCGCGGTTGTGTGCTGGTACAACCGTCGTTCGCAGTTTCTTTGAGTTTCGTTCGGTGAATCTGTGTTTTGTACCGTTTGTTTGGTTTTCAATCGGTGGAGTGAGGTCTTTTGTTGCTTGCGCGCAACCTGTTTGGTGGAAGTTCGAGTTCTTTTGTGGTTTTCTGCGAAAGTTTTCGGTGTTCTTGAGTTCTTGCGCAGTTTCTTGAGTTTTCTCCGATTGATCGCTGTTTCGATCGTGGTTGAAGTGTTGTTTGCTGTATTCCTGTGGTTCGCTGAAGTTAATGAGAAAGATGAGAAGCAATCGTTCCAGTCCCGTGGCTCCTGTCGCTGCTGAAGGCGACGCCGCCATGACCATGGCGCAAATGGCAGAGATGATGCGCTCGCTGCAGGCAACCGTGGAAGCCTCGCGCGTAGAGCAGGCAAGGATACATGAGGACCTGGTCGCCTCTCGCGCCAGGAACGAGGAGCTTAGCAAGGTAACTGAGGAGCTGCGTCGAGCTCTTCAGGAGCAGCAGGGACGTTCTTCCGCTGAAGAGGTGGCACCGTCGACGCCACCTCGTGTTTTCCCAATGCCTTTTGTTCAGGTGATTACCGACACGCCAATTCCCACGAGCGTGGTTCCGGTTAAAGCTGTTTTTACCGGCGTGGAGGATCCAGAGGCTCATCTGACCACGTTCCACACACAGATGATGCTGTCGGGAGGGTCAGACGCCGTCTACTGTAAGATGTTCGTGAGCACGCTCCAGGGAACGGCGATGGAGTGGTTTGTGAGCCTGCCTAACGGCCACATAACAAATTTTCAACAGTTCTCGAAAATCTTTGTCGAGCAGTACATTGTGAATAAGGCACCGCCCAGGGTGTCCTATGATCTGTTTGATATAAGGCAGTACCACGGGGAGTCCCTCAGAGACTACCTCAATCGCTTCGGAGCGCAGATGGTCAGATCGCCGACCAAAGATGAAGAAATGCTGGTCTACGCCTTCAAGAAGGGCGTGCAGCCAGGGCCATTCTGCGAGGCCTTGATCAGGGCTCATCCAGCGACGTTTGCTGAAGTCAGGCGACTTGCGGTGGCCCACATCGCCGACGAGAGTGAAGTCGCCGAGAAGAGAGGCAGCGTGGCTCCCGCCAGGCCACGCGCCCAGACCAGGATCCAGCCGCAGAGGGTGCTGGAAACGGCGGCGGCGGCCAGAAAAGACCAAAGGACTCGCTATCCTTACGATAGGAGAAATAAGGGAAGAAGCCAAGCGCGCCAACAACCAGCACGCCAGCAACCAGCACGCCAGGAGTACAATCGCCCGCCTAAGCACAAATTCGTCATGGGACTAGCGGACCTGATCGCTATCCCTAACATATCTGCTAGGTTGAAGGCGCCCGAGAAGGTGGGAGACAAGGTGCTGGGGTCAAAGCCGGGCGCCTGGTGCGAGTTCCACCAGTGTTTTGGCCATAACCTGGACTCGTGTTTGTCTTTAGGATACCAGCTCGACGATCTGGTTAAGAGCGGGTTCCTAAATGATTATCTGCTGGATAGAAGGACGGGGGGAGCGTCGAGTTCCCAGCTAGCAGGTGGAGAAGCCCAGCAACACGAGATGCCTATCCATGGGGAGATCCACACCATTGCGGGGGGTTTCTCGGGTGGTGGATGCACCGCATCGCAGAGGAAAAAGTATGCGCGATCGGTGATGTCAGTGGACATGTTTGAAGATCACTCGTCGGAAGTGGACATTACGTTCACCAAGCAGGATCTTCGGGACGTTGTGCCTCATGACAACGATCCCATTGTTATTTCGTTGATCACGGCGGGAAGGAAGGTCCACAGAGTTCTGGTGGACCAAGGAAGCTCGGCAGACGTGATGTTCTGGCCGACTTTCACGCAGCTGGAATTGCCCCTTGACCAGCTAAGGCCCTATGGAGGGTGCTTGTATGGGTTCGCTGGCGACCAGGTGGAGGTCAGGGGGTACATTGAGCTGAGAACTACGTTTACAGATGAGGCTGGGTCGAGGACGGAGAAAATCAAGTACCTCATCGTAAACGCCCCCTCAGCGTATAACATCCTGTTGGGAAGGCCCACTCTTAACAGGATAGGTGCCATTCCGTCGACTCGGCACATGAAGGTGAAGTTGCCGTCAATGGAAGGGGTGGTGATCACGATAAAGTCTGATCAGAAAGAAGCGAAAAGGTGCTATGAGAATAGCCTGAAAAATAAAAGATCAGTGAGTTATGTAACAACCACCCCACCTCCCGGTGTGAAGCCCAGACCGCCGGTAACAGAGGAGGCCGCCGGAAGGGATGTAGAGATGGTGGATGCTGAGCTGGGGGAGAGGAATGCTGGCCTGGAGGAGGAAGAGGCGCGTAATCGCCCCGAGGAAGCAAGGAAACAGGGAATCGCCAGGGCGGTGATCGCCAGAGAATCCAGGCCCAAACCCGTCGAGCAGTGGCTCGAGAAGGAGATCGGAGGGAAAATCTTCAAGCTCGGAAGATCTCTGGAGGTTGATCTCCAGGACCAGATCGCCAAGGTGATTGAGCGGCATC
Source organism: Phaseolus vulgaris (assembly GCF_000499845.2). NCBI lineage: Eukaryota > Viridiplantae > Streptophyta > Magnoliopsida > Fabales > Fabaceae > Phaseolus > Phaseolus vulgaris. The sequence goes on along the minus strand of NC_023755.2, from coordinate 15,922,972 downwards.
TGGACGCGTTTGCCTGGTCCGCTTCGGACTTGCCCGGGATCGATCCCGACTTCTTGTGCCATCATCTGGCGATGGACAACATGGTGAGACCGGTGCGACAAAGGAGAAGGAAATTCAACGAGGAGAGGAGGCAGGCGATCAGGGACGAAACCCAGAAACTCCTCGCTGCAGGCCACATCAGGGAAGTCCAGTACCCTGAATGGTTGGCGAATGTCGTACTGGTGAAGAAGAGCAACGGGAAATGGCGCATGTGCGTCGATTTCACCGATCTGAATAAAGCTTGCCCAAAGGATTCGTATCCTTTACCAAGCATTGATGCCCTGGTTGATAGTGCTGCAGGGTGCAAGCTGCTGAGTTTCCTGGATGCCTTCTCGGGCTATAATCAGATCAAGATGCATCCCATGGATGAAGAGAAAACAGCCTTCATGACGGAGAGGTCGTGCTACTGCTATAAGGTGATGCCGTTTGGGCTGAAGAACGCGGGGGCCACGTACCAGAGGTTGATGGATCGAGTACTTGCACCGATGCTGGGAAGGAACGTGCAAGCCTACGTCGATGACATGGTCGTGACCTCGCAGGAGAAGAGCAAGCACGTTGCAGACTTGGAAGAATTGTTCACGACGATCGCCAAGTTCAAGTTGAAGCTCAACCCGGAGAAATGCATTTTCGGCGTGGAGGCTGGAAAGTTTTTGGGTTTTCTCTTGACGGAAAGGGGGATAGAAGCTAACCCGGACAAGTGTGCCGCCATCTTGGCGATGAGAAGCCCGGCTACAGTAAAAGAAGTCCAGCAGCTGACAGGTCGGATGGCAGCCCTATCTCGCTTCGTGTCAGCTAGCGGAGAAAAGGGGCATCCCTATTTTCAATGTCTGCGGCGCAATAACAAGTTCGCTTGGACGAAAGAGTGTGAGGAAGCTTTCGTCAAGCTGAAGGAGTATCTGGCGAGCCCGCCGGTTCTGTGCAAACCGCTGGCGGGAATCCCTCTCAGGTTGTATTTCGCTGTGACTAGGAGGGCGGTGAGTGCGGTGCTCGCCCAGGATCAGGATCAGGCTCAGAAGCCTATTTATTTTGTGAGCAAGGTGTTGCAGGGCCCAGAAACGAGATATCAGGCCCTGGAGAAGGCTGCGCTGGCTGTGGTGTTTTCGGCGAGGAGGTTGCGCCACTACTTCCACAGCTTCACAATACTGGTGATGACTGACCTGCCCATCCAGAAGGTCTTGAAGAAACCTGACGTTGCGGGAAGAATGGTGAAGTGGGCAGTGGAGTTGTCAGAATTTGACATTAAATACGAGCCCCGAGGCACGATCAAGGGGCAAATCTTTGCAGATTTTGTGGTCGAGCTCTCATCAGAGGCGACGCGGGTTGAAGGAGATGGTTTTCGTTGGGTGCTTTCGGTGGATGGATCGTCGAACCAGCAGGGCAGCGGTGCTGGAGTCATTTTGGAAGGACCCAACGGCGTGCTGATTGAACAGTCTTTGAGGTTTGCCTTCAAGGCCAGCAACAATCAAGCAGAGTATGAGGCGCTGATCGCCGGGATTCTGCTGGCCAAGGAAATGGGGGCTAGGGTGCTGATGGCTAAGAGTGACTCGCTGCTAGTCACAGGGCAAGTAACAGGCGAGTTCCAGGCTAAAGATCCACAAATGGCGGCTTACTTGGCGTATGTGCAGGAATTGAAGAGTTCCTTTGCCTCTTTTGAAGTAATACATGTGCCCCGAGAGCAGAATGCCCGAGCTGACTTGCTTGCTAAGCTCGCCAGCTCAGGCAAGGGGGGTAGGCAGAGGACGGTGATTCAAGAAACTCTGAAGACGCCAAGAGCATTTGTAGCGGATCACCTGGTCCTTCAGATAAGCAGGTCGACGGAGAGAGCAGCGAGAAGCCATAAGTCCTTGACGCAAGAAACTCTGAGATCACCGAGAGTTAGAGCATGTCGAGGAGAGAAGGTGGACGTGATGCAGGTCTGCGCCACCCATGAGCCAGACACTTGGATAACGCAATACAAGCGGTGTTTGGCAGACGGCCTCCTCCCGCTGGATCCAACAGAAGCTAGGAAGGTAAAGAAAAATTCTAGCAAATACACGTTGATTGATGGCGATCTGTACAGGTTTGGGTTCACTCACCCGCTCCTGGAATGCATACACGGCGAGAAGTGCACGAGAATTATGGCAGAGCTCCATGAAGGTATATGTGGAAGCCACGTCGGGGGTCGAGCTCTGGCCGCGAGGACTCTCCGTGCAGGCTACTATTGGCCATCTATGAGAGAAGATTGCAAGAAGTATGCCCAGTGCTGCAAACAATGCCAGCAGCACGCCGATTGGCACAAGGCACCTCCCGAGGAGTTGAAGTCGATCTATAGCCCTTGGCCGTTTCATACTTGGGGAATCGACATCCTGGGACCTTTCCCACTGGCGATCAGGCAGATGAAGTACTTGGTGGTGGCGATTGAGTATTTCACCAAGTGGATCGAAGCAGAACCAGTGGCCCAGATCACCGCACACAAGATCGAAGGTTTTGTATGGAAGAACATCGTGTGCCGGTTTGGAGTGCCTAAGCGCCTGGTGTCAGATAATGGGACGCAGTTTGCAAGCCACCTGTTGAAGAAGCTTTGTGAAGGGGTTGGAATTCAACAAGTGTTTGCATCCGTCGAGCACCCTCAGACGAATGGCCAGGTGGAATCAGCTAATCAGGTGTTGTTGAGAGGTTTGAAGAGAAGGCTTGAGAAAGCCAAGGGAAGTTGGTCTGAGGAGGTGCCCCGCATAGTCTGGGCGTACCACACCACCGAGCAGTCGGGAACCCATGAGACCCCGTTTAGCTTGGTCTATGGGTGCGACGCCATGATTCCGGTGGAGATCCAGGAGAGCTCGCTGAGATTCCAGAACTTTGTAGAGGAAGACTCGAACGAAGAGAGAAGGCTGAACCTGGATCTGCTGGATGAGGTCAGGGAAGAGGCGAGGCTGAAGGCTGAGGCGGTGAAGAGGAGGATCGAGCGAAGGTACAACTCTAAGGTGATGCCAAGGCAGTTTAGAGAGGGCGATCTGGTGATGAGGAAGGCTCACCAGTACGAGATGGAGAATAAATTGTCACCCAAGTGGACTGGACCGTTCAGAATAACCGAGGCGCTCGGGAACGGGGCCTACCGTTTAGAAACGCTGGAAGGAGGGGCGATCCCTCGTACCTGGAACGCCACACACCTGAAGTTGTACTATAGTTAAGAGCTTTGTAAGTAAAGACAAACACAAATGTTATATTACAATGTCTCTGTTAAAGCAGTTTCAAGGGGGCACTCTTTTTTCCCTAAGGAGGGTTTTTAATGAGGCCACCCAATAAAAGAAGAGTTTTCGAAGTATAAGGTGTTTTCAGATTGCATGTGTGCTATTTTCGAAAGTTTTGAAGAAAGACCTTGTCATTTGTACATGATTTAAGGCAAGAAAAGATATATCGCGTGCTTTCTAAAAAGTTTTAAGTCCTCATCGTTTTTCGGCGATTGGAGGCACCAGTTAAGTTTTAAGTCCTCATCGTTTTACGGCGATTGGAGGCACCAGTTAAGTTTTAAAGTCCTCATCGTCTTTCGGCGATCGGAGGCACCAGACGAAAGACCTCCTCGCCGTCGAGCGAGTGCAGGCGAGAAAGAGAAAGGTCCTCAGTGCATCCAGGGGGGAGGAGATGTACACCCTGGGCAAGTTGAGGCACCAGATAAAGTCCTTCTCGCCGTTGTGCGAGCTAAGGCCAGTTAAAGACCTCCTCGCCGTCGAGCGAGTGCAGGCGAGAGAAAGAAAAGGTCCTCAGTGCATCCAGGGGGGAGGAGATGTACACCCTGGGCAAGTTGAGGCACCAGACAAAGTCCTTCTCGCCGATGAGCGAGTTCAGGCGAGTAAAAGTCCTCCTCGCCGATGAGCGAGTTCAGGCGAGTTAAAAGACCTTCTCGCTTACGTGCGAGCATAGGCAAGATAAAATCCTTCTCGTCTCGAACGAGTTCAGGTATGGCGAAGAGGGTGGAAGAAGCTTGAAAGGTGGCTAAGGTAGGTTCGAAGAGAACGCCTAGCCAGCCGGTCTTTTGCTCCGAAGTTCAGGAGGGCAAAGGAAGATTCCAAAAGGCGTTTCTACCCCAGATAAAGAAACGATTGCCAAAGCATGAAGCAAGGAAAGACTGATGGTACCAAAAGTTCTTGGCGATCGGGGAAAATTCAAACGACGGCGAGAAGGTTGAAAGACTTGTTTGATAAAGCAGGTCGAGTGGGACGTTGTTTGAGCCAATGATTGAGTTACAGTTCACTGTTCGAAGGGTATTCTTGCGATAAGGTTAGTTGCCTTAAGAATACAAGTTGTTTAAAGTGATTTTTGCTTAAGTTTGAATTGGCTCAAGGCGGTTACGTCAAAAGTCGCGTTTGCAAAATCACTAAGTTAAATCCGACAAAGTTAAACATGCAAAGAAGGCTAAAGCGCTTAAAAGGAGTCAGGGGAGAAAATATCCAAGTTTTGTGATTAAAATAAGTATCTGTTCAAAACACATATGCAAGAGTTTTTACAGAGTAATACGAGGGAAATTATAAAGTAGCAGATGAGGTGGAATGGATTAGTCTTCAGCAGGAACGACCTTTCCATCTACTACTTCGTTGTTCAACGACACCATGCTGAGGTCAAGATCGGGGAATAGGCATGCGAGTTGTTCCCGAGCGGCTTCGAATCCAGCAGCCAGAATCTGAGCAGAGTTTAGCTTAAGTTCTTCAAATTGCCCTTGAAGTTCTTCAACCTGTTTCTTGAGCTCTTTGTTCTGCTGCTCCTGCTCTTCAACCTATTTTCGCAGTTGTTCGTTGGTCTCTTGAGCATGGAGAAGGTCGTCAGTAACCTTCTTGGATTCTGTTTGAGCTTGGGCCAACTCAGCAGCCATCTTTCCTTTCTCCTTGTTTGCCTCGGCGAGATCAGCCATGGCGTCGTCCCTCGCTTTTTCTACTTGCCCAAGTAGCTTCTCGCGGTCGATCGACCTCTGCTCCAGTTTTTGCACCCTGGCGGCGTCAGCTTGAATGTGAGCCTCCAGGTCGCTCGCCTTGGTGCGCAGAGGCACGATTTTGCTTTCTAGCTCAACTTTCTCTTGGGCAAGATCATGGACTTTGCGGCGAAGGTCAGCAGCTTCCTTGCGCGCCAGCCTGAGCTCGGTATTGAGAGCATCCTCCACTCGGGTGTGATCAAGTTCTGCGAGCGTCAGGCTGAATGACATTTTCTCCACCTCGATCTTCATAGTGCTATTTTCAGTCTTGAGGTGGTAGAGGTCGTCTTGAAGCTTCCTGGTGGAGCTCTCCACAGCCCTCGTTATGATCGATGGGATATCCTCTGCTATGGTTTTAAGTTTGGCAGTCAGAGGTTCCCACATCCTTGTAACTTCGAGGGAAAGGTTCGCTGCTTGGAGAGGCGCCAGGGGGGCTTGTTGAGGGTTCTCGCCGCCACCTTCCTTAGCAGGATTTTCAGTGTTTGCTTCCTGGCGTGGCGACGCAATCGGGGACTCGGTGATTAGAATTGGAGAGGTATGAGCAACCTCATCCCCGATTGGAACGTTCTCCGCAGCTGAAGTGTTTGAAGGGGGGCCCCCTCCAGCTGAGATGTGTGGCGTAGAGGCACTTGGGGGGTCCTCCAGAAAATTTGGCTCTTGAGCCTCAGCTGCTGGTGGCGCAGTTGCCAGTGGAGTTGCTTGGACTGGTGATGAAGGGGCTTGTGGTGTTGGCGATGAGGGAGGAGGAGCGGGCGGTGATGGTGGTGATGAGGTTGGAAGAGGGGGTGGAGCAGGTGGAGAAGATGGTGCCACTCTCTTCCTTTTCGTGACAAGGCCATCCTCTGTGACCTCGTCGTCCTCTTCTTCCTCCTCTTGGACGACTTGGGGGGGTTTTCGTTTAGGCCTCTTAAGGACCAGTTTCTTGCGCTGGGTGGGTTCCTTGGGCGGTGATCGCCCATGAACGATGGCCTTCTCGACCGCCGAGTTGGGCATCGTCTGGGAACCGGTCGCCAACCCGTGGTTTCGGGCGAGTGCCTTTAAGTCGGCGAGCATGTTTTTACCCAACATGGTGTCTGCATGAAACGAAAATGCATGAGTTAGCTCAGAGAAGAAAAAGATAAGTGTATGAGGCAATGAAACAGCAAAACAGGTATATGCAGAAAAGGTAAAACCAAAGTCTTGTGCGTATCGCACAAGACGCCCAGAAGCAGTATCAGAAGTAATGTCAAAGCAACAGTTTGGATGTCCTAACCTATTTGGAATTCTAACTGGTCCTCAAAGAATTCGAAGGAGATCAGGGTGGGGGTCAGGAATGTTATGTTGGCATCTGCCACCCTCTTCCAGAATAGGCAGAGGTCTCGGTCCAAAGCTCCCATGCTATCAGGACTTTTGGGCCTCTTGAAGCAGCTCTTGGACTCCTTTTTCCCCTTGTCCACCCAGTACAAGGGGAAGCCGTCGAGAAGGGAAGTGTCTTTATCGTTTGCGCGTACTTGGATGAACTTCCCCTTCCAGTCCTTGTATGATTGCTGGAAGATGGTAAAAATGGATCTCCCAGCAATTGCATTCAGGCTGACCCACAGGCGGTCTCCTGGGTGCTTGGCCTCAAAAAGGAACAAAAACACGTCCACCGACGCGGGCAACCCCAGGTGGTCGCATGTTATTTGAAAGGCTCGAACAAACGCCCAGCTGTTGGGGTGAAGCTGGGCGGCAGCAATATTGAGCTCGGTTAAAAGTTCCCTCTCGAATCGGGTGAGGGGAAACCTGAGCTTGACCTTCTTGAAGAAAGTTGTGTAAACAAAGCAAAAGGGCCCGTCGGCGCTTACTTTGTCATCAGCGCACACTGGCAGAGCGGCGGGGCAAGGCAGCACCATCATCCTCTCGTCGTGCTCCTTGTGAAACGATTGATAGGCCTCGTCCCCCTTTGTCAACCGCAGAACTGCTCCTGCAGTGTTCACCGACGAGGTCTCCTTCAGAAGGGTTGGGGTGGCCCAAGGATATAGTGTTTTGAAGTCTGGCAAAGGCGCGGGGGCTCCTCCAGCGTTAGGTGGAGTCGCCTGGGCCAGAGCAGGTTGGGAAGATGCAGGCCTCTCAGCCTGCAAAGAGGAAGCGCCACGAACTTGCGTTGAGTCGTGTGTTTGTGAAGGAGGGTTTCCTGCTGAAGGAGGGGGGTTCGGGGTGATCTTTGTGCGAGTCATGATAGCAACTGCAAAGGAAGAAGAAAGAAAAAACGATCAGGGGATTACAGAGGCTGACTAGGTCATGGAAGGAAGGTGAAACGACGAACGAATGTGAGTTCGTTGCGACGATCGACAAAGCCCTAAGTTACGCAGAAGAGAAATGGAAAAACGACCCACAACGTATGCACCAGGCAGTTACAGGATGATGCAAATCGGTGAAAATGCAAGGAAACCCAGCAGATGAAGGAAAGTAATTACCTTTCAATGATCAGGAAGACGAGGGAGGAAGATGGTGATCTGGAACGTTGAAGAGCGTTGAGAGTTTTCGCAGAGGGAAGTTAGAGCGTTTTGCAAGCACGAAGAAAGTGATGGAACAGTGGAACGTAATGGGTTTAAGGGTTTTCGAAATGGTTTTGGGAAGCGCTAACGGCAGATGAAGATAGCCGTTGATGAAAGCCACGTGTCGAACGATGAGCGAAGGGTTTGGTGGAGCGTCAGAGCAGCAGAAAGTACTATCGCTTGGAATTCTGCGTCAGTGCCACGTAGACCGGTGTTAACGAAGGCTCTTTTAGTCTTTTCGCTAGACAAGTCTTCGCTTAAGACTGGGGGGCTTGTGTACCGCCCTGGTGATCGGGTGTAATGACGTGGCACCCTGCTACAGTGTAGGCGTGTTGATAAGGCGCCAGGTTGGCAAGAAGGAAAGGAAGTCGGGGGGCACGCGTAGTCGCCAGTTGCTAAGCTGGCGTGTTCCGACTTCCAGTTTACCAGAATAGGCGATCGCCAGGTTAAAGATCAAGTCGCCAGATGAAGACCCAGGCGACCAAGCAGTCGGAGATCGCCAGAACAAGCACATCGCCGAAGATGAAGGAGAAGCAGATTATGAAGGCGGCCGGTGAGACCACAGGGAAGGTGTATGAAGGCCCTAACTTGCCAGTTCCAGTAGAGATCGCACTCCTAAGTTAGCTATGCACTGGGCAGTACCATGCATAAGTAACTTAGCCAAAATGAGAGCAGAAGCAGCGCCAAGTCAGAGAGCCTCCAGATGATGGCACGTGTACAGTTGGATGCGAGCCACGTGTCCAAGTCTGTAACTGCCAGGAGAGAGAAAACCACCAGGTATATAAGAGTTCTTAACAGACTTTCTGAGGTACGCACGTTCAGTTCATACACTTTACGCTTGCGAGTGATAGAGCTGTTTGTGAGAGGATTTGCACGGTTCTAGTTCTTAGTATTTGGTGATACCGTCACTGACTTGAGCGTCGGAGTGCGATCGGCCGCAGCGGCGCCGTGTCGTTTCTTTGCAGGTTCTTGAGGTAGATCCAGGGGAGGAACGAAGGTGATAAGCGGTGCGCACGTCGATCCTTTGACGAGGCATTCTTCAGCGCTCCGGTCAACAGGCAGGATCACAACTGATTGTTAAATCGAAACAACCGGTTGTTACATGCTTTTATTGCATGAAAAAGGGCCATTCGGTTAGATTCTGAAAAATAAGAAAATTCTCTGTTCCTAGAGGCTACATGAAATGGATTCCGAAAGGATGTGAGGTTCCAAATGAGAAAAAGAAATCTATTGGACCCACATTTGTGAAGGGACCAAATCTTGTTGCTTGAACTCATGTCTGTGCAGGAATTCTAAAGAAGTGTGAAGTACTAAGTCATGTGATCAAGTTCTTGGAAGAAAAAGACAATCATTGAAGCTGAATCAATGATATGCATCTGTCCAAAGGACCTCAACAGTGAAAAGAGGCTTCTTGATCATAAAGCACATGGCTCATTGAAGAATTAACATAAGGATAAGACTTTCCTTTACTTGTTCTTAATTTGTGTTTTATAAGTCTTTCTCATGAATAAAAATCTTTTTAATATGCTTAGTGTCATCTGCTTTGAACTCTTTCTGCTCATGGTTAAAATTCAAAATTAGTTTTAACTTTTGCAGAAAAACAACCGATTGTTTTGGGTCTGACAACACTATGAAGAAATCTTTTTAATTGCTATTTTGAATTTCTATCAGTTGCAGGTCAATTCAAAGAGAGAATCTTGGTCAAAGAAACTGTGTTGAAAGCTGATCACGTTCAGAGAGAAGTTACAACAGTCATAAAGGAATATATTCCAAAATCTTGGAAATTCAAGAGCCTTAATGACTAGTCAAAGATCACATGTGAAGACCATGTGATTTTCAGCTTTTTCTGACGTTTTCTGTGCTGGGCAGAGTAAGTCCTCTCTCTCTGAAAAATCAGGTACCCACTAAATAAAATTGAATGCTAATTGATTCTTTTTCTGCTATAAAATCTGGTGCAACTGATCTCTTTCACAAGAACAACCAATTGTAACATCTCTTGCAAAAATCTATGAAGTGAACTCTTCTCTGTTTTTCTTCTTTGCCATCATGGAATCAATTCCTCCCACCTCAAAGAGAGTCAAATCCAGGGCTGTAAGGTCTGGAGGAAGGCTAGAAGGCTGGTTTTCTGGAGACAATGATCTTATTGAGAGGTATAGGTATGAAACAAGTATCAAAAAGATAAACAAACCCAAGGTTTTATGCTTTGATTGGCTGAAAAGTCAAAATCTTGACAATGTAAGAAGGCTGCTCAAGGGTCAATCTCTCAGAAAGTTCCTAGAGATGAAGGGAAACATTTATCCAGATTTGCTAAGGGTGTTCTACACAAATTTAAAGTTTGAGGGAAACAATCTAGTTTCTCATGTGAAAGGTGTAGAAATGGAGATAACTCATGAAGTATGGACTGCTGTTGCTAGTCTCAAGTTCTCTAGCCTCAGAATCAACAAGGGAAATCTTGGAGTAGTGGAGGATTTTAACAAAATCCAATACTACAAGAGTTGCTTGAAGAATCAACATGCTCAAGTGAGAACATGCTCGGTTGGAGGTCTAAAGCTTGATGAAAGATTGCTTGCTCTCATTGTGACTTGGATTCTAACTCCAAGGGGGAGTAATCATTTTGTTCTTACTGAGGAAGATCTGGTATATATTTTCTGCATCATGAAGAAGATCAAAATCAATTGGATCCACATCATCAAATAGCACATGCAAAAGGCTATGAGGTTAAGTGACTATCACTATCCATATGCTGTTTTGGTATCTAAATTTCTACTCTATTTTGAAGTGAACCTTGAAGATGAAACTTCTGAGTTGGTCAAGTCAACTCAAGAGTTGAACAATGGATCACTCAACAAAATGGGTTTTACCAAAGTAGGTGGCAAATGGTTTTACCAAAGGATGGTGATCGTGGTGCCTCATCTAGTGGTGTTGCTGATCTTGAACAAGATGAACCTGCTGATGTGGATGTTCAACATGAAGATCCACCTGAAGATTATCAAGATGTTGGACCAAGTGCTGGAGCTGGAAATCAAGAAGAAAGGATGCAAACCATGTCTCCTTTTGAAAGACTCTTGGTGAATAGGCTTGATAGCTTTGCTAAAAATCAAAGAAACCTCCATGATCTCTGTGTTAGTAATTTCCAGAGGATTGACAACAGGTTTGACAACATGGATGCACACTTCATGACTCTAGATGAACATGTTGAAGCTGTCCAGAACCAAATCTTTGATCTTTAGTTTGCTGATGATGATGAATGAAGAAAAACAACCGATTGATATATCGGAACAACCGATTTTTTTTTGTGGCTATATCTGGTGTTTTAAATTTTCTTTCCTTCTGCTGTTACTGCTTTAATTCTGATGTAATCAAAACAATATCTTGTTTTATCTCTTCTCTTTGTCTATTTGTGAAGACAAATAGGGGGAGATATATATGCTGTGTTTAAATTTCTGTTTTTTTTTTAGTTGTTAAAACAGTTTGGATGAGTAATATTTGTTTCTAATATTTAGCTCTGATCTTTAAATCTTATATCTGTGCTAACCAAATATTAGAAGTTTTATGCTTTGTTCAAAACTGTATCTTGCAGGAACTGCTTCAGATTTAATCAGGTACAACTCAAGCATCAGGGATTTGTCTTCATCAAATAGGGGGAGATTGTTGAACCAAGTGGTGTTCAAGCTTTGAAGAATCCAAACCCTTTGAAGGATGTTGAAGCCTTGGTTGTGCTTGATGTTGCTGTGCTGGTTTAGTCTAGTTCTGGGGTAGTTTGAGTGTTGTAATCCACCCCTTGATCGAATCTAAAGCATAGGCATTCTCAATCTTTGTGAAAGTAAAATGTTTTCAAACTAAGTTAAAACAACCGATTGTTTTGTCGAAACAACTGATTGTTTATACTTAGATGTTTTGAGAAAAGATTGAAAACTGTTTTTTAAATGGTTAAGCTGTTAAAACCAAAACTACCGATTGATTCGAGGAAACAACCGATTGTTTGTTTTGGAACCATAACAGAAAAACTGTTTTATCTTTGACTGAGCTTTAAATGATTTAACTGCTTACGCTCCAGTCATTAAATGCTTTGACCAATCTTTTAATGCAATTTAAGAGTTTGTTAAGATTTGATAACAAACTACATCTTTGAATAAATTCAGAAAAACAGATTTGAGAAAAAATCTTTGACAAGTTTTTTGCTAGAGTTTTTGAGTTTTTCAAAGAGCTGAGATTGCTGAAAGTTTGTGATTGATCAAAATTTGTGGAATAGGATCCTGCTTGTATTGATTTCAGATTATCTTCTGTAATAAGTGCAATCCTTGTACTCTGTGAAACAAGTTTCGTTTCTGTGTTTGCTGAGATTGGTTGTGTGTTCTTGAGGGGATCAAGATCAGCAATCTTAGTGTTGGTGTGTTGGCCAAGAAGAGTGTGTGTCTTGAGGTGTTCAAGGTCACTTTCTTAGTTATGGTGTAAGTGATCAAGTTGTGATTGCTTAGTGGATTTCCTCAGGGTTTCTGAGAAGATTGGATGTAGCTCTGGGTTTGGAGTGAACCAGTATAAACATCTGTGTGAATCTCTCTATCCCTAACTCTTTAAATTCAGTTTTGTTTGTTGTTTGCTGGTATAAACAACCGATTGTTTCTGTGAAACAACCGATTGTTTTTCTGGTACTGCTGTTTTGGCAAACTGAATTTCTTATCAATTGTTTCTTGTGATAATTTCATTCTTGTGTTTAAAAGTTTGCGAAAACCCTCTTTAAACAATTCACCCCCCCTCTAGTTTAAAGCCATACATTCTAACACTGGCCACATAAGGGAGATTCAATATCCCGAGTGGTTGGCAAATGTGGTCTTAGTAAAGAAAGCCAACGGGAAGTGGAGAATGTGTGTGGACTTCACCGACCTTAACAAGGCGTGCCCGAAGGATTCATACCCCTTACCAAACATCGACGCTTTGGTGGACAGCGCCTCGGGTTGTAGGATGCTTAGTTTCTTAGATGCCTTCTCCGGGTACAACCAAATCAAGATGCACCCCATAGAGGAGTGCATGATGACATTTATGACCGAGACGTCTTGTTACTACTACACGGTGATGCCATTCGGGCTGAAGAATGCAGCGCCACCTACCAGAGGCTGATGGATAGGGTCCTTGCACCCATGATAGGCAGGAATGTGCAGTCCTACGTGGATGACATGGTGGTGACCTCATAGGAGAGGGGTCAACATGTGTCTGATCTGGAAGAGCTATTTGCGACGATAGCTAAGTATCGGTCGAAGCTAAACCTTGAGAAGTACGTGTTCGGGGTCGAGGCGGGTAAGTTCTTGGGTTTCCTACTCACCGAGCGTGGGATAGAGGCGAACTCGGAGAAATGTGCGGCAATCCTTGCCATGAGAAGCCTGGCCTCGGTGAAAGAGGTGCAGCAGTTGACCGGGCGGATGGCAGCCCTGTCCAGATTTGTGTCAACTGGAGGAGAAAAAAGACACCCCTACTTCCAGTGTTTGAAGAGGAATAACCGGTTCATGTGGACTGAAGAGTGCGAAAAGGCATTCCTCAAGTTAAAAGAGTATCTAGCTACCCCTCCCATGTTGTGCAAGCTGCAGTTGGGCACTTCGCTCCAATTGTACTTTGCAATAACGGAGCGAGCGATTAGCTCGGTCCTCGTCCAAGAGCAGGACCAGGTGTAAAAACCAATATACTTTGTGAGCAAGGTCTTGCAAGGACCGGAGGTGAGGTACCAGACCCTAGAGAAGGAGGCCTTGGTCGTGGTGTTCTCGGCTAGGAGGCTTCGTCACTACTTCCAAAGTTTCACAGTGGTAGTGATGACGAACTTACCTATCCGAAAGGTGCTACAGAAGTCGGACGTGGCAGGAACGATGGTACGTTGGGCAGTGGAGCTCTTGGAATTTGATGTTTAGTACGAACCCCGAGGCCCCATCAAAGGCCAGGTGTATGCAGATTTTATAGTAGAACTCTCCCCAACGGATGCACGACAAGGGGAGGAGGTCAGCTTCAGATGGGTGCTCTCAGTGGATGGATCATCCAACCAGCAAGGCAGCAGAGCCGACGTCATCTTGGAAGGACCGGACGAGCTATTGATTGAGCAGACCCTAAGGTTCGCTTTCAAGGCCAGCAACAATCAAGCAGAGTACGAAGCTCTCATCGCCAACATGCTCTTAGCTAAGGAGATAGGAGCGCAAAGCTTATTGGCAAAGAGCGATTTCCTTCTAGTCACAGGTCAAGTGATTGGGGAATATCAAGCTAAAGACCCATAGATGGTTGATGAGAATCAAAAAGATGTTATCAATAGAAGAAATGGACAAGGGCCAAAGCATTTAAAGTTCTTCTTATTAGTCTTTGCAAAAGATGAGGCCCAAGCCCAAAGCCCAAGCCCAAGCCCAAGAAGGCCCAAGCCCAAGAAGCCCAAATCCAAACCATGAGGGGCAAGGCCAAGCATTAAATAAAAGAGCATCATTTTAATGACTCTTGTAGGAGGTGTGGATATTAAATAAATAGGTGTGAATGTATTAGAGAGAGTCACTTTGTCCATGTGACTTAGTAGGGGGTGTAGGTGTAGTTTTTAGGAGGTGTCATAGTAGAAAAAGGTCACACCTCCCATGTGACTTGTTTTTGGTGGGAATTTCAAATGAGTTTTATTTGAAATTTCCCACCTATTTTTCAGAACCTCTAGGCTATAAATAAAGGTGCTTAGCTTGTACAATTCATATTGGAATTTTATAGTAGAGAGACTATACTCAAATTTGGTGAGAATTTGTGAGTTTTGAGTCTTCTTCTTCTTTTCCTTATCTTGTGAGCTATGGTGAGCTTCAAGTGGTGGCACTCCATCACTTATCTTGGTTCAAGGTTCCAAGTGGCGTGAATGGCTTCTTCCAATTCTCAAAATCCAGCAAGCATCTTCTTCTATAAGTGTTCTTCTTCCCTTTTCTTCAATTTTCCATTCGGTAGTTTTGATTCCTAGAGTTTACTTCTTTTTCTACCGTTTATTTTTGTGTTTCCAGCATTGTGTTCTTAATTCTGTTTTGGTTCAGTAGCTATCATTTAAATTCTGTCTAGTTTTAATTCTTGTTCTTCTTTCCTTTTGTTTTGATTCAATTTCACAATACATGGACTTCAATATGAGTCTTGGTTGGTGCTTAGTTTTGGTGAGTTCTTGAATTTAGAACATTGATCCAATTCTAAAGTAAAGTGCCTTTCAAATCCAACTCAAGTTGTTCCTAAGAATGTCAAGAATAATGTGTTCTTGTAGTTACATTCACATCAATGGTCGCGTACCTGGGGTACGTCCAAGTCTTGAAGAGTTCGTTCGCGGTGTTTGAGCTGGTGCACGTCCAGAGAGAGCCGAATGCCCGAGCCGACGTGCTAGCCAAGCTTGCCAGTTCGGGCAAGGGGAAAAGGCAGAGGACGATGATATAAGAAACCCTCAAAGCACCACGAATATTCGTCGCTGATAATATGTTGTGCACTCATCAGGTCAGTAGAGTTAGGGGAGAGGCGAGGAGTCATCGGTCGTTGACTCAGGAGACGCTGAGGACACCCAATGTAAGTGTTTACCCGGTCTCGCAGGGCAACCCTATGCAGATATGCGCGGTTGAAGAGGGGTACACATGGATGACACCCTATAGGCGCTACCTAGATGTTGGGATACTCCCATTGGAGCCCGAGGAGGGCAAGAAGATAAAGAGGAACTCCGCCAAGTACACCTTTGTGGATCGGGAGCTGTTTAGACATGGGTTCACCCATCCAATCTTGGTGTGTGTGAGCGGAGACCAGTGTACATGAATAATGACTGAGCTCCACGAGGGAATCTGTGGCAGCCATGTTGGTGGTATGTCCTTGGCATCGAAGGTCGTTCGTGCAGGGTATTACTGGCCAACAGTAAGAGAAGATTGCACAAGGTATGCCCAGCGGTGCAAACAATGTCAACAGCACGCCGACTGGCACAAGGCGCCACCGGAAGAGCTGAGGTCGATTTACAGCCTGTGGCCATTTCACACATGGGGAATCGACATTCTGGGGCCCTTTCCTTTGGCGATAAGACATATGAAGTATCTCGTAGTGGCCATTGAATACTTCACGAAGTGGATAGAGGCTGAGCCAGTAGAACAGATCACAACTCATAAGATCCAACACTTCGTATGGAAGAACATAGTGTGCCGTTTTGGTGTGCTGAGGCGTCTAGTTTCCGATAATGGTACACAGTTTGCGAGCCAGCAACTGGGCAAGCTGTGCACAAAGGTCAGAACAAAACAGGTGCTCGCATCCGTTGAGCACCCCCAGACAAATGGACAGGTTAAGTCCGCCAACAGAGTCCTACTCAGGGGTCTGAAAAGAAGACTCGAGAAGGCTAAAGGATCTTGGGCGGAGGAGGTTCCTAGGATAGTGTGGGCTTACCACATCACGCCTCAGTCCACCACGTGAGAGACATCCTTCAACTTGGTGTATGGGTCGAACGTAATGATTCCGGTAGAGATTCAGGAGAGCTCGCTGCGTTTTCAAAGTTTCGTGGCTGAGGAGTCTAATGAAGAGAGGAAGGTGAATGTGGATATGCTGGATGAGGTCAGGGAGGAGGCGAGGATCAAAGCTGAAGCATTGAAGAGAAGGGTGGAGCACAAGCACAACTCCAAGCTAAGGCCTAGACAGTTCCAGGTCGTTGACCTGGTAATGCGAAAGGCTCACCCATACCAATTGGAGAACAAGTTGTCCCCCAAGTGGACTGGTTCTTTTAGGGTGACGGAGGTCCTCGGCAACGGGGCGTACAGACTTGAGACTTTAGAAGGAGGCGCAATTCCTCGTATATGGAATGCGACCAATCTCAAGTTTTATTTCAGTTGAACTCTTGCATTGTACACAATTTCAAGGGACACTCTTTTTCCCTTACAAGGGTTTTTTAATGAGGTCACCCAATAAAAATTTCGATTGAAGTATACGCACTCGAATTTTTGTGCAATGGAGGGACGAGCCTGTCGTCTTGGTGTTTAGACACCTCGAGAGGGAGTGGCAACTTCCTTTAGGACGCCTCCCCTTCGAGCGTGGGCGCCTAGTACGAACAACAAGGTTCAGCCAGGGCGAGCCTGTCGTCTTGGTGTTTAGACACCTCGAGAGGGAGTGGCAGCTTCCTTTAGGACGCCTCCCCCTCGAGCGTGAGCGCTAAGTACGAACAGCAAGGTTCAGCTAGAGACGAGCCTGTCGTCTTGGTTTTTAGAAACCTCGAGAGGGAGTGGCAGCTTCCTTTAGGACGCCTCCCCCTCGAGCGTGGGCGCCAAGTACGACCAACAAGGTTCAGCCAGGAACGAACCTGCCATCTTGGTGTTTAGACACCTCGAGAGGGAGTGACAGCTTCTTTTAGACGCCTCCCCTTGTGGGCGCCAAGTACGAACAATAGGGTTCAGTCAGGGGTGAACCTGCCACCTTGGTGTTTAGACACCCCGAGAGGGATTGACAGCTTTCTTTAGGACGCCCCCCCCCCCTCGAGCGTGGGCGCCAAGTACGAACAGCAAGGTTCGACCAAGCTAAGTCCTCCTTTGCCTGTTAGCAAAGACGAGGCTAAGTGAACGCCTTGAGACTAGAAACCTTGAGGGGAGTGGCAGCTCCCACGTAGGACGCCTCCTCTCAGGTACGGAAGCTAAGCGAAAGGAGCCCTAGTTAAGTCCTCTATCATCTTAGGGGTAAAGATGAAGCCAGTCACTACATCCTTCCCAACCACAAAGCAGAGGTAAGGATCACCAAAGGAATTTTCCTTGCCTTGGCAGAATCAGGCCAAGGCCAGTTAGAGTTAAAGGTAGTGAAGGTAGTAGGCGTGCTACCTAAGGTTCAAAGTCTTAAGTTTGTCAAGAAGGTCGTGTGCTAAAGATGTTAGTATTGAAGCGCTGTCAAGTAAGATCGACAGTAAAAGACGCAGTGCTTGGCAAACGAAGATGAATAAGACAAGCAGTGCAAACGCAGTAAAGACGAGTAAAGAAAGGTGCGAGATCATATTAAATACAAAGTTTACAAAGGGGCATTGTTTCAGAGATTAAATTACACAAGCCTAGCTCCTATTGAGGGCGCCTAGGCACAATCTGTCCATCAATGATGTGGTTCGACGTCGCGAAGGGGGAGACGTCCATCTCAGGATGCTTACAAGCAACCTGAGCAAGAGCATCTTCGAACCCCGCTGCGTAGGCGTCGGCGACATCATCGATGAGCTCCGCCTTGGCCTTCTCAAGGACTTCAGTCTTTACGGTGAGCTCAGCCTCCACCTTGCCCAGTTGCACCTCCCGATCGGTGGCCCGCTCTTCAAGTCTGGCCATCTTAGCCTTGTTGGCCTCAGCTTCTTCTTGGAGTTCCACCACCTGGATACGTAGTGGCACAACTTTGCCCAGCAGGGTGGTGTACTCTTGGCCTTTGTCGTGGAGTTTCTTGTTAGCTTCTAACTTGGCCTGTCAGAGGGCACTTAGCTTCTGGTTCAGTTCAGTCTCACGGTTGAAGAAGACCAGAGCCTGTTGCGCAAGTTGTTCCTTCACTAGAGCCAGTTCTCCAGCCAAAGCTAGTTGCTCTTTTGTCTTCGACTCTGCCTGGAGAAGGCGTCAGCTTGGACAAAGAATTCACCAAGGATGAGAGCCTTTTTAGTAACATTTTTATTCTTAGTAACCTTTTTAAAATATTACTTTTATAATATTGTTATAAATAAATGGTGAATATGAATTGGTTATGGTGAGTCATGGCAGTTGATTGGACCTTGAATCCCTAGAATTAGAAATATAGAGAGACTGGTTCCATAGTTTGACAAGTTCCAACAGTCATACATATGTTATACTTTTCTTCCATTAGTCTCTATTTTTTCCTATAAATTCCCACTTTCCATCAACCAATATCATAAACTTCTCTTCTCTTCTCTCCTACTGCCACTGATCCTGCCCGTTGACCGGAGCGCTGGAGAATGCCTCGTCAAAGGATCGACGTGCGCGCCGCTTCTCACCTCCGTTCCTCCTCTGGATCTATCTCAAGAACCTGCAAAGAAACGATACGGCGCCGCTGCGGCCGATCGCACTCCGACGCTCAAGTCAGTGACGGTATCACCAAATACTAAGAACTGGAACCGTGCAAATCTCTCTCACAAACAGCTCTGTCACTCGCAAGCGTAAAGTGTATGAACTGAACGTGCGTACCTTAGAAAATCTGTTAGGAACTCTTATATACCTGGTGGTTTTCTCTCTCCTGGCAGTTACAGACTTGGACACGTGGCTCGTATCCAACTGTACACGTGCCATCATCTGGGGCTCCCTGACTTGGCGCTGCTTCTGCTCTCATTTTGGCTAAGTTACCTATGCATGGTACTGCCCAGTGCATAGCTAACTCAGGAGTGCGATCTCTATTGAAACTGGCGAGGTAGGGCCTTCATACACCTTCCCTGTGGTCTCGCCGGCCGCCTTCATAATCTGCTTCTCCTTCATCTTCGGCGATGTGCTTGTTCTGGCGATCTCCGACTGCCTGGTCGCCTAAGTCTGCATCCGGCGACTTCATCCCCAACTTGGCGATCGCCTATTCTGGTAAGCTGGAAATCGGAACATGCCAACTTAACTATCGGCGACTACACGTGCCTCCCGACTTCCTTCCCAACTGTCAACCTGGCGCCTTGTCAACACGCCTATACTGTAGCAGGACGCCACGTCATCGCACCCGACCACCAGGGCGGTACACAAGCCCCCCAGTCTTAAGCGAAGACTTGTCTAGCGAAAAGACTGAAAAAGCCTTCGTTAACACCGGTCTACGTGGCATGGGCGCAGAATTCCAAGCGATAGTACTTTCTGCTGCTCTGACGCTCCACCAAACCCTTCGCGCATCGTTCGACACGTGGCTCTCATCAACGGCTATCTTCATCTGCCGTTAGCGCTTCCCCAAACCGTTTCGAAAACCCTTAAACCCCTTACGCTCCTATTGTTCCATCACTTTCTGCACACTTGCATACGCTCTCATTTCCTTCTGCGAAAAGCTCTCGACGTTCCTCGACGCTCTAGATCACCACCTCCCTTTAACATTCTCCCGATCATCGAAAGGTAACTACTTTCCTTCATCTGTTGGGTTTTCTTGCATTTGTACCGATTTGCATCATCCTGTAACTGTCTGGTGCATACGCTGTGGGCTGTTTTTCCATTTCTCCTTCTGCGTGACTTAGGGCTTTGTCGATCGTCGCAACGAACTCACATTCGTTCGTCTTTCACCTTCCTTTCATGATCGAGTCAGCCTTTGCAACCCTCCTGATTATTTTTTCTTCCTCCTTCGTTTGCAGTTGCTATCATGACTCGCACGAAGATCACCCCGAACCCCCCTCCATCAGCGCGAAACCCTCCTTCACAAGCACACGACTCTACGCAAGTTCGTGGTGCTCCCTCTTCGCAGGCTGTGAGGCCTGCGTCTTCTCAAACCGCTCTGGCCCAGGCGACTCCACCAAACGCTGGAGGAGCCCCCATCCCACTGCCAGACTTCAAGACGTTATACCCATGGGCTAACTCAACCCTCTTAAAAGAAACGTCGTCGGTGAACACCGCGGGAGCGGTTCTGCGATTGACCAATGGGGACGAGGCCCACCAATCATTCCACAAGGAGCACGATGAGAGAATGATGGTGCTGCCTTGCCCAGCCACTCTGCCAGTGTGCGCCGATGATAAAGTGAGCGCCGACGGGCCCTTCTGCTTCGTCTACACCACCTTCTTCAAGAAGGTCAAACTCAGGTTCCCTCTCACTCGATTTGAGAGGGAACTCTTAACCGAGCTCAATATCGCTGCCGCCCAGCTTCATCCCAACAGCTGGGCGTTTGTCCGAGCTTTCGAGATAACGTGCGCCCACCTGGGGTTGCCCGCGTCAGTGGACGTGTTTTTATTCTTGTTCGAGGCCAAGCACCCAGGAGATCGCCTGTGGGTCAGCCTGAACGCCATTGCTGGGAGGTCCATTTTCACCATCTTCCAGCAGTCGTACAAGGATTGGAAGGGGAAGTTCATCCAGGTTCGCGCAAATGACAAAGATACTTCCCTCCTCGACGGTTTCCCCTTGTACTGGGTGGACAAGGGGAAAAAGGAGTCCAAGAGCTGCTTCAGGAGGCCCAGAAGTCCTGATAGCATGGGAGCTTTGGACAGAGACCTTTGTCTCTTCTGG
Organism: Phaseolus vulgaris; assembly: GCF_000499845.2. Classification (NCBI taxonomy): domain Eukaryota; kingdom Viridiplantae; phylum Streptophyta; class Magnoliopsida; order Fabales; family Fabaceae; genus Phaseolus; species Phaseolus vulgaris. Next base: position 15,902,347 of record NC_023755.2, on the reverse strand, counting down.
AAGAGGGTGGCAGATGCCCACATAACATTCTTGACCCCCACCCTGATTTCCTTCGAGTTCTTTGAGGACCAGTTGGAATTCCAAATAGGTTAGGACGCTAAATCTTTGCCTTGACATTGCTTCTGATATTGTTTCTGGGCGTCTTGTGCGACACACACAAGACTTTGGTTTTATCTTTTCTGCATATGCCTGCTTTTGCTATCTCTTTGTCTTGTACACTTACCCCTTTCTCCTTTGAGCTAACTTATGCACTTTCATCTCATGCAGACACCATGTTGGGTAAGAACATGCTCGCCGATTTAAAGGCGCTCGCCCGCAACCACGGGTTGGCGACCGGCTCCCAGACGGTTCCCAACTCGGCGGTCGAGAAGGCCATCATCTAGGGGCGATCACCGCCTAAGGCGCCCGCCCAACGAAAGAAACTGGTCCTTAAGAGGCCAAAGCGGAAAGCCCCCAAGTTGTCCAAGAGGATGAGGAAGAGGACGACGAGGTCACAGAGGATGGCCTTGTCACGAAAAGGAAGAGGGTGGCACCATCTTCTCCACCTGCCCCGCCCCCTCTTCCAGCTTCAACACCACCATCAACACCCGCTCCTCCTCCCTCATCACCAGCACCACAAGCCCCTTCACCACCAGTCCAAGCAGTTCCATTGGCCACTGCGCCACCTGCAACTGAGGCCCCAGAGCCAAATTTCTTGGAGGACCCCCCGAGCGCCTCCACACCACATATATCAGCAGGAGGGGGCCCTCCTTCCAACACTTCAGCTGCAGGAATCGTTCCAATCGGGGATGAGGTCGCTCACACCTCTCCAATCCTAATCACCGAGTCCCCGATTGCGTCGCCACGCCAGGAAGTAACAACTGAAAATGTTGCTAAGGAAGGTGGCGACGAGAACCCTCAACAAGCCCCCCTGGCGCCTCTCCTTGCCGCGAACCTTACCCTCGAGGTTACAAGGATGTGGGAACCTCTGACCGCCAAACTCAAAACCATAGCAGAGGACATCCCATCGATCATAACGAGGGCTGTGGAGAGCTCCACCAGGCGGCTTCAAGACGATGTCTACCACCTCAAGACCGAAAACAGCACAATGAAGGTTGAGGTAGAGAAGGTGGCATTCAGCCTGACGCTCGCGGAAATGGAACATTCCCAAGTAGAGGATGCCCTAAGCACCGAGCTTAGGCTTGCGCGCAAGGAAGCTGCTGACCTTCGCCGCAAAGTCCATGAACTTGCCCAAGAAAAAGTTGAACTTGAAAGCAGAATCGTGCCTCTGCGCACCAAGGCGAGCGACCTGGAGGCTCACATTCAAGCTAACGCCGATAAGGTACAAAAACTGGAGCAAAGGTCAATCGACCGCGAGAAGCTGCTTGGGCAAGTTGAAAAAGCAAGGGATGACGCCATGGCTGATCTCACCGAGGCAAACAAGGAAAAAGAGAAGATGGCTGCCGAGTTGACCCAAGCTCGAACAGAATCCAAGAAGGTTACTGACGACCTTCTCCACGCTCAAGAGACTAACAATCGACTCCAAAAACAGATTGAAGAGCAGGGGCAGCAGAACAAGGAGCTCAGGAAACAAGCTGAAGAGCTGGGACAGCAGAACGAGGAGCTCAAGAAACAAGTTGAAGAGCTTCAAGGACAATTTGAAGAACTTAAGCTAAATTCTGCTCAGATTCTGACTGCTGGATTCGAAGCCGCTCGGGAGCAAGTTGCATGCCTGTTCCCTGATCTCGACCTCAGCATGGTGTCATTAAACAATGAAGTAGTAGATGGAAAGGTCGTTCCCGCCGAAGGCTCAACCAATTCCACCCCATCTGCTTCTTTATAAATTCACCTGTATTTGCCTTGTAAAAAAACTCTTGCACATGTGTTTTGAACAGTTATTCATTTCAATAGCGAGACTTGGATATTTCTTCTGATTTCTTTTGAGCGCTTTACTTTCCTTGTATGTTTAACTCTGCTGCGTTTAACTTAGCGATTTTGCAAACATGACCTTTGGCGTAACTGCTTCGAGCCGATTCAAACTTAAGCAATAATCGCTTTAAACAACTTGTACCCCTGAGGCACTAACCTGATCATAAGAAAAGTTCCAAGCAACGAACCGTGATTCAATCATCGGTTCGAACAACGTCCCACTTGACCCGCTTTATCAAACAAGTCTTTCAACCTTCTCACCGTCGTTTGAATTTTTCCCGATCGCCAAAACCTCTTGGTAACACCAGCTTTTTCCAGCCTCATGCTTTGGCAGTCATTTCTTTATCTGAGGCAGAAATGCCCTTTGGGATCTTCCTTTACCTCCCTGAACTTCAGAGCTAGAGACTGGCTGGCTAGGCGTTCTCTTCGAACCTACCTCAGCCACCTTTCAAGCTTCTTCCCCCCTCTTCGCCATACCTGGACTCGTTCAAGACGAGAAGGATTTTATCTTGCCTATACTCGCACACAAGCGAGGAGGTCTTTTTGACCCAAGCTCATCGGCGAGAAGGACTTTTACTCGCCTGAACTCGCTCATCGGTGAGAAGGACTTTAAACGGCCTTAACTCGCTCGACGGCGAGAAGGACTTTGTCTGGTGCCTCAACTTGCCCAGGGCGTACATCTCCTCCCCCCTGGATGCACTGAGGACCTTTTCTTTCTCACGCCTGCACTCGCTCGACGGCGAGGAGGTCTTTGATGGGCCTTAGTTCGCACAACGGCGATAAGGACTTTATCCGGTGCCTCAACTTGCCCAGGGCGTACATCTCCTCCCCCCTGGATGCACTGAGGACCTTTCTCGCCTGCGCCCGCACAACGGCGAGGAGGTCTTTAACTTGCCTCTACGTTGCCCCGGGAGTTACATCTTCTCGCTCCCAGAAACACGGAGGACTTTTCCTCTTTCTCGCCTGCACTCGCTCGACGGCGATGAGGTCTTTCATCTGGTGCCTCCGATCGCTGATAAACGATGAGGACTTAGAAACTTAACTGGTGCCTCTAATCGCCGAAAAACGATGAGGACTTTAAAAACTTAACTGGTGCCTCTAATCGCCGAAAAACGATGAGGACTTTAAAAACTTAACTGGTGCCTCTAATCGCCGAAAAACGATGAGGACTTTAAAAACTTAAGTGATGCCTCTAATCGCCGAAAAACGATGAGGACTTTAAAACTTTAGAAAACACGCGACATATCTTTTCGTGCCTCAAATCATGTACGAATGACAAGGTCTTTCTTCGAAACTTTTGGAAATAACACATATGCAATCTGAAAACACCTTATACTTCGAAAACTCTTCTTTTATTGGGTGGCCTCATTAAAAACCCTCCTTAAGGAAAAAAAGAGTGCCCCCTTGAAACTGTTTTAACAGAGACATTGTAATGTAACATTTGTGTTTGTCTTTACTTACAAAGCTCTTAGCTATAGTACAACTTCAGGTGTGTGGCGTTCCAGGTACGAGGGATCACCCCCCTTCCAGCGTCTCCAAGCGATAGGCTCCGTTCCCGAGTGCCTCGGTTATTCTGAACGGTCCAGTCCACTTGGGTGATAGCTTATTCTCCATCTCGTACTGGTGGGCCTTCCTCATCACCAGATTGCCTTCTCTAAACTGCCTTGGCATCACCTTTGAGTTGTACCTTCGCTCGACCCTTCTCTTCACCGCCTCAGCCTTCAGCCTTGCCTCCTCCCTGACTTCGTCCAGCAGATCCAGGTTCAGCCTTCTCTCTTCATTCGAGTCTTCCTCTACAAAGTTCTGGAATCTCGGCGAGCTCTCCTGAATCTCGACTGGAATCATGGCATCACACCCATAGACCAAGCTAAACGGGGTCTCATGGGTTCCTGACTGCTCGGTGGTGTGGTACGCCCAAACTATACGGGGTACCTCCTCAGCCCAACTTCCCTTGGCTTTCTCGAGCCTTCTCTTCAAACCTCTCAGCAACACCCGATTAGCTGATTCCACCTGGCCATTAGTTTGAGGGTGCTCGACGGATGCAAACACTTGCTGTATTCCAACCCCTTCACAAAGCTTCTTCAACAGGTGGCTTGCAAACTGAGTCCCATTATCTGATACCAGGCGCTTAGGCACTCCAAACCGGCACACAATGTTCTTCCATACAAAGCCTTCGATCTTGTGCGCGGTGATCTGGGCCACTGGTTCTGCTTCAATCCACTTGGTGAAATACTCAATCGCCACCACCAAGTACTTCATCTGCCTGATCGCCAGTGGAAAAGGTCCCAGGATGTCGATTCCCCAAGTATGAAACGGCCAAGGGCTATAGATCGACTTCAACTCCTCGGGAGGTGCCTTGTGCCAATCGGCGTGCTGCTGGCATTGTTTGCAGCACTGGGCATACTTCTTGCAATCTTCTCTCATGGATGGCCAATAGTAGCCTGCACGGAGAGTCCTCGCGGCCAGAGCTCGACCCCCGACGTGACTTCCACATATTCCTTCGTGGAGCTCTGCCATAATCCTCGTGCACTTCTCGCCGTGTATACATTCCAGGAGTGGGTGAGTGAATCCAAACCTGTACAGATCGCCATCAATCAATGTATACTTGCTGGAATTTTTCTTTACCTTCCTAGCTTCTGTTGGATCTAGCGGGAGGAGGCCATCCGCCAGGCACCGCTTGTACTGTGTTATCCAAGTGCCTGGCTCATGGGTGGCGCAGACCTGCATCACGTCCACCTTCTCTCCTCGACAAGCTCTAACTCTCGGCGACCTCAGAGTTTCTTGCGTCAAAGACTTATGGCTTCTCGCTGCTCTCTCCGTCGACCTGCTTATCTGAAGGACCAGGTGATCCGCTACAAATGCCCTCGGCGTCTTCAAAGTTTCTTGAATCACTGTCCTCTGCCTACCCCCCTTGCCTGAGCTGGCGAGCTTAGCAAGCAAGTCAGCTCGGGCATTCTGTTCTCGGGGCACGTGCACCACTTCAAAAGAGGCAAAGGAACTCTTCAATTCCTGCACATACGCCAAGTAAGCCGCCATTTGTGGATCTTTAGCCTGGAACTCGCCTGTTACTTGCCCCGTGACTAGCAGCGAGTCACTCTTAGCCATCAACACTCTGGCTCCCATTTCCTTAGCCAACAGAATCCCGGCGATCAGCGCCTCATACTCTGCTTGATTGTTGCTGGCTTTGAAGGCGAATCTCAACGATTGTTCGATCAGCACGCCGTTGGGTCCTTCCAATATGACTCCAGCACCGCTACCCTGCTGGTTTGACGATCCATCCACCGAGAGTACCCAACGGAAATCGTCTCCTTCAACCCGCGTCGCCTCTGAAGAGAGCTCGACTACAAAATCTGCAAAGATTTGCCCTTTGATCGGGCCTCGAGGCTCATATTTAATGTCAAACTCTGACAACTCCACTGCCCACTTCACCATTCTTCCTGCAACGTCAGGTTTCTTCAAGACCTTCTGGATGGGCAGGTCAGTCATCACCAGTATCGTGAAACTGTGGAAGTAGTGGCGCAACCTCCTCGCCGAAAACACCACGGCCAACGCAGCCTTCTCCAGGGCCTGATACCTCGTTTCCGGGCCCTGCAACACTTTACTCACGAAATAAATAGGCTTCTGAGCCTGGTCTTGATCCTGGGCGAGCACGGCGCTCACCGCCCTCTCAGTCACCGCGAAATACAATCTGAGAGGGGTTCCCGCCAGTGGTTTGCACAGAACCGGCGGGCTCGCCAAATATTCCTTCAGCTTGACGAAAGCTTCCTCGCACTCTTTCGTCCAAGCGAACTTGTTATTACGCCGCAGACACTGGAAATAGGGATGTCCCTTTTCTCCGCTTGCTGACACGAAGCGAGATAGGGCTGCCATCCGACCTGTTAGCTGCTGGACCTCTTTCACTGTAGCCGGGCTTCTCATTGCCAAGATGGCGGCACACTTGTCTGGATTGGCTTCTATTCCTCTTTCAGTCAAGAGAAAACCCAAAAATTTTCCAGCCTCCACGCCGAAAATGCATTTCTCCGGGTTGAGCTTCAACTTGAACTTGGCGATCGTCGTGAACAATTCTTCCAAGTCTGCAACGTGCTTGCTTTTCTCCTGCGAGGTCACGACCATGTCATCGACGTAAGCTTGCACGTTCCTTCCCAGCATTGGTGCAAGTACTCGATCCATCAGCCTCTGGTACGTGGCCCCCGCGTTCTTCAGCCCAAACGGCATCACCTTATAGCAGTAACACGACCTCTCCGTCATGAAGGCTGTTTTCTCTTCATCCATGGGATGCATCTTGATCTGATTATAGCCCGAGAAGGCATCCAGGAAACTCAGCAGCTTGCACCCTGCAGCACTATCAACCAGGGCATCAATGCTTGGTAAAGGATACGAATCCTTTGGGCAAGCCTTATTCAGATCGGTGAAATCGACGCACATGCGCCATTTCCCGTTGCTCTTCTTCACCAGCACGACATTTGCCAACCACTCAGGGTACTGGACTTCCCTGATGTGGCCTGCAGCGAGGAGTTTCTGGGTCTCGTCCTTGATCGCCTGCCTCCTCTCTTCATTAAATTTCCTCCTTCTTTGCCGCAGCGGTCTCACCATGTTGTCCATCGCCAGATGATGGCACAAGAAGTCGGGATCGATCCCGGGCATGTCCGAAGCGGACCAGGCAAATGCGTCCAGATGCCGTTCAATCACCTTGGCGATCTGGTCCTGGAGATCGACCTCCAGAGATCTTCCGAGCTTGAAAACTTTCCCCCCGATCTCCTTCTCGAGCCACTGCTCGACGGGCTTGGGCCTTGATTCTCTGGCGATCACCGCCTTGGCGATTCCGAGTTCCCTTGCTTCCTCCGGGCGATTCCGCGCCTCTTCTTCCTCCCGGACAGCATTCCTCTCCCCCAGCTCAGCATCTACCATCTCTACGTCCCTTGCGGTGGCCTCCTCCATTATCGGCGGTCTGGGCTTCCCACTGGGAGGTGGGGTGGTTGTAACATAGCTCACTGATCTTTTATTCTTCAGGCTATTTTCATAGCACTTTTTCGCTTCCTTCTGATCAGACTTTATCGTGATTACCACCCCTTCCATGGACGGCAGCTTCACCTTCATGTGCCTAGTCGATGGAATTGCGCCTATCCTGTTAAGGGTGGGCCTTCCCAGCAGGATGTTATATGCTGAAGGGGCGTTTACGATGAGGTACTTGATTTTCTCCGTCCTCGACCCAGCCTCATCGGTAAACGTGGTTCTCAGCTCAATGTACCCCCTGACTTCCACCTGGTCGCCAGCGAACCCGTACAAGCACCCTCCATAGGGCCTTAGCTGGTCAAGGGGCAACTCTAGCTGCGTGAAAGTCGGCCAGAACATCACGTCTGCCGAACTTCCTTGGTCCACCAGAACTCGGTGAACCTTCCTCCCCGCCGTGATCAACGAAATAACAATGGGATCGTTGTCATGAGGCACAACGTCCCGAAGATCCTGCTTGGTGAACGTAATGTCCACTTCGGGCGAGTGATCTTCAAACATGTCCACTGACATCACCGATCGCGCGTACTTTTTCCTCTGCGATGCGGTGCATCCACCACCTGAGAAACCCCCTGCAATGGTGTGGATCTCCCCATGGATAGGCATCTCGTGTTGCTGGGCTTCTCCACCTGCCGGCTGGGAACTCGACGCTCCTCCGGTTCTTCTGTCCAGCAGATAGTCGTTTAGGAACCCGCTCTTAACCAGATCGTCGAGCTGATACCCTAAAGACAAACACGAGTCCAGGTTGTGGCCAAAGCACTGGTGAAACTCGCACCAGACGTCCGGCTTCGACCCTAGCACCTTGTCGCCCACCTTCTCGGGCGCCTTCAACCTAGCAGATATGTTAGGGATAGCAATCAGGTCCGCTAGTCCCATGACGAATTTGTGCTTAGGCGGGCGATTGTATTCCCGGCGTGCTGGTTGTTGGCGTGCTGGCGGTTGGCGCGCTTGGCTTCTTCCCTTATTTCTCCTATCGTAAGGATAGCGAGTCCTCTGATCCTTTCTGGCCGCCGCTGCCGTTTCCAGCACCCTCTGTGGCTGGATCCTGGTCTGGGCGCGTGGCCTGACGGGAGCCACGCTGCCTCTCTTCTCGGCGACCTCACTCTCGTCGGCGATGTGAGCCACCGCAAGTCGCCTGACCTCAGCAAACGTCGCTGGATGAGCCCTGATCAAGGCCTCGCAGAATGGCTCTGGCTGCACGCCCTTCTTGAAGGCATAGACCAGCATTTCTTCATCCTTGGCCGGCGATCTGACCATCTGCGCTCCGAAGCGATTGAGGTAGTCTCTGAGGGACTCCCCATGGTACTGCCTTATATCAAACAGATCATAGGACACCCTGGGCGGTGCCTTGTTCACAATATACTGCTCGACAAAGATCTTCGAGAATTGTTGAAAATTAGTTATGTGGGCATTAGGCAGGCTCACAAACCACTCCATCGCCGTTCCCTGGAGCGTGCTCACGAACATTTTACAATAGACGGCGTCCGACCCTCCTGACAGCATCATCTGTGTGTGGAACGTGGTCAGATGAGCCTCTGGATCCTCCACGCCAGTAAAAACAGCTTTAACCGGGACCACGCTCGTGGAAATTGGCGTGTCGGTAATCGCCTGAATGAAAGGCATTGGGAAAACACGAGGCGGCGTCGACGGTGCCACCTCTTCAGCGGAAGAACGAACCTGCTGCTCCTGAAGAGCTCGACGTAGCTCCTCAGCTACCTTGCTGAGCTCCTCGTTCCTGGCGCGAGAGGCGACCAGGTCTTCATGTATCCTTGCCTGCTCGACGCGCGAGGCTTCTACAGTGGCCTGCAATGAGCGCATCATTTTTGCCATCTGCGCCATGGTCATGGCGGCGTCGCCTTCAGCTGCGACGGGAGCCACGGGACTGGAACGATTGCTTCTCATCTTTCTCATTAACTTCAGCGAACCACAGAAATACAGCAAATAACACTTCAACCACGAACGAATCAGCGATCAATCGGAGAAGATTCAAGAAACTGCGCAAGAACTTCAAGAACACCGCAAACCTTCGAAGAAAATCGCAGCTCCACCAAAAACCACCGTTTCCCCGCGAACCAAACAACCAATCGAAAGAACTCGAATCCACCGATCGAAAAGCCAAACGAACGGTTTAAAACACAAACTTCACCGAACGAAACTCAAAGAAACCAAGAACGACGGTTGCACCAGCACACAACCGCGCAGGAAACCTCGAAAACCTCCACGAACTCGCGCTGTGGATGGGAGCACGTTTTACACGGCCCCACGGTGGGCGCCTGATGATCCTGCCCGTTGACCGGAGCGCTGGAGAATGCCTCGTCAAAGGATCGACGTGCGCGCCGCTTCTCACCTCCGTTCCTCCTCTGGATCTATCTCAAGAACCTGCAAAGAAACGATACGGCGCCGCTGCGGCCGATCGCACTCCGACGCTCAAGTCAGTGACGGTATCACCAAATACTAAGAACTGGAACCGTGCAAATCTCTCTCACAAACAGCTCTGTCACTCGCAAGCGTAAAGTGTATGAACTGAACGTGCGTACCTTAGAAAATCTGTTAGGAACTCTTATATACCTGGTGGTTTTCTCTCTCCTGGCAGTTACAGACTTGGACACGTGGCTCGTATCCAACTGTACACGTGCCATCATCTGGGGCTCCCTGACTTGGCGCTGCTTCTGCTCTCATTTTGGCTAAGTTACCTATGCATGGTACTGCCCAGTGCATAGCTAACTCAGGAGTGCGATCTCTATTGAAACTGGCGAGGTAGGGCCTTCATACACCTTCCCTGTGGTCTCGCCGGCCGCCTTCATAATCTGCTTCTCCTTCATCTTCGGCGATGTGCTTGTTCTGGCGATCTCCGACTGCCTGGTCGCCTAAGTCTGCATCCGGCGACTTCATCCCCAACTTGGCGATCGCCTATTCTGGTAAGCTGGAAATCGGAACATGCCAACTTAACTATCGGCGACTACACGTGCCTCTCGACTTCCTTCCCAACTGTCAACCTGGCGCCTTGTCAACACGCCTATACTGTAGCAGGACGCCACGTCATCGCACCCGACCACCAGGGCGGTACAGCCACCATCTTCATCTTCATCTTCTGCATTCAATTCACTCTCATTTCAATGCCTCTTCCTGCACCTTCCTCATCCAACTCTACCATGGAATTTTCTATAACCATCACCCAGAGGAGACCCACTCCTCTTCTACTCGCCACAACAAAACACAACGGAGGAAGACCACGTCATCCACAAACAAATTAAACCACAACAACCAAACACACAGACACTCCTCTGCTAACAAAAACAGCGCACAATCCACATAAAGGAAAAGATCCAGTAACAATCCTTCCATAAACACAACCAAACTGCTTCCTTTCTTTCCATTTTTTCTTTGGTCCCAACCAACTTTATTTCGTCATTATCTTCCAAACTGTAATCATGTAATTAATGATGAAAGATTTTGTTGCATTATGTCTTTATTTCTATATTCTGTATTAGAGCTAATCAATTCTTTAGAATAGACACTTACAATTATTAAACTTGATATAACTGTGTGAATGTTATAATGAATTTGATTCTTTAAGAAGTAGATTATAGTTCAGAGAAGAAGATAGGTTTAACACAACCATCGATAACAATGAGTGACAAATGCAGTGAAGAAAAATGATATTCTATCCTACAGAGGAGGATTTTGACTAAAATAGAAGAAACTTGATAAGGAATTATTAACTACAAAATAATTAGTGAAGAAAAAAAGTGGACGCCTTCAGAATGAGACTCTAATCGCATTGAATGTGTGAATAGGAAAAAAATTAGTTAGTAAAATAAGAAAAATATATAAAATTTATTGTTATAGATTGTTATAAAATTTATTGTTATAGATTGTTGTAAAATTTATTGATTTTTATTTTATTTTGGCAGTTGGTTTGTATTATTGATTTCTATTTAGCTATTTAAAAATGTATCTAACTGAATATTAAATGAATCATTTACCAGAGTATAGTCCTTTTGAAAACAACAGTTGTTGTTTTGTATATAACATTTACTTGGGACTGCCAATTTACTTTATGTTTTTTCTTATTCTCAGTTGTAAAACTTTTTAATTCATGTCCTTATCTGTTTACATTTCTTATTATAATAAATAAATAGATACACGAAGTAAAATAGCAATACAAATAAATATGTATTAAAAAACATTAAGAAATAAAGATAATAAATATACAATTAAACATGTCTCTCATTTTGAAATAAAAATGATATTTTATTATACACAGAAGGATTTTGACTGAAATAGAAGAAACTTGATAGTAGATTATTAACTACAAAACAAGTTGTGTTGTTAAATGGAGACAAAAGAGCATCTTGACCAATAAAATTTATTCCAAGAGAAGCAGCAAGTGCCACTTAGTTGACCATTATAAAAATACGCGTTCAAGACTTTGAGGTCTTCAAATTATAAGCACTAACATGTTAATTGTAGTTTTCTTCCTTTTTGTATATTACTCTGCATTCATTACTTCTGAGAGCAAGAGCTAACAACAAGAGGAAAAGAAGATTGAAGAAAAATTCTCAAAAATCTTAAGTGGCTCTAACACCCTTCTCCGTACAACCATCATTTATGTTATCTTTATGTCTGCTCATCCCAGATAATTTTATTTCAGAAAACACTACAAATTAGTATTATGGAGAACTTTGATTCCCTCTCCTCCCATATCGTTTCATTCCTAAGTCTAACAATTGTGTAGTCATTAACACTGCCATAAGTTCAGCATGAGGGGTTAAGATGCTTTTAAAAGTAACACTAAGTATTCTAGAATGGCGGTATATCAATCCTAGAGATTTCCACTCCCACCAGAAATGTTGTATATAATCCACTTTAAATTAATATTTTTGCTTTCATAATAGTTAGAGAGACCGAGAGGTCGAAAAGTCATTAGAGTATTAAAAAAATTAAATGAAGTTAGAATAATATAAAAAAATAATAAAATAAGTGAATAATGTATCAAGATCTTTCAAAAATATTAAAAATACATTTAGTAAGTGCAAGGTCTAAAAAGTAAAATCCAATTAAATTAATAAAGTCAATAATGAATACTATAAATAGATTATTTGTTTAACAGGTAAGTAGAGTGTTTTTATATAACTTAATTAAACTGATTCTGACTTTATCATCGGAGCACCTTGTAGGTACATCCAACGGCCGAGAGTGAGCCCATGCCCAGTAGCCAAGAGTGGGCCCAAGACCATATGACCAAAAGATTGTCCAAGTCAATTGATCCAGTAACTAAGCCCAAGTTATCAGCGAGAGAATAAAAGGTTGTGAGGAGGAAAGGAAGAAAATTTATTTACTTCAAAGGCCCTGTAAGAACATTTTGGTGCCTATTGTAGGGCCCGAAGTATTTAATTGAAGAATTGAAGGATGAAAAGTAGAAGGGGAGACCAAGCAGGAGCACAGGAAGATAACCTGAACGCCATGTCAATGGCTATGTTAATGAAATTGCAAAAGGAGTTTGAAACTCTAAACTTAAACACTGATGAAGAGCTGAGTATTTTAATATTTTAAAACGTGTATATGAAACAAAAGTTGAATGAAGAAACAATTTTAAATAAAACCTCATTTGGAAGCAATCATAAAGACTCTATTGCTTGAGAACTAGAAAAATCCAACCATGGATAAGTATGATGGAAGCACGGATCCTAATCAGCCTATAGTTATTTACACAACAGAGATAAGCTTGTATACCTAGAATGATGTCATTCTATGCTGAGTATTTCCAACAACTTTGAAGGCAGCGGCGTTATGTTGGTTTACTCGTTTACCTCCACTATCTATTGACTGTTTTGATACACTTGTCGAGAAGTTTGGAATGCAATTTGCTACAAGTGGACCACATCATTTAACTTCAATTGATTTAGTTAATATAAGGCAGGAAAAAGGAGAATCGCTTAGGTTGTTTATGGAAAGTTTTGGAAAAGTTGCACTCAGTATACATAATTTAAGTCCATAGGTAACAATGCATCACATGATCACGAAATTAAGGTTAGGACCTCTTACCGATAACCTTCGTTAAAAACCTACTACTAATCTCGAAGAAATGAGACACGTGTAACAAATTTTATGCAAATGTAAGAGTTGAGGGATTTTCGAAATCAAGTAAGAGAAAATAGTGGAGTTGAAAAGAAACATAGTGAAAGAGAAGGAGGACATCAGTATAGAAGACTTAGAGAAGGACCACATAGAAAAAAATTTCAACATTTCACACCTTTGAGTACTAATCGAGCTTGGATATTACAAAAGGCAATGACAGTAGAGATAATACCAGCACCGAGAAAAGCATGAACAACAGAATGAGCTTATCAAAGCAAACACTGTCAATATCACAGAAACCATGGTCACTACACAGAAGAATGTATAACATTGAAAGGTTGAAGAGAAGAATTAGTTTAAGTTGGACAGTTAAGGCTTTTTGTAAGAGATTGGGGAGTTCCGAGAAGGGGAAAAATTCCAAAGCAGAAGGAAAGGAGGTATGGGAATAAAAGAGAAGAAAGGTATGATACAAGGGACGACAAAAGGGAGGAAAAGGTTGAACGAAAAGAATAGAGGAACCATCAAAGTTCTCAAAGGAGAAGAAGCTGAGAACGAAATTTAGGAAGACCTGTTAGAGGATTTATTAACACAATTTCAGGAGGGTTTGCTGGAAGAGGAGTATCCTCATTTTCCAGAAAGAAGAATTTGAGAAACGTTGGGACAATAAATTCTATTTCTAAAAAGAGAAGTATGCCACCAATTATGTTCACTAACAAAGACTTTCAAGCAATTCATCCAGAACAAGATAACCCCATGGTGATTACGGCGGAGATAGCAAAGTATGCGATTATGAAGACTTTGGTAGATCAAGCAAGTTCTGTTGATATTCTATTTTGGGAGACATTTCAGAAACTCAATTTGAGGGAAGAAGATATTATACCACACTGAGAGCAAATAATTAGGTTCTAGGGTGTGAGGGTAAGTATAAGGGGATATATAGATTTGAAAACCACGTATGGAATGGGAAATGTGACGAAGAAAATTAAAATTAGATACTTAGTTGTGGATGCATGCACTTCGTACAATGCTTTGTTGGGGAGGTCTTCATTAAACAAGTTAGGAGCTATAGTGTCAACACCACATTTAGCTATGAAGTTTCCAACTGAAAAGGGAAAAATTGCAACCATTTATGTTGATCAATGAGCAATAAGGGAATGTTATATGGCAAGCCTTAAAATAGTTTAAGAATACCGAGAAGTAGAGAGGACAAACAAAATTTGATTGCAATGGTTGATTTATATTCGAGAATGCAAGATGAAGAAAGAATTGTTGTTTATCATGGGCCTGTTGTTATTGGGTGGATTAGGAAGTTGGGTCATGATTAGGAGTGCATTACCTAATGCTTGATCATTGATTAGTCTCGTTAATCCTATTTAGGCGTAACGGTTTTGGTTGTGTCGATCGGTTTGGACTGAATGCTAAGTCAGAGTGTCAATCATGCAGAATATACATACACACATATACATACATATATATATATATATATATATATATATATATATAATCAAAGTTTGAATCAAGCATAATAAAGTTATCTTCAAAGGGAAAAACGAAAAAAAGTACAAATAAAAATTTCTATATTTTGAAAGTTGAATACTATATTTTACTATGCATTTAATATTGAAAATCATATTAATGTGTTTAAATTCAGTCCTTAAAATCTTATATGCATACAATTTAATTGGGAAAAAAAGTTGCTTGGATTTTCTAACTCACTAGCATGTGTTTTCATGAAAACTTACCTGCTACATTTCTTTAAAATGAAAATTACACAGTTTGTCAGCTATCCTTGGCATGCTCAATAATTCTTTGTAGGAAACTCGAAATTTGGACCGAGTTGCTAACTCCTCCTTGGCCTTTGTCTTGGGCTCATTTCTCTTGGCTACGTATGGCACGTACCTCGAGTTCATTCTCTTCTCGGTCGATGTTTCGTTGACTCGTAAGGGTCGAGCTCGATCGATTTCCTTAGGACTAGCTTGCCTTAAATGCAAGTTGTCATTCTTTCTAACCACATCCTTAGGACAGCTCATTCTCGTACCTCGGAAAATTTCTCTACTGGATTTTTGATTAACGAGTCGCGATCTCTTCGGCAATCATCATATCTTCATCATGCGCACTGAACCTATTTAGGTAATCCTTCAATGACTCTCCCTCCCTTTGCCTTACGCCAAAGAGGTCATATATCATTGGGGGTTTGACCTTGTTGGAGGAGAACTACTCTCTAAACATCAAGGAAAACTAAGAGAAAGAGGTGATCTAACCATCAGGGATCCCGGTGAACCATTGTAGGATTGTACTTGTAAAAGTACCCATGAACATTTTACATTGGATGGCATTCGTTCCTCTGTAAAAGCTCTTGCTCAGCTCGGCTTCCGCTCCTAACCTCTCCTACTCAACTTGGGCTTTCCTAGCCTCTCTTGCTCAGCCTTGGCTTCTTCTTGGATTCGTTCTTGCTCTCGTCTGTGCTCCTCATTTGCCTCTTGGAGGGCCCTCATGGCATCCATGAGTTGCTGTAAAACAGGGACATCACCTCCTTCAGATCTCTGCGGGCCTTGCCTTGTGTTTCTCATCACTTTAGAAAACTCAATTACGAATGCGGATAGGATCAAGTTTTATCGTACTCCATGGTGGGCGCCAAATGTTTTCGCCAGTTGACCTTCGGTTGGACTGAATGGAGAGCTCCGCTTCTAGCCTATCTCCTCTTGGTGCACTAGAACAACATTCCACTAAAACCGAGGGGGATCTACCTGTTGATCACACTCCGATGATCAAGTCAGTGATAGCATACAAAATTAGTAATCAGTTCCAGTCTAAAGTACTAAAAAACAACATACCTTTACTGGGGGGTCTCAAGCCCATTTTATAGTTATCCCTTTAACAACTTTCACCCACGAGAATATAATCTTAACTGAAAGCATATATACCAAAAATATATTTTGCCTATGGGCACCTTCTCTCACAATGCTAAAAAAAGAAGAGAATCTCGTGCACCTTTATTCACGGGTACTCGCTACTTAATTAACAACTTTACTCATTTAACTAACGACTTTATGCATATATTCTAATAGCTTCTACATATATTAACATACATATTTGACTAACAACTTTATATATATTAACATATATATTCAACTCAATATTTTATCTACTTTAATTATTCCTTACCGTGCTTACCATTAAAACTGGACCAATAGTCATTCTAGTATCGAGCACTCCTTCTAGTACAATAGTCATTCTTCCAAAAGTCACAGAAATCAGAAAAAAAAAATATCAGTCCGGTGCAAAAAATGGAGCACACAACTAAAAACAAATATCTTCACATTGGGAAACGTTGAATACAATGAATATTTTCGCCAACCTTCTTACATACGGTCAAATGATGAAATTGCTCTCTCAAACATTGCAGTTGGAGAAAAATATAAGTGTTGCAATTAGAAGGAAGATATGCGGTTGGAAGGAAGATATGGAATGCGGAGTGCAACTAAGATTATTTAAAAATATAACATTATGCTTCATTAGTTATTTAAAAAATTTAAGAAGTTAAAACCGAAGTGCAGGAGGAGAAACGCATGAGTGTGGAGGAAGAATTTGCCATTTTCAATATTTTCAACGAGATGTTTTTAATAAGTTTTATGAGTTAAGTTTATACTGTGTGTCTTGAATTGGTAGAAATATCAATAATACTTTTGAATCGAAATTTTATTAAGAAAAAATTAATTTATTTATTTAAATAATTTTTTATTAATAAAACAGATTTTCATAATCTTATTCTGTCTAAATTTTCTTAAACTTTAATGATTTTGAGATTTAAATTTTTATATTATTGTTATAAATAATATTATTTTCTTTGAATAATGTGAAAAGAGTGTAGTCTCTTAAAAATGTTATTAGTTATCAAAATATATATATCTATATCTATATAATATATATATATATATATATATATATATAAACATTTTAAACGAATAAAGAAAATAAGGAAATTTGGAAATAAATGGTGAATGTGAATTGGTTATGGTGAGTCATGGGACATGATTGGACCTTGAATCGCTAGAATTAGAAATATAGAGACTGGTTCCATAGTTTGACAAGTTCCAACAGTCATACATATGTTATACTTTTCTTCCATTAGTCTCTATTTTTTCCTATAAATTCCCACTTTCCATCAACCAATATCATAAACTTCTCTTCTCTTCTCTTCTCTCCTACTGCCACCATCTTCATCTTCATCTTCTGCATTCAATTCACTCTCATTTCAATGCCTCTTCCTGCACCTTCCTCATCCAACTCTACCATGGAATTTTCTATAACCATCACCCAAAGGAGACCCACTCCTCTTCTACTCGCCACAACAAAACACAACGGAGGAAGACCTCGTCATCCACAAACAAATCAAACCACAACAACCAAACACACAGACACTCCTCTGCTAACAAAAACAGCGCACAATCCACAAAAAGGAAAAGATCCAGGAACATATTAAATCTCACAATCCTTCCTTCCATAAACACAACCAAACTGCTTCCTTTCTTTCCATTTTTTCTTTGGTCCCAACCAACTTTATTTCGTCATTATCTTCCAAACTGTAATCATGTAATTAATGATGAAAGCTTTTTCTTGCATTATTTGTTTATTTGTTTATTTTGTATTTAAGCTAATCAATTCTTTAGAATAGACACTTACAACAGAGAGAGAATAGCTCTTGCCTTCAGAATCATTGTTAATAAGAAGCCGCTTGATAGAAGGGTTTTTTAAGGAACAGAGGCAATAAAGATGATTTCATAAGATTTTTCTAATTCCTTATTTGTTGAATTCTTTCTTTTCTCTTTCGTGATGATATTTTTAACCCTTTTTGTTAATGGTGGTAATGATACTTGCACCAAAATGAGAAATGGTTGTTTAAATTCCGGTAAAATTGTTTAAACTTTTTTCAGATATTATATCAATTATTAGTTAATAAAAAGAAAGTCAAGAGATATGTAGAACAATTGATGTTAAGAGTCCTATTAATCATATTATATTATATATATTCAAAATATGATAAATTCTAAGTCTACTACAAGAAAATCATCAAATAGAAATCAATTTTTAGATACTAAAATAATTAGTTGCAATAGTAACTAAATTAGGGGACATTTTAGAAACTAAAAAAAATGGTTTCTAAATTAGTTTATGATCTTGCCAGTTGACCGGAACGCTGGAAACTGCCTCGTCAAGGGATCGACGTGTGCACCGCTTCGAACCTCCGTTCCTCTTCGAGATCCACCTCAAGAACCTGCAAGGAAACAGAGCGGCGCCGCTGCGGCCGATCGCACTCCAACGCCCAAGTCAGTGACCGAATCACCAAATACTAAGAGAACAAGAACCGTGCAAATCCTCTCTCACAGTAAGCTCTATAACTCGCAAGCGTAAAGAGTATAATCTGAAAGTGCGTACCTCAGAAAGTTCGTTGAGAACTCTTATATACCTGGTTGTTCTCTCTCTCCTGGCAGTTACAGACCTGGACACGTGGCTCGCATCCAGTCGTACACGTGCCACCATCTGGAGCCTCCTTGACTTGGCGCTGCTTCTACTCTCATTTTGGCTAAGTTACTTATGCATGGTACTGCCCAGTGCATAGCTAACTTGGGAGTGCGATCTCTACTGGAACTGGCGAGTTAGGGGCCTTCATACACCTTCCTTGTGGTCTCGCCGACCGCCTTCATAATCTGCTTCTCCTTCATCTTTGGCGATGTGCTTGCTCTGGCGATCTCCAATGACTAGGTCGCCTGAATCTACATTTGGCGACTTCATCTTTAACCTGGTGATCGCCGATTCTTGTAAGCTGGAGATCGGAACACGCCAATTTAACAACTGGCGACTACACGAGCCCCCCGACTTCCTTCCCTTCTGCCAACCTGGCGCCTTGTCAACACGCCTATACTGTAGCAGGATGCCACGTCATCACTCCCGACTACCAGGGCGGTACACAAGCCCCCCAGTCTTAAGCGAAGACTTGTCCAGCGAAAAGACTGAAAGAGTCATGTCAACATCGGCCTACGTGGCACTGTCGCAGAATTCTAAGCGGTTGTACCTTCTGCTTCTCTGACGCTCCACCAAGTCCCTCACCCATCGCTCGACACGTGGCTTCATCAACGGCTCTCTTCAGTTCTCGTTTGCGCTCCCTAAACCCATTTCGAAAAAACCCTTAAACCCATTTTCACTCAACACTGTTCCATCACTTTCCCTCGCATTCACGAACGCTCTAACTTTCTTCTGCGAAAAACTCTCAGCGCTTTCCAGCATTCTGAATCACCATCAACCTTCATCGTCTTCCTGATCATCAAAAGGTACCTACTTTCCTTCTTCTGCTGGTTTTCCTTGCATTTTAACCGATTCGCATCATCCTGTAACTGCCTGGTGCATACGCTGTGGGTTGCTTTTCCATTTCTCCTTCCGCGTAACTTAGGGCTTCGTCAATCGTCGCAACGAACCTACATTCGTTCGTTTTTCACCTTCCTTCTATGATCGAGTCAGCCTCTGTAACCCCTGATCATTTTTCCTTTTCTTCTTCCTTTGCAGCTGCAACCATGACTCGCACAAAGATCACCCCGAATCCTCCTCCTTCATCACGAAACCCCCCTTCACAAGCACACGACCCACCACGAGTTCGTGGCGCTTCATCTTCGCAGGCTGAGAGGCCTGCGTCTTCCCGCCCTAACCTGGCCCAGGCGACTCCACCTATCGCCGGAGGAGCCCCTGTTCCCTTGCCAGACTTCAAAACCCTGTATCCTTGGGCCAACTCGACCCTTCTGAAGGAGACATCTTCTGTGAACACTGCTGGAGCAGTTTTGCGGCTGACAAAGGGGGATGAGCCTAACCAGACGTTTCATAAGGAGCACGATGAGAAAATGATAGTGCTACCTTGCCCCCCCGATCTGCCCGTTTGTGCTGATGACAAGGTGAGTGCTGACGGGCCCTTCTGCTTCGTCTACACGACCTTATTCAAGAAGGTGAAGCTCAAGTTCCCTTTCACCCGTTTCGAAAGGGAGCTCCTTACCGAGCTCAACATCGCCGCCGCCCAGCTCCATCCCAACAGCTGGGCGTTTGTGCGAGCGTTCGAAGTGATGTGCGACCATCTGGGGTTGCCCGCATCGGTGGACGTGTTCCTATTCCTCTTCGAAGCCAAGCACCCAGGAGACCGCCTGTGGGTTAGCTTGAACGCGATCGCTGGGAGGTCCATCTTTGCCATCTTCCAGCAGTCCTATAAAGACTGGAAAGGGAGATTCGTTCAAGTGCGCGCGAATGACAAGGACGCCTCCCTTCTCGACGGCTTCCCCTTGTACTGGGTGGACAAGGGGAAGAAAGAGTCCAAGAGCTGCTTCAGGAGACCCAGAAGTCCTGACAGCATGGGAGCATTGGACAGAGATCTCTGTCTCTTGAGGAAAAGGGTGGCAGACGCCAACATTACTTTCCTTACCACCACCTTGATCTGCTTCGAATTCTACGAAGACCAGCTAGAAATTCGAATAGGTTAGAACATTAAAAACTGTTGTTTTAATACTGCTTCTGTTTAGCTGTTTCTGGGCGTCTTGCGCGTTATGCGCAAGACTTTGGTTTTATCTTTCCTGCACATATCATCTGCTTTGCTGTGTACTACCTTATGCATTTGTTTTTTCCCTGAGTTAACCCATGCATTTTCGTTTCATGCAGACAACATGTTGGGCAAAGGCATGCTCGCTGAACTGAAGGCGCTCGCCCGAAACCACGGGTTGGCGACGGGTTCTCAAACGGTGCCCAACTCGGTGGTGGAGACAGCCATCGTCCACGGGCGATCGCCACCCAAGGAGCCTACCCAACTCAAGAAATTGGTCCTCAAGAGACCTAAAAGGAAAGCCCCTCAGGTGATCCCCGAGGAAGAGGAAGAAGATGACGAGGCCACCGAAGACGGTTTGGTCTCAAAGAGGAAGAGGGTGGCACCTTCTTCACCGCCTGCTCCACCCCCTCTTCCAACCTCAACACCTCCATCGACGCCTGCTCCTCCTCCATCATCGCCACCCCCACAAGCTCCTGCCTCTCCAGTCCAAGCGGTCCCACTAGCCACTGCGCCACCTGCAGCTGAGGCCCAAGAGCCAAACTTCATGAAGGACCCCCCAAGCGCCTCTACACCATATGTGTCGGCTGGAGGGGGTCCCCCTTCAAACGCCTCAGCTGCAGAAGTTGCTCCAATCGGGGATGAGGTTGCTCACACCTCTCCGATTCTGATCACCGAATCCCCGATTCCGTCGCCACGCCAAGAAGCGCCTACTGAAGAACCCGCTAAGGAAAGTGGCGACAAGAGCCAACAACAGGCTCACCTGGTGCCTCTCCAAGCAGCAAACCTCCCTTTGGAGGTCACAAGGATGTGGGAGCCTCTATTTGCTAAGCTGAAGACCATAGCAGAAGATATCCCGGCGATCATAACCAGAGCTGTGGAGAGCTCAACCAGGAGGCTCCAAGACGACCTCTTCAACCTCAAAACCGAGAACAGCACCATGAGGGTCGAGGTGGAGAAGTTGTCTTTCAACCTGACGCTCGCAGAAATCGAACACTCCCGAGTGGAGGATGCAATGAACACCGAGCTCAGGCTGGCGCGCAAGGAGGCCACTGACCTTCGCCACAAGGTGCATCAACTTGCTCAAGAGAAGGTCGAACTGGAGAGCAAGATTGTGCCTCTTCGCGTCAGGGTGGTTGACCTGGAGGCTCTCATGAAAGCTGACGCTGCTAAGGTGCAAAAATTGGAGCAGAGGTCAGTCGACCGAGAGAAATTCCTTGGGCAAGTGGAAAAGGCGAGGGACGACGCCATAGCTGATCTTGCCGAGGCCAACAAAGAGAAGGGAAAGGTGGCTGCTGAATTGGCCCAAGCACAAGCGGAATCCAAGAAGGTTACTGAAGACCTTCTCCAGGCTCAAGAGACCAACGAACAACTCAAAAAACAGGTTGAAGAGCTGGAGCAACAAAATAAAGAGCTGAAAGAGCAGACTGAAGACCTCAAGAAGCGGATTGAGGAACTTCAGAAGCAAATTGAAGAACTCAAACTAAACTCTGCTCAAATTCTGGCTGCTGGATTCGAAGCTGCGCGGGAACAATTTGCTTGCCTGTTCCCCGACCTGGATCTCAGCATGGTGTCGCTGAACAACGAAGTGGTGGATGGAAAAGTCGTTCCTGCTGAAGACTAATCAACTCTTCTTCATCTGCTACCTTCGTGCTTTCCCTTGTATTATAACTTGTAATAAACTTTATGTCCTTTCGTATATATGTTTTGAACTGTTATTCACTGTTAATGACAAAGTCTGCGTTTTTCCTCTTATGTTTTCCTTAATCGCTTCAACTTTCCTGGCTTGTTTTACTTTCAACGAAATATCTCAGTAATCTCGTAGGCACGATCTTGTACTTGGCTGTTTCGAACCATCTCAATTTCGAATAATAACCACATTTATCAACCCGTAACTTAAGGCAATAACCCTTAGCGTAAAATGATACCTTAAGCAACAAACTTTGACTCAGCCACTGGCTCAGACACTGCTTCACCCAATCTGCTCCATCAAAACGGGTCCTTTAACTTTCTCGCCGATGTTTGAACTTTTCCTGGTCGCCAGAGACTCTTGGTGATATCAGCTTCTTTCCAGCCTCAAGCTTTGGCCATTGTTTCTTTATCTGGGGGTAGAAACGCCTTTTGGGATCCTTCTTTACCTCCCTGAACTTCAGAACGAAAGACCGGGTGACTAGGCGTTCTCTTCGAACCTACCTTAGCCACCTTCCAAACTTCTTCCACCCTCTGCACCATACCTGAACTCGTTCGAGACGAGAAGGATTTTATCTTGCCTAAGCTCGCATGTAGGCGAGAAGGTCTTTGAACTCGCCTGAACTCGCTCATCGGCGAGAAGGTCTTTAACTCGCCTGAACTCGCTCATCGGCGAGAAGGTCTTTAACTTGCCTGAACTCGCTCATCGGCGAGAAGGTCTTTAGCTTGCCTGAACTCGCACATCGGCGAGAAGGTCTTTAACTCGCCTCTACATTGCCCCATAGGTTACATCTTCTCGCCCCCAGAAACACGTAGGACTTTTTACTGGTGCCTCTACATTGCCCCAGGGGTTACATCTTCTCGCCCCCAGAAACACGGAGGACTTTTCACTGGTGCCTCTACATTGCCCCAGGGGTTACATCTTCTCGCCCCCAGAAACACTGAGGACTTTTCACTGGTGCCTCTACATTGCCCCAAGGGTTACATCTTCTCGCCCCCAGAAACACGGAGGACTTTTCACTCTTCCTCGCCTGCACTCGCTCGACAGCGAGGAGGTCTTTATCTCGCCTCAGAACGCGCGAGGGCGTTGAGGTCTTTTAACTGGTGCCTCCGATCGCTGAAAAACGATGAGGACTTAAAAACTTTAACTGGTGCCTCCAATCGCCGAAAAACGATGAGGACTTAAAAACTTTTACTGATGCCTCCAATCGCCGAAAAACGATGAGGACTTAAAAACTTTAACTGATGCTTCCAATCGCCGAAAAACGATGAGGACTTAAAAACTTTAACTGATGCCTCCATTCGCCGAAAAACGATGAGGACTTAAAAACTTTAACTGGTGCCTCCAATCGCCGAAAAACGATGAGGACTTAAAAACTTTTACTGATGCCTCCAATCGCCGAAAAACGATGAGGACTTTAAAACTTTAACTGATGCCTCCAATCGCCGAAAAACGATGAGGACTTAAAAACTTTAACTGATGCCTCCAATCGCCGAAAAACGATGAGGACTTAAAAACTTTTTAGAAAGCACGCGATATATCTTTACTTGCCTTAAATCACGTACAAGTGACAAGGTCTTTCTTCAAAACTTTTGGAAAATAGCAAACGTGCAATCTGAAAGCGCCTTATACTTCAAAACTCTTCTTTATTGGGTGGCCTCATTAAAAACCCTCCTTAGGGAAAAAAGAGTGCCCCCTTCAAACTGTTTCATCAGAGACATTGTAATGTAACCATGTGTTTGTCTTTACTTACAAAGCTCATAACTATAGTACAACTTCAGGTGCGTGGCGTTCCAGGTGCGAGGAATCGCCCCTCCTTCCAGCGTCTCTAAGCGGTAGGCGCCGTTCCCGAGCGCCTCGGTTATTCTGAACGGTCCAGTCCACTTGGGCGACAGTTTATTCTCCATCTCGTACTGGTGGGCCTTCCTCATCACCAGATCGCCCTCTCTAAACTGCCTTGGCATCACCTTCGAGTTGTATCTTCGTTCGATCCTCCTCTTCACCGCCTCAGCCTTTAATCTCGCCTCTTCCCTGACCTCATCCAGTAGATCCAGGTTCAGCCTTCTCTCTTCATTCGAGTCTTCCTCTACGAAGTTCTGGAATCTCGGCGAGCTCTCCTGGATCTCCACTGGAATCATGGCATCACACCCATAGACCAAGCTGAACGGGGTCTCATGGGTTCCTGACTGCTCGGTGGTGTGGTACGCCCAGACTACACGGGGCACCTCCTCAGCCCAACTTCCCTTGGCTTTCTCAAGCCTTCTCTTCAAACCTCTCAACAACACCCGATTAGCTGACTCCACCTGGCCATTTGTCCGAGGGTGCTCGACGGATGCAAACACTTGTTGAATTCCCACTCCTTCGCAAAGCTTCTTCAACAGGTGGCTTGCAAACTGCGTCCCATTATCCGACACCAGGCGTTTAGGCACTCCAAACCGGCACACGATGTTCTTCCACACGAAACCTTCGATCTTGTGTGCGGTGATCTGGGCCACTGGTTCTGCTTCAATCCACTTGGTGAAATACTCAATCGCCACCACCAAGTACTTCATCTGCCTGATCGCCAGCGGGAAAGGTCCCAGGATGTCGATTCCCCAAGTATGAAACGACCAAGGGCTATAGATCGACTTCAACTCCTCGGGAGGTGCCTTGTGCCAATCGGCGTGCTGTTGGCATTGTTTGCAACACTGGGCATACTTCTTGCAATCTTCTCTCATCGATGGCCAATAGTAGCCTGCACGGAGAGTCCTCGCGGCCAGAGCTTGACCCCCAACGTGGCTTCCGCATATACCCTCGTGGAGCTCTGCCATGATCCTCGTGCACTTCTCGCCGTGTACGCATTCCAGGAGTGGGTGAGTGAACCCAAACCTGTACAGATCGCCATCAATCAATGTGTACTTGCTGGAATTTTTCTTTACCTTCCTAGCTTCTGTCGGATCCAGTGGGAGGAGGCCATCTGCCAGGCACCGCTTGTACTGGGTTATCCAGGTGTCTGGCTCATGGATGGCACATACCTGCGCCATATTCACCTTCTCTCCTCGACATGCTCTAATTCTCGGCGATCTCAGAGTTTCTTGCGTCAAGGACTTATGGCTTCTCGCTGCCTTCTCCGTCGACTTGCTTATCTGAAGAACCAGGTGATCTGCTACAAATGCCCTTGGCGTCTTCAGAGTTTCTTGAATCACCGTCCTCTGCCTACCCCCCTTGCCTGAGCTGGCGAGCTTAGCAAGCAAGTCAGCTCGGGCATTCTGCTCTCTGGGCACATGTACTACTTCAAAGGAGGCAAAGGAACTCTTCAATTCCTGCACATACGCCAAGTAAGCCGCCATTTGTGGATCTTTAGCCTGGAACTCGCCTGTTACTTGCCCCGTGACTAGCAGGGAGTCACTCTTAGCCATCAGCACCCTAGCTCCCATCTCCTTCGCCAGCAAAATTCCGGCGATCAGCGCCTCATACTCTGCTTGATTGTTACTGGCTTTGAAGGCAAATCTCAAAGATTGTTCGATCAGCACGCCATTGGGTCCTTCCAAAATGACTCCAGCACCGCTACCCTGCTGGTTCGACGATCCATCCACCGAGAGTACCCAACGGAAATCGTCTCCTTCAACTCGCGTCGCCTCTGATGAGAGCTCGACCACGAAATCTGCAAAGATTTGCCCCTTGATCGGGCCTCGGGGCTCATATTTAATATCAAACTCTGACAACTCTACTGCCCACTTCACCATCCTTCCCCCAACGTCAGGTTTCTTCAAGACCTTCTGGATGGGCAGGTCAGTCATCACCAGTATTGTGAAACTATGGAAGTAGTGGCGCAACCTCCTCGCCGAAAATACCACAGCCAGTGCAGCCTTCTCCAGGGCCTGATATCTCGTTTCTGGGCCCTGCAACACCTTGCTCACAAAATAAATAGGCTTCTGAGCCTGATCTTGATCCTGGGCGAGCACCGCACTCACCGCCCTCTCAGTTACAGCAAAATACAACCTGAGAGGGATTCCCACCAGCGGTTTGCACAGGACCGGCGGGCTCGCCAGATACTCCTTCAGTTTGACGAAAGCTTCCTCGCACTCTTTCGTCCAAACGAACTTATTATTGCGCCGCAGACACTGAAAATAGGGATGGCCCTTCTCTCCGCTAGCTGACACGAAGCGAGATAGGGCTGCCATCCGACCTGTTAGCTGCTGGACTTCTTTCACCGTAGCTGGGCTCCTCATCGCCAAGATGGCGGCACACTTGTCTGGGTTGGCTTCTATTCCTCTTTCAGTCAAGAGGAAACCCAAAAACTTTCCAGCCTCCACGCCGAAAATGCATTTCTCCGGATTGAGCTTTAATCTGAACTTGGCGATCGTCGTGAACAACTCTTCCAAGTCTGCAACGTGCTTGCTTTTTTCCGGCGAGGTCACGACCATGTCATCGACGTAAGCTTGCACGTTCCTTCCCAGCATTGGAGCAAGTACTCAATCCATCAGCCTTTGGTACGTGGCCCCCGCGTTCTTCAGCCCAAACGGCATCACCTTATAGCAGTAGCACGATCTCTCCGTCATGAAGGCTGTCTTCTCTTCATCCATGGGATGCATCTTGATCTGATTGTATCCCGAGAAGGCATCCAGGAAACTCAGCAACTTGCACCCTGCAACACTATCGACCAGGGGATCAATGCTTGGTAAAGGATACGAATCCTTTGGGCAAGCTTTGTTCAGGTCGGTGAAATCGACGCACATGCGCCATTTCCCGTTACTCTTCTTTACCAGCACGACATTTGCCAGCCATTCAGGGTACTGGACTTCCCTGATGTGGCCTGCAGCGAGGAGTTTCTGTGTTTCGTCCCTGATCGCCTGCCTCCTCTCCTCGTTGAACTTTCTTCTCCTTTGTCGCACTAGTTTCACCAAATTGTCCATCGCCAAATGATGGCACAAGAAGTCGGGATCAATCCCGGGCATGTCCGAAGCGGACCATGCAAACGCGTCCAGATGCCGCTCAATCACCTTGGCGATCTGGTCCTGGAGCTCGACCTCCAGAGGTCTTCCCAGCTTGAAGATCTTTCCCCCGATCTCTTTTTCGAGCCACTGCTCGACAGGTTTTGGCCTGGATTCTCTGGCGATCACCGCCCTGGCGATTCCCTGCTCCTTCGTTTCCTCATGGCGATTTCGCGCCTCTTCCTCCTCCAGACCAGCATTCCTCTCGCCCAGCTCAGCGTCCACCATCTCCACATCTCTTCCGGCGGCCTCCTCTGCTACCGTCGATCTGGGCTTCACACCGGGAGGTGGGGTGGTTGTTACATAACTCACCGACCTCTTGTTTTTCAGGCTATTCTCATAACACTTTTTCGCTTCTTTCTGATCAGACTTGATCGTGATCACCACCCCCTCCATAGACGGCAACTTTACCTTCATGTGCCGGGTCGACGGGATTGCGCCTATCCTGTTAAGCGTGGGCCTTCCCAACAGGATGTTGTATGCTGAAGGAGCGTTCACAATGAGGTACTTGATTTTCTCCGTCCTCGACCCAGCCTCATCTGTAAACGTGGTTCTCAGCTCTATGTACCCCCTGACCTCCACCTGGTCATCAGTGAACCCATATAGGCACCCTCCATAGGGCCTTAGCTGGTCAAGGGGCAACTCCAGCTGCGTGAAAGTCGGCCAGAACATCACGTCTGCCGAGCTTCCTTGGTCCACCAGAACTCTGTGGACCTTCCTTCCCGCCGTAACCAACGAAATGACTATGGGATCGTTGTCATGAGGCACAACGTCCCGAAGATCCTGCTTGGTGAACGTAATGTCCACTTCCGACGAGTGATCTTCAAACATATCCACTGTCATCACCGATCGCGCGTACTTCTTCCTCTGCGATGCGGTGCATCCACCACCTGAGAAGCCCCCTGCAATGGTGTGGATCTCCCCGTGGATAGGCATCTCGTGTTGCTGGTCTTCTCCACCTGCTGGCTGGGAACTCGACGCTCCCCCCGTCCTCCTGTCTAGCAGATAGTCATTTAGGAACCCCCTCTTAACCAGATCGTCGAGCTGATATCCCAAAGACAAACACAAGTACAAAGTGTGGCCAAAGCCTTGGTGAAACTCACACCAGGCATCTGGCTTTGACCCCAGCACCTTGTCGCCCACCTTCTCAGGCGCTTTCAACCTAGCAGATATGTTAGGAATGGCGATCAGATCCGCCAGTCCCATGACAAACTTGTGCTTAGGCGGGCGATTGTATTCCCGGCGTGCTGGTTGCTGGCGTGCTTGGCTCCTTCCCTTGTTCCTCCTATCGTAAGGATGGCGAGTCCTCTGGTCCTTCCTGGCCGCCGCCGCTATTTCCAGCACCCTTTGCGGCTGGATTCTGGTCTGGGCGCGTGGCCTAGCGGGAGCCACGCTCCCTCTCTTCTCAGCGACCTCACTTTCATCGGCGATGTGAGCCACCGCAAGTCGCCTGACTTCAGCAAACGTCGCGGGGTGAGCCCTGATCAAGGCCTCGCAGAATGGTCCTGGCAGCACGCCCTTCTTGAAGGCATAGACCAGCATTTCTTCATCCTTGGCCGGCGATCTGACCATCTGCGCCCCAAAGCGATTCAGGTAGTCTCTGAGGGACTCTCCCTAGTACTGCCTTATATCGAACAGATCATAAGACACCCTAGGCGCTGCCTTATTCACGATGTACTGCTCGACAAAAATCTTTGAGAACTGTTGAAAATTGGTTATGTGGCCGTTAGGCAGGCTCACAAACCACTCCATCGCCGTTCCCTGGAGCGTACTCACGAACATCTTGCAGTAGACGGCGTCTGACCCTCCCGACAGCATCATCTGCGTATGGAACGTGGTTAGATGAGCCTCTGGATCCTCCACGCCGATAAAGACAGCCTTAACTGGAACCACGCTCGTGGGAATGGGCGTGTCGGTAATCGCCTGAACAAAAGGCATAGGGAAAACACGAGGTGGCGATGACGGCGCCACCTCTTCAGCAGAAGAACGCCCTTGCTGCTCCTGAAGAGCTTGACGCAGCTCCTCAGTTACCTTGCTGAGCTCCTCGTTCCTGGCGCGAGAGGCGACCAGGTCCTCATGCATTCTCGCCTGCTCTACGCGTGAGGCTTCCACAGTTGCCTGCAACGAACGCATCATCTCTGCCATCTGCGCCATGGTCATGGCAGCGGCGCCTTCGGCAGCGACGGGCGCAACTGGACTTGAGCGATTGCTTCTCATTTTTCTCATGAAACTCAGCGAATCACAGAATGCAGCGAACGACACCTCAACCACGATCGATTCAGCGATCAGTCGGAGAAAACTGTGCGAAACTGCGCAAGAAAACTCAAGAACACCGTAAACCTTCAAAGAAAACCACAACTTCACCAGAAACCAGCGCTTCCCCACGGACAACCAAACGAGCGAAAAAAACTTCGAACTCCACCGAACAAATTACGCGCAAACAGCAGTAAAACCTCACTTCACCGATCGAAAACCCAAACGAACAGTATAAAACGCGAACTCACCGAACGAAACTCAAGCAAACAGCGAGCGATGGTTGCACCAGCACACAACCACGCAGAAAGCTTCGAAAACCTCCAAGAACTCACGCTGTGGATGGGAGCAAGTTTTACACGGCCCCACGGTGGGCGCCTAATGATCCTGCCTGTTGACCGGAACGCTGGAAACTGCCTCGTCAAGGGATCGACGTGTGCACCGCTTCGAACCTCCGTTCCTCTTCGAGATCCACCTCAAGAACCTGCAAGGAAACAGAGCGGCGCCGCTGCGGCCGATCGCACTCCAACGCCCAAGTCAGTGACCGAATCACCAAATACTATGAGAACAAGAACCGTGCAAATCCTCTCTCACAGTAAGCTCTATAACTCGCAAGCGTAAAGAGTATAATCTGAACGTGCGTACCTCAGAAAGTTCGTTGAGAACTCTTATATACCTGGTTGTTCTCTCTCTCCTGGCAGTTACAGACCTGGACACGTGGCTCGCATCCAGTCGTACACGTGCCACCATCTGGAGCCTCCTTGACTTGGCGCTGCTTCTACTCTCATTTTGGCTAAGTTACTTATGCATGGTACTGCCCAGTGCATAGCTAACTTGGGAGTGCGATCTCTACATGAACTGGCGAGTTAGGGGCCTTCATACACCTTCCTTGTGGTCTCGCCGGCCGCCTTCATAATCTGCTTCTCCTTCATCTTTGGCGATGTGCTTGCTCTGGCGATCTCCAATGACTAGGTCGCCTGAATCTACATCTGGCGACTTCATCTTTAACCTGGTGATCGCCGATTCTGGTAAGCTGGAGATCGGAACACGCCAATTTAACAACTGGCGACTACACGAGCCCCCCGACTTCCTTCCCTTCTGCCAACCTAGCGCCTTGTCAACACGCCTATACTGTAGCAGGATGCCACGTCATCACTCCCGACTACCAGGGCGGTACAGTTTATATTATTGTTAAATAGTTTCTAAATTGATATCTAATAAGCTACTAGGTTTTAACTACCAATTATTTAGATTCTAAATTTGGTATAAAAAACCTTGGTTGCTAATTAGATACTAATTTAGAAACCATTTAACAATAATATTAGAAACCAAAAAATTATTTAGTCCCTAAAATGGTCTCTAATTTAGTCATTATAGCAACTAATTATTTTTTGTCTCTAAAATTAATTTATATTTCATGATTTTCTTGTAGTGGTATTAGAATAATGTATTTTCAACAACATTATTGGCTTTTAATGTGTATTAGATAATAACACATGCTCTTAGTTTTCCTGATTATAAAATATGAACTGACATATATGCACGGATATTTTCTCCAGTTGATTTCAGTGCATGGTCAAACCGATCATATCTAAGACCACTTGTATTCAATAGAATTGTTCTTCTAAGTGGAAACACCTGGTATGCGTTGGCTTTTGATACGAGTTCAATAGTACATTTTTTATGAGGGTAAGTTATTCATGTCCTCAGTTTCTGATAGGGTGAACTACAATAGCTACTATAATTAATGAGTAATCAAGAATTAACAACTAGGGTAAAAATTCTCTTTGTCTTTTATTTCCAAAATATATCACTTATATAAGTGATGTTTTAGGTTAACAAAACTTGGGTTTACGTGAGTTCATTTACTTTCACTAACTGCACTACCCCTATTATATTATGTAGTCGTCCATCCATATAGGTAGTTTATGTTGTCTACTTAGTCTCCCTGTGGCATTGGTCCTTCTCTAACAATGTCATCTGCTGGAAATTCCACTTTGTCCTCAAAGTGTGAAGACGCAATGTTGTGAATTAGGCTTGTGGGGTTTGAGCTTCAATTAGGGTTTGTGTGTGCATGAAAAGTAGGTAGATATTTCTGGAGGCTAGGTAACGTGTGGGGTGCAGCATCCGCAGTTAGCAGAGGCACTTGACTTGATGTGAATTGATTTTAGATTGACACATTTTAGAGGTTACTCTTTTGTTTAAGATTTTTTAGATTAAAAAATTAAAGTGAGAACCCAAAGAAGATTCACATTGGGCACAAACTTAACCAAGTAGTTAAGTAACTGTGAATGTTCACTTCTAAAGGGTAGAGAGTAAAACATAATATGGTGATTATGATTATGAACGTAAATTACGGAAATGGAAAGAACATAAGATGAAGAAAGACAAGTGATAACCAAAATTAAAATACAAACATGATATCATAAAGAAGAATGGAATGGATGGCGCAAAAGGAAGATAAAAAGAGGAAGGGATGAAGAAAACTTATGGAAGAAGAAGGAATGTCACGCCACTTAGAGAAGGAGGTACTCTAGGATGATTTGTGAAAGAACCGTCACTTGAAGTGCCCACACACTCAAGATAAGACCCACTATGAGAACTCTCAAGTCTCACAAAAACACTCTTGCAGAGTTTCTTTACTATATTCAAATTCAATGTGAAAATACATGAGGCAAGGCACCCTATTTATAGGGAAGGGGTGGCTTGGATGGAAAGAGAAAGAGGAGAGAGGAGAAGGGAGAGGGAGGGGCGGCTAGGATTTGACTAAGGTCAATGTCGCCCCTACTAACCTAGTTTCTATAAGGTAGGTCAACCTTCCTAAACCTAGGTGCCTTGTCTTGCAAAAATGGGTTTGGCACAAACCCAATTTTCTAAGTACACTCTCATTTATGCTACGTGAACCTAATCTACTGAAATTACAAATAAAGAAACTAGCTGGTGTTCAGCTATCATCACTTGGGCTCTGCTCCTGGTGATCCTTTGAGGAATGATAGGTTCTGAGGCACTGGCTAGTGGATGGTCCTTACTTAGCCATGAATCTTGGGTCATGCACCGAGTCATCCTTTTGGAAGGTTAGGCTTGGCCAGAAAATGCTCTATCTCTCAGGTCTGCATCATGACTCCTCGTAAATGTTTGACCATGTGGCGTTTTCTGATTGAGGGGCTCGTATGGTGGTGTTAGTGGGTTTGGTGGATTAGGATTTTTTGAAACTTGGTAATTTCAAAAGTGGTGTGTTGGGTGTAGTTGAGTTAAATACGTTCTTTGGGGGTATCCCTTTGAATTGGCAGAGTAGCAAGACGTGAAACATTGGGTGGATTCATGATGGCGGGGCCAACCAAAGCTCGTAGGCCACATTGTGCCTGTGCGGCGCTCGATCCGATAGGGGCCGAAATAACGTGGGGATAGCTTAGGTGAGAGACGGTGCTCGACAAAGTGTTCTCGGTAAGGTTGAAGATAAAGCCAGACCTAGTCTTCGACGATGAAGGAGCGGTCGGTGGGGTAGTTATCCGCTTGGGCTCGCATGCGTTGGCGATTGCAGAGGTTTTTCCTAATGTGGTGAACAACGAGAGTGTGCTCCTGTAAGAGTTTTGTACTCGTGGTGTTCATTTTGCGGTGTGTGGCACATGTCTATGGTGGTGTCCAGTGGTTGTCCATACAAGGCTGGAAGGGAGAGGTTCTGATGGAAGAGTGGTATGATGTGTTGTACCATAACTCTGTGAGAATGAGGAATTTATACCTTGAATGGGGGTTGTTACTGAGTGGAAGTAAGCTTCTAATCCCATATTCAAAACGTTTGTTTGACCATCGATTTGAGAGTGGTATGTTAAACTGAAATGCAATTTTTTTCCTTGGTCTTTGAATTGGTTGTGCCAGAAGGTGTTTAATGGCAGAGCCCCGGACCAGACACAACCACA
The DNA here is from genome assembly GCF_000499845.2 of Phaseolus vulgaris. NCBI lineage: Eukaryota > Viridiplantae > Streptophyta > Magnoliopsida > Fabales > Fabaceae > Phaseolus > Phaseolus vulgaris. The sequence goes on along the minus strand of NC_023755.2, from coordinate 15,868,942 downwards.
TAATAAGGAGGATACCTAGAGGTTGTTTATGAATTTATTTGCAAATATGGGTCTAATTGGGCTTTTGTTTATTTTTGTAGGCCCAATCAAGAGGAAAAATCTAGGGTGAAAGAATGTACAAACATATCCAAGAAGACCTCCAAGTCATGAAAACATAAACTAGAGCTTTGGTCAAAAGAACACAAGAAGGCTGAGTTTTGGCTGACTAGTCAACATTATTTTTGGGCCAAGCTTTAGCTTAAATAAATTGTGTAAAGTTGTTTAGGATTTCATGGGTCATGTATTGGGTCTAGTAGCATAAAATAATTGGACCAAATATTTGGGCCAAGTAGCATAGGTTTTTGGACTTGTATTTGGACCATTAGTAAAATAGGTATAGTTAGAGTTAAAAGTGACTAGTTAGTGTAACAATTGGGCTTCTTTAAGCCCAATGTAACCCTAAAACGTCTAGGGTATATTAGAGGACGAAAATTATCTTGACATGGAGCACATGGACGTCCACATGGCAGCTTAGGAGTGGAGAGGATTTAACATGGAAGGTGTGAGCTAAACATGGAAAGCATGACACCTTCTCCTTGGAGACTTTTATTGCTAATTTTCTAATTTTGGCTCCAAATGTGCATCCATCTCTCCTATAAATTGAGGTGCTTAGCTCATGAATTAGTAAGATCAATTTTAGAGTATTATGCTTCCAAGTTGCTAGCCTACTCACTCTCTTGTCTAAATCTCTCTAGGATAAACACCTTTGGTCTTCTTCTTCACCTCTCTAAGTGAACTTTCCCTACTCTTCATGCACCTTTAAGGAATCCATAGCTCCATTGGAGTCATCCTGTTCCATTCCCTCCATCAAGCTTCTGTTAATCGTCTTAAATATCCAAGGAAACAATTAGGCTATGAAGGCTCACACCATCAGTGTTGGTGAAGATTAGGTCTCGTTCAGAAACAATGCTTATGGGGAGTCCATGAAGATGAAAAATTTCTGTGGAGAACTTGTGTGCGAGACCCTGAGCAATATAATGGGTGGTTAAGGCCAAGAAGTGGGTGCATTTGGAAAGACGATCATAGATCACTCAAATCACAGTATCACCAACAGACACCAATAAGTGGGTAATAAAATCCATAGAAATGTCTTCCCATACTTTATGGGGTATAGGAAGGGGTTGGAGTAATTTGTGTGGTTTCTTTGGTAGATTATTATTTTGTTTGCAAACAGAGTAGTTTTGGATGAACACTTTGGTATCTCAAGTCAAACCTAGCCAGTAGAATGACGCAACTACCTTTGTCATGGTGGGTTGCAAACTAGAGTGTCCCCTTATAGGGGAGTCATGAAATTCACTGATGATGCGATTGCAAAAATCATGAACTTGGAGAAGAAAATTGGTGGTGGAAGAATAGCAATCCTTATCTTGTGGAGAATTGATTGGGCAATGGTTGGTTGTGGGTGTGCGAAAGAATTAAGTGGTGCCCTTATGTGGTGGTGAAGTATTGTTGTAATTCCTTGAAAATTGTGGGAAGCAAGGAGGAAATTGCTAACAACAATGATAGAGGTGGCGGTTCCTGGCGGGAGAGTGAATCAGCCACCACATTATTTTTTCCAGGTTTGTAAATTATTTGAAAATCGTATCCTTGAAGCTTTGGAGTCTATTTCTATTGTTAGTGTTTGAATTCTTATGATAACAATGTATTGAGACTATTTTGAGTAACATTTTTATAATATTATTATTTCATTAAAAAATATCTTCTTAGATTTAGTAACATTTTTATTCTTAGTAACCTTTTTAAAATGTTACTTTTTTTATTAAAATAAGTTACTAAAATATTTTAATAACATTTTCATAATGTTACTTTTTTAACAAAAATATCATTAAAAAATTTAGTAATATTTTTAATAAATAAATGTTATAAAAAATTATTAGTAACATTTTTAAAATGTTATTCTTTCATTAAATAAATGTTATAAAAATTAGTCAGTGATAATTTTTTAATTACTATGATTAATATTTAAAAATGTTATTAAAAGTCTTTCATTCGTAACTGTACCGCCCTGGAAGTCGGGAGTGATGACGTGGCATCCTGCTACAGTATAGGCGTGTTGGCAAGGCGCCAGGTTGGCAAAAGGGAAGGAAGTCGGGGGGCTCGTGTAGTCGCCAGTTGTCATATTGGCGTGTTCCGATTTCTAGCTTACCAGAATCGGCGATCACCAGGTTAAGGATGAAGTCGCCAGATGTAGATTCAGGCGACCTACTCATCGGAGATCGCCAGAGCAAGCACATCGCCGAAGATGAAGGAGAAGCAGATTATGAAGGCGGCCGGCGAGACCACAGGGAAGGTGTATGAAGGCCCCTAACTCGCCAGTTCCAGTAGAGATCGCACTCCCAAGTTAGCTATGCACTGGGCAGTACCATGCATAAGTAACTTAGCCAAAATGAGAGTAGAAACAGCGCCAAGTCAAGGAGCCTCCACATGATGGCACGTGTACAGTTGGATGCGAGCCACGTGTCCAAGTCTGTAACTGCCAGGAGAGAGAAAGCTACCAGGTATATAAGAGTTCTTAACCAACTTTCTGAGGTACGCACGTTCAGATTATACTCTTTATGCCTGCGAGTGATAGAGCTTACTGTGAGAGAGGATTTGCACGGTTCTTGTTCTCTTAGTATTTGGTGATATCGTCACTAACTTGGGCGTTGGAGTGCGATCGGCCGCAGCGGCGCTGCTCTGTTTCTTTGCAGGTTCTTGAGGTGGATCTCGAAGAGGAACGGAGGTTTGAAGCGGTGCACACGTCGATCCTTTGACGAGGCAGTTTCCAGCGTTCCGGTCAACAGGCAGGATCATCAGGCGCCCACCGTGGGGCCGTGTAAAACTTGCTCCCATCCACACCGTGAGTTCGTGGAGGTTTTCGAAGTTTTTGCGTGGTTGTGCGCTGGTGCAACCATCGTTCGCTGTTTGTCTGAGTTTCGTTCGGTGAGTTCGCATTTTTTCCACCGTTCGTTCCGAGTTTTGTTCGGTGAAGCAAGGTTTCCTGCTGTTTGCGTGTGATTTGTTCGGTGGAGTTTGAGTTCTTTCGCTCGATCAGTTGTTCGTAGGGTTTCTGGTGAAGTTGTGGTTTTCTTTGAAGGTTTACGGTGTTCTTGAGTTTCTTGTGCAGTTTCGCACAGTTTTCTCCGATTGATCGCTGAGTCGATCGTAGCTGAAGTAAGTGTCGTCCGCTGCACTCTGTGATTCGCTGAGTTTCATGAGAAAAATGAGAAGCAATCACTCAAGTCCAGTTGCGCCCGTCGCTGCCGAAGGCGCCGCTGCCATGACCATGGCGCAGATGGCAGAGATGATGCGTTCGTTGCAGGCAACTGTGGAAGCCTCACGCGTAGAGCAGGCGAGAATGCATGAGGACCTGGTCGCCTCTCGCGCCAGGAACGAGGAGCTCAGCAAGGTGACTGAGGAGCTGCGTCAAGCTCTTCAGGAACAGCAAGGGCGTTCTTCTGCTGAAGAGGTGGCGCCGTCATCGCCACCTCGTGTTTTTCCTATGCCTTTTGTTCAGGCGATTACCGACACGCCCATTCCTGCGAGCGTGGTTCCGGTTAAGGCTGTTTTCACCGGCGTGGAGGATCCTGAGGCTCATCTCACCACGTTCCATACACAGATGATGCTGTCAGGAGGGTCAGACGCCGTCTACTGCAAAATGTTCGTGAGTACGCTCCAGGGAACGGCGTTGGAGTGGTTCGTGAGCCTGCCTAATGGCCACGTAACCAATTTTCAACAGTTCTCGAAGATTTTTGTTGAGCAGTACATCGTGAATAAGGCACCGCCCAGGGTGTCTTATGATCTGTTTGATATAAGGCAGTACCAGGGAGAGTCTCTCAGAGAATACCTGAATCGTTTTGGGGCGCAGATGGTCAGATCGCCGGCCAAGGATGAAGAAATGCTGGTCTATGCCTTCAAGAAGGGCGTGCAGCCAGGACCATTCTGCGAGGCCTTGATCAGGGCTCACCCTGCGACGTTTGCTGAAGTCAGGCGACTTGCGGTGGCTCACATCGCTAACGAGAATGAAGTCGCCGAGAAGAGAGGAAGCGTGGCTTCCGCCAGGCCACGCGCCCAGACCAGGATCCAGCCGCAGAGGGTGCTGGAGACAGCAGCGGCGGCCAGGAAGGACCAAAGGACTCGCCATCCTTACGATAGGAGGAACAAGGGAAGGAGCCAAGCACGCCAGCAACCAACACGTCGGGAATACAATTGCCCGCCTAAGCACAAGTTTGTCATGGGACTGGCGGATCTGATCGCCATTCGTAACATATCTGCTAGGTTGAAAGCGCCTGAGAAGGTGGGTGACAAGGTGCTGGGGTCAAAGCCGGACGCCTGGTGTGAGTTCCACCAGTGTTTTGGCCACACTTTGGACTCGTGTTTGTCCTTGGGATATCAGCTCGACGATCTGGTTAAGAGCGGGTTCCTAAATGACTATCTGCTAGACAGGAGGACGGGGGGAGCGTCGAGTTCCCAGCCAGCAGGTGGAGAAGCCCAGCAGCACGAGATGCCTATCCACGGGGAGATCCACACCATCGGAGGGGGCTTCTCAGGTGGTGGATGCACCACATCGCAGAGGAAGAAGTACGCGCGATCGGTGATGACAGTGGATATGTTTGAAGGTCACTCGTCGGAAGTGGACATTACGTTCACCAAGCAGGATCTTCGGGACGTTGTGCCTCATGACAACGATCTCATAGTCATTTCGTTGGTTACGGCGGGAAGGAAGGTCCACAGAGTTCTGGTGGACCAAGGAAGCTCGGCAGACGTGATGTTCTGGCCGACTTTCACCCAGCTGGAGTTGCCCCTTGACCAGCTAAGGCCCTATGGAGGGTGCCTATATGGGTTCGCTGGTGACCAGGTGGAGGTCAGGGGGTACATAGAGCTGAGAACCACGTTTACAGATGAGGCTGGGTCGAGGACGGAGAAAATCAAGTACCTCATCGTAAACGCTCCCTCAGCATATAACATCCTGTTGGGAAGGCCCACGCTTAACAGGATAGGCGCCATTCCGTCGACTCGGCACATGAAGGTAAATTTGCCGTCCATGGAAGGGGTGGTGATCACGATCAAGTCTGATCAGAAAGAAGCGAAAAGGTGCTATGAGAATAGCCTGAAAAACAAAAGATCAGTGAGTTATGTAACAACCACCCCACCTCGCGGTGTGAAGCCCAGATCGACGGTAACAGAGGAGGTCGCCGGAAGAGATGTGGAGATGGTGGACGCTGAGCTGGGCGAGAGAAATGCTGGTCTAGAGGAGGGAGAGGCGCGAAATCGCCCTGAGGAAGCGAGGGAGCAGGGAATCGCCAGGGCGGTGATCGCCAGAGAATCCAGGCCAAAACCTGTCGAGCAGTGGCTTTTAAAGGAGATCGGAGGAAAGATCTTCAAGCTGGGAAGATCTCTGGAAGTCGAGCTCCAGGACCAGATCGCCAAGGTGATTGAGAGGCATCTGGACGCGTTTGCATGGTCCGCTTCGGACATGCCCGGGATTGATCCCGACTTCTTGTGCCATCATCTGGCGATGGACAATTTGGTGAGACCGGTGCGACAGAGAAGAAGAAAGTTCAACGAGGAGAGGAGGCAGGCGATTAGAGATCAAACACAGAAACTCCTCGCTGCAGGCCACATCAGGGAAGTCCAGTACCCTGAATGGCTGGCAAATGTCGTGCTGGTGAAGAAGAGTAACGGGAAATGGCGCATGTGCGTCGACTTCACCGACCTGAACAAAGCTTGCCCAAAGGATTCATATCCTTTACCAAGCATAGATGCCCTGGTCGATAGTGCTGCAGGGTGTAAGTTGCTGAGTTTCCTGGATGCTTTCTCAGGATATAATCAGATCAAGATGCATCCCATGGATGAAGAGAAGACAGCCTTCATGACGGAGAGATCGTACTACTGCTATAAGGTGATGCCGTTTGGGCTGAAGAACGCGGGGGCCACGTACCAGAGGCTGATGGATCGAGTACTTGCACCAATGCTGGGAAGGAGCGTGCAAGCTTACGTCGATGACATGGTCGTGACCTCGCAGGAAAAAGGCAAGCACGTTGCAGACTTGGAAGAATTGTTCACGACGATCGCCAAGTTCAAGTTAAAGCTCAATCCGGAGAAATGCATTTTCGGCGTGGAGGCTGGAAAGTTTTTGGGTTTCCTCTTGACTGAAAGAGGAATAGAAGCCAACCCAGACAAGTGTGCCGCCATCTTGGCGATGAGGAGCCCAGCCACGGTGAAAGAAGTCCAGCAGCTAACAGGTCGGATGGCAGCCCTATCTCGCTTCGTGTCAGCTAGCGGAGAAAAGGGGCATCCCTATTTTCAGTGTCTGCGGCGCAATAATAAGTTCGTTTGGACGAAAGAGTGCGAGGAAGCTTTCGTCAAACTGAAGGAGTATCTGGCGAGCCCGCCGGTTCTGTGCAAACCGCTGGTGGGGATCCCTCTCAGGTTGTATTTTGCTGTAACTGAGAGGGCGGTGAGTGCGGTGCTCGCCCAGGATCAAGATCAGGCTCAGAAGCCTATCTACTTTGTGAGCAAGGTGTTGCAGGGCCCCGAAACGAGATATCAGGCCCTGGAGAAGGCTGCGCTGGCTGTGGTGTTTTCGGCGAGGAGGTTGCGCCACTACTTCCACAGCTTCACAATACTGGTGATGACTGACCTGCCCATCCAGAAGGTCTTGAAGAAACCTGACGTTGCGGGAAGGATGGTGAAGTGGGCTGTAGAGTTGTCAGAGTTTGATATTAAATATGAGCCCCGAGGCCCGATCAAGGGGCAAATCTTTGCAGATTTCGTGGTTGAGCTCTCATCAGAGGCGACGCGAGTTGAAGGAGACAATTTCCGTTGGGTACTCTCGGTGGATGGATCGTCAAACCAGCAGGGTAGCGGTGCTGGAGTCATTTTGGAAGGACCCAACGGCGTGCTGATCGAACAATCTTTGAGATTTGCCTTCAAAGCCAGCAACAATCAAGCAGAGTATGAGGCGCTGATCGCCGGGATTCTGCTGGCCAAGGAGATGGGAGCTAGGGTGCTGATGGCTAAGAGTGACTCGCTGCTAGTCACGGGGCAAGTAACAGGCGAGTTCCAGGCTAAAGATCCACAAATGGCGGCTTACTTGGCGTATGTGCAGGAATTGAAGAGTTCCTTTGCCTCCTTTGAAGTAGTACATGTGCCCAGAGAGCAGAATGCCCGAGCTGACTTGCTTGCTAAGCTCGCCAGCTCAGGCAAGGGGGGTAGGCAGAGGACGGTGATTCAAGAAACTCTGAAGACGCCAAGGGCATTTGTAGCAGATCACCTGGTCCTTCAGATAAGCAAGTCGACGAAGAAAGCAGCGAGAAGCCATAAGTCCCTGATGCAAGAAACTCTGAGATCGCCGAGAATTAGAGCATGTCGAGGAGAGAAGGTGAATGTGATGCAGGTCTGCGCCACCCATGAGCCAGACACTTGGATAACACAGTACAAGCGGTGCCTGGCAGATGGCCTTCTCCCGCTGGATCCGACAGAAGCTAGGAAGGTAAAGAAGAATTCTAGCAAGTACACCCTGATTGATGGCGATCTGTACAGGTTTGGGTTCACTCACCCACTCCTGGAATGCGTACACAGCGAGAAGTGCACGAGGATCATGGCAGAGCTCCACGAGGGTATATGCGGAAGCCACGTTGGGGGTCGAGCTCTGGCCGCGAGGACTCTCCGTGCAGGCTACTACTGGCCATCGATGAGAGAAGATTGCAAGAAGTATGCCCAGTGTTGCAAACAATGCCAACAGCATGCCGATTGGCACAAGGCACCTCCCGAGGAGTTGAAGTCGATCTATAGCCCTTGGCCGTTTCATACTTGGGGAATCGACATCCTGGGACCTTTCCCGCTGGCGATCAGGCAGATGAAGTACTTGGTGGTGGCGATTGAGTATTTCACCAAGTGGATTGAAGCAGAACCAGTGGCCCAGATCACCGCACACAAGATCGAGGGTTTCGTGTGGAAGAACATCGTGTGCAGGTTTGGAGTGCCCAAACGCCTAGTGTCGGATAATGGGACGCAGTTTGCAAGCCACCTGTTGAAGAAGCTTTGCGAAGGAGTGGGAATTCAACAAGTGTTTGCATCCGTCGAGCACCCTCAGACAAATGGCCAGGTGGAGTCAGCTAATTGGGTGTTGTTGAGAGGTTTGAAGAGAAGGCTTGAGAAAGCCAAGAGAAGTTGGGCTGAGGAGGTACCCTGTATAGTCTGGGCGTACCACACCACCGAGCAGTCAGGAACCCATGAGACCCCGTTCAGCTTGGTCTACGGGTGTGACGCAATGATTCCAGTAGAAATTCAAGAGAGCTCGCCGAGATTCCAAAACTTCGTAGAGGAAGACTCGAATAAAGAGAGGAGGCTAAACCTGGATCTACTGGATGAGGTCAGGGAAGAGGCGAGGTTAAAGGCTGAAGCCGTGAAGAGAAGGATTGAACGAAGATACAACTCGAAGGTGATGCCAAGGCAGTTTAGAGAAGGCGACTTGGTGATGAGGAAGGCCCACCAGTACGAGATGGAGAATAAACTGTCACCCAAGTGGACCGGACCGTTCAGAATAACCGAGGCGCTCGGGAACGGAGCCTACCGCTTAGAGACGCTGGAAGGAGGGGCGATTCCTCGCACCTGGAACGCCACACACCTGAAGTTGTACTATAGTTAAGAGCTTTGTAAGTAAAGACAAACACGAAGTCATATTACAATGTCTCTGATAAAACAGTTTGAAGGGGGCACTCTTTTTTCCCTAAGGAGGGTTTTTAACGAGGCCACCCAATAAAAGAAGAGTTTTCGAAGTATAAGGCGTTTTCAGAGTGCATGTGTGCTATTTTCCAAAAGTTTTGGAGAAAGACCTTGTCACTTGTACGTGATTTAAGGCAAGAAAAGATATACCGCGTGCTTTCTAAAAAGTTTTAAGTCCTCATCGTTTTTCGGCAATTGGAGGCACCAGCTAAAGTTTTTAAGTCCTCATCGTTTTTCGGCGATTGGAGGCACCAGCTAAAGTTTTTAAGTCCTCATCGTTTTTCGGCGATTGGAGGCACCAGCTAAAGTTTTTAAGTCCTCATCGTTTTTCGGCGATTGGAGGCATCAGTTAAAGTTTTTAAGTCCTCATCGTTTTTCGGCGATTGGAGGCATCAGTTAAAGGTTTTAAAGTCCTCATCGTCTTTCGGCGATCAGAGGCACCAAGTAAAAGACCTCCTCGCCGTCGAGCGAGTGCAGGCGAGAAAGAGAAAAAGTCCTCCGTGTTTCTGGGGGCGAGAAGATGTAACCCCTGGGGCAATGTAGAGGCAAGTTAAAGACCTCCTCGCCGTCGAGCGAGTGCAGGCGAGAAAGAGAAAAAGTCCTCCGTGTTTCTGGGGGCGAGAAGATGTAACCCCTGGGGCAATGTAGAGGCGAGTTTAAAGACCTTCTCGCCGATGAGCGAGTTGAGGCAAGTTAAAGACCTTCTCGCCGATGAGTGAGTTCAGGCAAGTTCAAAGACCTTCTCGCCTGCGTGCGAGCTTAGGCAAGATAAAATCCTTCTCGTCTCGAACGAGTTCAGGTATGGTGCAGAGGGTGGAAGAAGTTTGGAGGGTGGCTAAGGTAGGTTCGAAGAGAACGCCTAGTCACCCGATCTTTCGTTCTGAAGTTCAGGGAGGTAAAGAAGGATCCCAAAAAGCGTTTCTACCCCCAGATAAAGAAACAATGGCCAAAGCGGGAGGCTGGAAAGAAGCTGATATCACCAAGAGTCTTTGGCGATCAGGAAGAGTTCAAACAGCGGCGAGAAGGTTGAAAGACCTGTTTGATAAGGCAGGTCGAGTGGGACGGTGTTTGAGCCAGTAACTGAGTTACAGTTCGTTGCTTGAAGGATATTCTTACGATAAAGTTGGTTGCCTTAAGAGTACAAGTTGGTTAAAGTGATTATTGCTCAAGTTTGAAGTGGTTCGAAGCAGTTAAGTCAAAAGTCGTGTTTGCAAAATCATTAAGTTAAATCCGACAAAGTTAAGCATGCAAAGAAGGTTAAAGCGCTTAAAGAAGTCAGGAGAGGGAATACCCAAACTTTGTCATTAAGATAAGTATCTGTTAAAGGCACATATACACGAGTTTATTACAGAATGATACAAGGGAAAACACGAAGGTAGTAGATGAAGAAGAGTTGATTAGTCTTCAACAGGAACGACTTTTCCATCTACTACTTCATTGTTCAGCGACACCATGCTGAGATCCAGGTCGGGGAATAGGCAAGCAAATTGTTCCCGCGCAGCTTCAAATCCAGCAGCCAGAATTTGAGCAGAGTTCAGCTTGAGTTCTTCAATTTGCTTCTGAAGTTCCTCAATCCGCTTCTTGAGGTCTTCAGTTTGCTCTTTCAACTCTTTATTCTGTTGCTCCAGCTCTTCAACCTGTTTTTTGAGTTGTTCGTTGGTCTCTTGAGCCTGGAGAAGGTCTTCAGTAACCTTCTTGGTTTCCGCTTGCGCTTGGGCTAGTTCAGCGACTGCCTTTCCTTTCTCTTTGTTGGCCTCGGCAAGATCAGCTATGGGGTCGTCCCTCGCCTTTTCCACTTGCCCAAGTAATTTCTCTCAGTCGATCGACCTCTGCTCCAGTTTTTGCACCTTAGCGGCGTCAGCTTTCATGAGAGCCTCCAGGTCAACCGCCCTGGCGCGAAGGGGCACAATCTTGCTCTCCAGTTCGACCTTCTCTTGAGCAAGTTGATGCACCTTGTGGCGAAGGTCAGTGGCCTCCTTGCGCGCCAGCCTGAGCTCGGTGTTCATAGCATCCTCCACTCGGGAGTGTTCGATTTCTGCGAGCGTCAGGTTGAAAGACAACTTCTCCACCTCGACCCTCATGGTGCTGTTTTCGGTTTTGAGGTTGAAGAGGTCGTCTTGGAGCCTCCTGGTTGAGCCCTCCACAGCCCTGGTTATGATCGCCGGGATATCCTCTGCTATGGTCTTCAGTTTGGCAGTTAGAGGCTCCCACATCCTTGTGACCTCCAAAGAGAGGTTTGCTGCTTGGAGAGGCGCCAGGTGGGCCTGTTGTGGGTTCTCGTCGCCACCTTCCTTAGCAGGTTCTTCAGTAGTTGCTTCCTGGCGTGGCGACGGGATCGGGGATTCGGTGATCAGAATCGGAGAGGTATGAGCAACCTCATCCCCGATTGGAGCATCTTCTGCAGCGGAGGCGTTTGAAGGGGGACCCCCTCCAGCTGACACATATGGTGTAGAGGCGCTTGGGGGGTCCTCCAGGAAGTTTGGCTCTTGGGCCTCAGCTGCAGGTGGCGCAGTGGCCAGTGGGACCGCTTGGACGGGAGAGGCAGGAGCCTGTGGGGGTGGCGATGATGGAGGAGGAGCAGGCGTCGATGGTTGTGTTGAGGTTGGAAGAGGGGGTGGAGCGGGTGGTGAAGAAGGTGCCACCCTCTTCCTCTTCGTAACGAGGCCATCCTCGGTGACCTCGTCATCCTCTTCTTCCTCCTCATGGATAACTTGAGGGGCTTTCCTTTTAGGTCTCTTGAGGACCAATTTCTTGCGTTGGGCAGGTTCCTTGGGTGGTGAACGCCCTTGGGCGATGGCTGTCTCCACCACCGAGTTGGGCACCGTTTGAGAACCGGTCGCCAACCCGTGGTTTCGGGCGATCGCCTTCAGTTCAGCGAGCATGCCTTTGCCCCACATGTTGTCTGCACGGAACGAAAAATGCATGGGTTAACTCAAGGAAAAGAAAATAAGTGCATAAGGTAGTAAAACAGCAAAGCAGATGGTATGTGCAGGAAGATAAAACCAAAGTCTTGCGCATAACGCACAAGACGCCCAGAAACAGCTAAACAGAAGCAGTATCAAAGCAACAGTTTAATGCCCTAACCTATTCAAATTTCTAGCTGGTCTTCATAAAATTCGAAGCAGATCAAGGTGGTGGTAAGGAAAGTAATATTGGCGTCCGCCACCCTCTTCCAGAAGAGACAGAGATCTCTGTCCAATGCTCCCATGCTGTCAGGACTTCTGGGTCTCCTGAAGCAGCTCTTGGACTCTTTCTTCCCCTTGTCCACCCAGTACAAGGGGAAGCCGTCGAGAAGGGAGGCGTCCTTGTCATTCGCGCGCACTTGGACGAACTTCCCCTTCCAATCCTTGTAGGATTGCTGGAAGATAGCAAAGATGGACCTCCCAGCAATCGCGTTCAAGCTAACCCACAGGCGGTCTCCTGGGTGCTTGGCTTCGAAGAGGAATAGGAACACGTCCACCGATGCAGGCAACCCCAGGTGGTCGCACATCACTTGAAAAGCTCGAACAAACGCCCAGCTGTTGGGGTGAAGCTGGGCGGCGGCAATGTTGAGCTCGGTTAGGAGTTCCCTCTCGAATCGGGTGAAAGGGAACTTGAGCTTCACCTTCTTGAATAAGGTCGTGTAGACGAAGCAGAAGGGCCCGTCGGCGCTCACTTTGTCATCGGCGCAAACAGGCAGATCGGGGGGGCAAGGCAGCACCATCATCTTCTCGTCGTGCTCTTTGTGGAACGATTGATTAATCTCATCCCCCTTAGTTAGCCGCAAAACTGCTCCCGCAGTGTTCACAGAGGATGTCTCCCTCAGAAGGGTCGAGTTGGCCCAGGGATACAAAGTTTTGAAGTCTGGCAGGGGAACGGGGGCTCCTCCGGCGATAGGTGGAGTCGCCTGGGCCGGAACAGGATGGGAAGACGCAGGCCTCTCAGCCTGGGAAGATGAAGCGCCACGAACTCGTGGTGGATCGTGTGCTTGTGAAGGGGGGTTTCGTGATGAAGGAGGAGGGTTCGGGGTGATCTTTGAGCGAGTCATGGTTGCAGCTGCAAAGAAAGAAGAAAGGGAAAAATAATCAGGGGCTACAGAGGCTGACTCGATCATAGAAGGAAGGTGAAAAACGAACGAATGTAGGTTCGTTGCGACGATTGACGAAGCCCTAAGATACGCAGAAGGAGAAATGAAAAAAGCAACCCACAGCGTATGCACCAAACAGTTACAGGATGATGCGAATCGGTGAAAATGCAAGAAAAACCAGCAGATGAAGGAAAGTAGGTACCTTTCGATGATCAGGAGGACGATGGAGGAAGATGGTGATCTAGAGTGTTGGAGAGCGTTGAGAGTTTTCGCAGAAGGAAGTTAGAGCGTTTGTAAGCACGAAGAAAGTGATGGAACAGTGTGAAGTAAAAATGGGTTTAAGAGTTTTTTCAAAATGGGTTTAGGAAGCGCAAACGGCAAATGAAGAGAGCCGTTGATGAAGCCACGTGTCGAACGATGAGTGAGGGGTTTGGTGGAGCGTCAGAGCAGCAGAAGGTACAACCACTTGGAATTCTGCGTCAGTGCCACGTAGACCGGTGTTGACGTGACTCTTTCAGTCTTTTCGCTAGACAAGTCTTCGCTTAAGACTGGGGGGCTTGTGTACCACCCTGGAAGTCGGGAGTGATGACGTGGCATCCTGCTACAGTATAGGCGTGTTGGCAAGGCGCCAGGTTGGCAAAAGGGAAGGAAGTCGGGGGGCTCGTGTAGTCGCCAGTTGTCATATTGGCGTGTTCCGATTTCCAGCTTACCAGAATCGGCGATCACCAGGTTAAGGATGAAGTCGCCAGATGTAGATTCAGGCAACCTACTCATCGGAGATCGCCAGAGCAAGCACATCGCCGAAGATGAAGGAGAAGCAGATTATGAAGGCGGCCGGCGAGACCACAGGGAAGGTGTATGAAGGCCCCTAACTCGCCAGTTCCAGTAGAGATCGCACTCCCAAGTTAGCTATGCACTGGGCAGTACCATGCATAAGTAACTTAGCCAAAATGAGAGTAGAAGCAGTGCCAAGTCAAGGAGCCTCCAGATGATGGCACGTGTATAGTTGGATGCGAGCCACGTGTCCAAGTCTGTAACTGCCAGGAGAGAGAAAGCTACCAGGTATATAAGAGTTCTTAACCAACTTTCTGAGGTACGCACGTTCAGATTATACTCTTTACGCTTGCGAGTGATAGAGCTTACTGTGAGAGAGGATTTGCACGGTTCTTGTTCTCTTAGTATTTGGTGATACCGTCACTGACTTGGGCGTTGGAGTGCGATCGGCCGCAGCGGCGCCGCTCTGTTTCTTTGCAGGTTCTTGAGGTGGATCTCGAAGAGGAACGGAGGTTTGAAGCGGTGCACACGTCGATCCTTTGACGAGGCAGTTTCCAGCGTTCCGGTCAACAGGCAGGATCAGTAACATTTTTTTTTATGTTACTAATTTCCATATATGTACTAGTGATATTAGTAGATCTTACATAAAATATTCATCTTAAATTGAAATTTGTATTAGAACTTCAAAACAATTGAATGTGTTATAAATTGATTCTGTTATATTGGTGTGGTTATAAACTTATTTATATTAGTCAATTTTTAGATTTTATATTCAATTTCAACTTGCAATTCAAATTGGTTTTTTTTTTTTAAATAAAAGCTTTTATGTTAGGCATACTATGCAACTTGACATCTCAGCTATGCTGACACATCAAGTAATAACAATCATTTGTCATCACATGAAAAAAAGATATTATTAAAAAAAAGAAAGAAAATACAAAAATATGGTGGGACTAGACCAAAACTCATATGTTAACAAAAACAATACATATGTAGACTATACCTATTCATAAGGAATTCTAAGAACAGACTAGATGGAAGCCAATAATACCATGAGACAGGAGTTTGGATTTCCTTTGAGTAGGGAAGAGATCCTTCCTCAAGTGAAGCCAAACCCAGTCCCCAGGTTCAACGATCAATGCTTTGCGCCCCTTATTGGCTTGTTGCACATACCTGTCTACCTTCCTTTCTATTTGGTGCTTGATATGTTGGTGCAAGATTTTAATAAAAGATGTTTTTTCAAAACTATCCTTGCACAAAATCTCATCAAGTACAAGAATAGGAAGTAGGTCAAGATGTGTAAGGGGATTAAACCCATACACAACCTCAAAAGGGGTGTGAGAAGTAGTAGAATTAACTATTCGATTATAAGAAAACTCAATATGAGGAAGTAAATCCTCCCACACCCTTGTGTTCCCAAAAATAAGGCATCTTAACATTTGGGCAAAAGTTCTATTCACCACTTTTGTTTGACCATCAATTTGGGGGTGGAAAGTAGTAGAAAACAAGAGTTTAGTGTCAAGTTTACTCCACAAAGTTTTCCATAAGTGAATCAAGAACTTAGAGTCTTTGTCAGATACTATACTTCTAGGAAGCCCATGCAAGCGAACCACTTAAAGAAAAGATTTACAATATTACAAGCATCATTTACTTTGTGGCATGGAGTAAAATGGACCATTTTAGAAAAACGATCTACTACAACAAAGATAGAATCCATAACCTTAGATGTCTTGGGAAGACCTAAAATAAAGTCCATAGAAATGTCTACCCAATGCATGTCCGGGATGGGAAGAGGGGTATATAATCCATGGGGTTGGACCTCAGACTTAGCCTTCCTACACGCTATGCACTTATCACAGAAGCTGTGTACAAATTTGCGCATGTTGGGCCAAAACGAAATGTTCATGCAAAGAATCTAAGGTTTTTGCTACCCCAAAGTGTCCCATTATACCACCCTCATGTGCCTCCTTTACAAGAGATTGTCTCAAAGATCCTTGGAGCACACAAAGTCTTTTTCCTTTATAGATAAAGCCATCATGTATGAAAAAGTCTATGTGGTCTTCCTTTGAGCACTCTTGAAAGAGGAGAGAAAAGTCAAGTTCATCTTTTTAAATTTCCTTGATGTGATCAAACCCAAAGTATTGAGTGTCTAAGACATGAAGCAAGGTATGTCTTCTACAAAGAGCATCCACCACCACATTAGACTTTCCTTACTTATGTTTGATCAATAGGGAAATTTCTCAATAAAGTTTACCCATTTGACATGTCTCTTGTTAAGTTTGCTTTGGCTTTTCAAATATTTAAGAGCTTCATTATCTCTATGTATCACAAACTGATATGATTCCACTAGCACACTTTGAATGATTCTTGACATTCTTAGGAATCATCTTGAGTTGGTTATGAGATAGGCACTTTATCATAGAATTGGATCAAGGTTCTATGAACAAGAACTCACCAAAACTAGTACCAAAACACAAACTCATATGGAAGTTCCAATTATTGTCAAATTGAACCGATTAAAATTGAAGGAAAAGCAAATGCACCGAACAAAATGTGTTAAAAACTGAATTGCACCGATCAATTAGCTAGAAAAGGAAGAAGAACCAAAGATGAATAGCTGAACTTAAAAAGAACCGAAGCAAACCAAAGAAGCTAGAATTGCCGAACAGAAAAATGCAAGAACAACAAGGAAAGACATGAACATAAAAGAGAAGGAAGGAGAGGAGAGGAGAAAGCTCATGAAGATGGAGGAATGGTTGGATGATCACGCCACTTAGAGGATGGAGACTCCAAGATGAGTGTGCAAGCCGCCACTTGAGGTAACCATTGAACTCTCAAGATAAGACTAGTGAGGAAGGCACAAAGCTCTCCAATGCTCTCTCAAAAATTGAGTATAGTTTCTGTTCCGTCCGGTTGACCGGGACGTCTTCGTGCTCGACCTCAGCCGTCAGCTAGGGACTCCTTCCCACTGGTTGCCTGTGGATTCCTGCAAAAAAGAGGACAAAGAGGCGCCCTAGCGGCCGTGTGCACTCCGACGCTCAAGTCAGCCAGCAAGAAACACCAAAAACTGTCCACCCACGTCTCTGAGCACCGTGTATGGCACTCTGAAGGTGGTAAAAAGAAACTGTGTATATGTGTGCGTTGTCTCCTTCAGGCAAAAATATTCCCCAGTCACTCGTACGTAACCTTGAAGCACGAGCAAGCAACTAGAGAGTTCTCTGATAAATTTGCCGAAAGTTCCAACCCTCTTTCCAACATTCTCCGCGCTATTTAAACTACCCAAGCATTTAAAGCGCCTTAAAGCGCTTTTAATCACAGACGTAACGCACTCATTAAAGCGTTTAATTAGAAAACGTAGCGCATTTAAGACGTTGAAACGCTTGGGAGCCATTATAGTACCTGAATGCTCGAAAGGGAAACTGTATTGAATGACTCTTAATTACCTGGCACCTGATTAAAGGGTGTTTCCATTCTGGCATGGCTGTTGTACACGTGGAGGGCCTCACGACGCCGTGGCCCCATCTGGGGGCGTTTCTGCCCATCTGGGGACGTTTCTACGTGTGAGTCCTCCTGCTGAGAATGCTACTGCGCTAGGGGTGAATTTTTGGGTGCCAACTCATGCCCCAAGTATCTAGTCACTTACTTTGAGAGCATATCTGCCTTCCTCTCACACCCTGCGCCCGGTTATCCTGGGCGTGACCTTCCTCTTGGGTCGTATCTGTCCCGAAGGCGTCTCTGGGGCGGCAGGGGTACTTCACGAGTCAGGCTGCCCTTCACTGGTACTATCACTATGGCCTTGATGCCACCTTTTCCTTCTCTTTATCACTTTCCCGAGATATCGGGACCTGAGGCTTTCCCACGACGTCACTCCCTCCACGGTCTTTCCTACCCATGGGTATCGGGGAACCACACCGTGATTGCCTTGCTTTAGAACTTTTTGATCTGGCGGCGCCCTGGTTGGGCGACGTCTTCACCTAGGCGACGCCTTGTCTTGGCGACGCTTTCACCTGGGCGACGCCTGGCCTTGGCAACGCTTCCTCTTGGCGTCTCTACACCTAGGCGACGCCTTACGTTGACTTTGACTGTCCAGTCGTGGACTTTGACCTTGACTTAGTCAACGCCCGGATACGGGACGGTACACAAGCCCCCCAGTCTTAAGCTGGAGACTTGTCTTTAGCGTAAAGACTAAAGCCTCGGCCACGCTGTCCGCGTGCCATCCTGATGACGTGTCATTCCCTGCTGACTCAACAATTCTCGAATTGTTGACGTGACGCTCTCTGAACCCTAGGAGCGCTCTTACTGATTGATTTGACCTCCTCTGAAACGATGATGATAACACCCTTTGGGCTAACCTTGATCGCGCGCCACGTGGCCCATCGCGCGGCCATTCTCCAGAGACCTTTACGTTTCCCCTGGGCAATTGAGCCTCTGACGCGTGGCACGATCCTACGGCCCTCAATTAGCGCCTCTTGAGTTGCGAAATGTAACGTTTAAGTTACTCCAAACCCCGCGCTCACCCTACTGTTACATTCATTCACTCTGCTACTCCGCACTGTTCATCGCCTCCAAAACCTTTTCCTCTGCAATTGCGATTCTCTCCTCCCTGCGCTCTTCTACTGCCTCCATTCCAATAGCAAAGGTACGATTTCGAGTACTCACGACTCCTCCCTTTCATCGCATTATAGGATTTATTAAACTGCCTGAGACTGCTGTTATTCTCGTTATTACTGCATTTCTCCGCTTCTTCTTCCTCCTCTGATTTTTCTTCGCGTGGGTAACGCTTCCTGGGGTTCTTTCCCCTTCTTGCCATGGCTAAACTTGCTAAACCCTTTTTCCTCTCTTCTTTCTCCAACTATCTATTTTCACCATGACGCGCGCGAACGCGGAGCCTGATTCTTCCCCTACGACCCCCAAGTCCAACTACAAAGCCTTCTACCCCTGGGCCTCCGATGAGCTCCTGAGTGAGTGCACCAGCCTGACTTCCTTCCAGGACCTGGAAGCTCACCGGGGGGATCCCCATTTGTACAACTTTAACGCCTTCTGTCGTACCCACGACGCCCACATATCCGTCCGCCGGCAGGCCTGGGGAACCTGTTTGTTTGGACAACAGACCTAGAAAGGGGAAACCCTTCTTCTTCATGTACCAGACCGTGTTCAAGCGCGTAGGAGCGCGTCTCCCGTTCACTCCCTTCGAACGGGAGCTTCTTACTGAAATCAACACTGCCCCGCTCAGCTCCATCCCAACAGCTGGGCATTCGTGAGGGGCTTTCAAATTCTTTGTGGATACCTGGGCATTCCTCCTTCTGTAGATGTCTTCCTGCACTTTTTTGAGGTGAAAAAGCAGGGGAAAAGCTTCTGGGTAAGCTTTTCCGGGATCGCTGGCAAGATCCTCCTCTCCCTCTTTCAGAATTCTTACAAGAACTGGAAAGGGAAGTTCTTCAGGGTGTGCTGCGCCAAGCACGACCCCACGGCTTTGGATGGCTTCCCTCTCTACTGGACGGAGCGCCCTAAACTGCTCAGGGCCAAAACCCTGGAAGAGCTATCTCCCGCCGATAGGGAGGTAAGCAAAGCCCTGGCGGGGTTGGGGATCGTCTTTGATACCTTGAAGCTGGTCGCCAGCGAGTACAACGCCCACGCCCTGACCACCTATTTTGGTAAGGGGGCTCTCCCCTCATCCCTTTGTTGTGAACAGCTTGCTATCCAGCATTGGTCCCTCTGGGCTCTTATACTCATTTTATAGTGTGATATGCTGCTTGCATTTCACGCCTCCTCATGCATTGTGAATTCGCATAGCTGCTTTAGTACTAATTCTTGCTGTTTGGCCTGTCTTGATGTAGGATCGGTGATGGGCGCTTCCAAGAGAACGATGTTGGCAAAGCACTGAAGGAGGCACGCGCCGCCAAGGCGGGCGCCTCCTCCACCCCTGCTGCCAATCCGGTTCCCCCACCGGTTCTGTCTCCGCCACCTCCGGTCACTGCTGAAGCTCCCTCTAGCCCATCTCCGTCATCTCCACCTGGCTCCACAACGCTTCCAACTCCCAATTCTCCTCCGCCTATTGCCGCCGTTCCCCTAGCGGCGGCCTCGTCACCAGCTCCAACCCCTCTTGACAAAGGAAAAAGGGTTTTGGAGATTCTATCAGATGATGAGGAATCAGAAGGCGTGGCACCCTTCAGGAGAAAAAAATCCGCGCGGGTTCCTCTTCTGGTAGAGACGTCGCCGCAGGGAGGGAACCCCTTCATGGACAACCCTCCAAGTGCAACCTCACTCCCTCCCATGATACTCCAAGAGGAAAGGGGCGAAGGTGCCGAATCTGCCCCGCCTCCGCCGCCGCCAGAAACCACTGCTTCCCTGGCTCCCGACGCTGCCGCCCCCGACTTCATCGCCATCCCCCCTCCAATCATGCATCTGATGAGGGGTTTCAGTGGCGGGACTATGCCAGAGGGTACCGACAGGAGGGAAGGCATGCCTTTCTACTTGGGAGCCTTCTTGGCGGTGGCTCTCGAATGGCGCTCCCAGGCCAGAAACGCGGTCTTGCAAGCTCAAACCCTCCAAGCCTTGGAAACAAAGGCAACTACCCTGGAAGAGGAAATGAGGACCCTGGGACGCCAGAACGAAGCCTATGAAAACTCTCTGAAACAAATACAAGATTCCAAAGCAGAAACTGAGAGGAAACTGGCAGAGGCCTTGGAGCTCCAAGCTGACTTCTACGCTCGTGAAGTTGCTCTCCAAGTACAGGTAGCGGGTCTTCAGGAATTGGTCAAAGCGGATGCAGAAACTCAAAAGGACCTGAAAGACCGTTGCTGTGAACAGGCTGCCAAGGCGGAGCGGATGGAGGGGGAAATGGCCACCCAGGCCAAAGCTATGGACCTCCTTCGTGCTGACTACGACAAACTACAGGTCGAGGTCAGCTAGCTTCGCGTGGAGAAAGAGGCTCTGGAGAAGCAGGTGACCTCTGGAGATGCCGCCGTTGAGGAGCTGGAGAAGGAGAAGAAGTCCCTCATCCAGGAGATGGCGGGTACTTTCGAGGAGCGGTTTCAAGAGGCCGTGACCCAAGCGTCCTGCGAGAATCCTGGCATCAACCTTTCGAACTGTGACCCCACATGCCATGTCGTCGACGGGAAGGTCGTGCCCATGGACTTGGATGACTAAACCGCTGCCTCTCAACCGCCACCTTCAGCCTCACGCTTAACCTCGTTATACTTTTACCTTCGTTTTTTGATCTTATTTGTCAAAACTTGTAATTCTTCGAACTATCCGTATTCTTGTTACTGATCTGGGATGTTCGCATGGTTGCCTTTATGACTTTGCCATATACAATTCTGCTTATGCGATCTCATCCTCATCTTTTCCCTTCACACGCTTCGATTATTTTATCTGTGTTCGGCCCATTTCTTTCACTTCGTTGGGCGGTTCTGTATGATCGGGGAAAGTCGCGTGCCGACCCCACTTCATGGAGAGGCTCACTTAGTAACGCCGTTTCGTCCACGGGGTGTTTCTCATACCCAAAAGGTCCTTTCCATTATTCTTAATGCCCGGCGCCCACGCCTAAGGAGGGGCCTGCTACAGCAGCGCCGTATCGTCCTCGGGTGTCTAAGACGCCGGGTGCTCTGGGGGGTCCGTTCCCTCCATGGTCTTTCCTTCCCATAGGTATCGGGGAACGCCCTGCCAATGATTCGCTGGCGTTTGGCGGTCTTATCTCCCTCCACAGTCTTTCCTACCTGTGGGTATCGGGGAGGCGACGCCTATGACTAACCTTTCTTTCTTCGATTTCGTCTCCCTCCGCAGTTTTTCCTACCTGTGGGTATCGGGGAGGCGACGCCAGTTGGTATTTGGGTTGGCGACGCCCGTGACGTCTCACGCTGGCGTCGCCCTTCACATCCGTCCGGGCTACGCCTCGGGCGTTACCTTTACTTCGACATTGTCTTTAACTCTTGCCTTGGTCAACGCCTGATAATAGCGAAGAGCTCAAGGTTTTGTCTGTGCCATCCGTGTGGCACCTCCTGTATGGCTGATGGGACGTTCCGTCATTCGACTTGATCCACGTGGTGCTGCTTGTATGGTCGATGGGGCATCCAGTCATTCCTTTAAGTTCTGACTCCTGCTATACCCCTGACTCACCTTCGACGGCGCATCGTACCACTGGTTATTCTGCTGATACGATGTTTTCTGATTTAACCCAGTGGTGCCAGCGTCATCCTTTCGTCTTCTGCCACGTGTATCGATCGTGCGGTTCATCCATTCGCGTCGTTTGGCGCTCTAACCGCTTTATTTAACTCTTCAAACTCTGGAACTATCTTCATCATTTTCTCACTCTTCATAACCTACTTGCGTTCTTTCTTCTTGCACCCTTCCTTCTTGCACCCTTTCTTCTCTGTCGAAAGGTTGTTCTAACCTTCGCTCCCCTCGCTCAACTCTTGCATTTCTAGCAATCCTGATCTTGTTAAAGAATGTCTTCTCACGATGCTTCCTCCAGGGTCCGTCCCAAAGACTTGTACCCTTGGGCCTCGAGTGAACTTCTTGACGAGTATTCATGCTTGCTCTCAACCAGGGCCATACGGGAACACAAAGGGGATTCGTGTTCCTATGATCACCGGGCCTTCGCGAGGAGGCATGATGACGACATCGCTGTGCTCCCTTGCATCCTAGGGGAGCCAGTATGTGGAGACGAACGGGCCAACGGAGGGGTTCCTTTCTTTTACTTTTACCAGGTGGTGTTCAAGACCATCGGAGTGCGCTTACCTTTCTCCCGGTTCGAGAAGGAACTGCTGACGGAGATCAACGTGGCTCCGGCCCAGTTATACCCCAACAGCTGGGCCTTTGTCAAGGCCTTCGATATCCTCTTCGGGTTTCTGGGTTGTGCACCCTCGGTTGACCTCTTTCTTCACTTTTTTGAGGTGAAGAGACAGAGACACAACCTCTGGGTAACTCTCAGCAATGTACCCGGAAGAGTTCTCTTCACGCCCTTCCAAAGCTCGTTCACGGGGTGGAAAGGCCAGTTCTTCAAGATCTGTTGTACTGATCTTGTTCCCGACGCCCTTGATGGGTTTCCGTTGTACTGGGTGAGAGAGGAAAAGGTCCTCAAAGCCAAACCCCTCAAGAATCTGGCTCCAAGTGATCAAATAGCTTGCCAGATTCTTGCTGAGGCGGGAGGTTTTGACTCTGCTACGGTGATCAGCTTGGAGTTCAACGCTAGGACTCTTGAGAAGTACATATGTAAGAACCACTGCCTTAGGCAACTTCGGCCTTTGTTACTTTCTAACTGTGCCTGTCTTTCTTCACGGTGTCTCTAATACATCTTTTCCCTTTGTGCAGGTTCGAAAATAAGCCAAGAAAAGAGGACACGACTTACTCGAGCGCTGCGGGCTGGGAAAGAGGCTTCGCCTTCCTCCAGTGATGACTCTGATGAGCGCTGAGAAGTGGCTTGTTCGCGTTTTTGCATGATTTGTAGCATTTGCTCCGTTTGTACTGAACATTGCTTGTAACAACAATCTTTTCAATATCATACTTAATTTTTTGCAACGCCACTTTACCTTGCATATGCTTCATGTACTGCGCACTTTCCTTTCATCTCGTTCTTCCAACGTTGCATACCTTCACTTGGGCGACGCCTTCTCAGGGCAACGCCCTTATCTAGGCGGCGCCTTCTTTCTGGGCGACGCCAGGGCCTAGGCGACGCTTTCTTACTTGGCGACGCCATGGCCTAGGCGACGCCTTCTTACTTGGCGACGCCATGGCCTAGGCGGCGCATCACATAATCATCAAACAAGGAAAGATAAAGGCTGAAAACCAAGGCACTTCTTTTTCTCAAACTGGTTTTTTCCTTTATTAGGGTGACCTCATTAAAAAACCCCCGAGAGGGAAAAAGAGGGTCCCCTTCAACTAAATCGTTACATATTGCTTACATAAGTCAACTGAAATAAAATTTTAAGTTGGCTGCATTCCAACTGCGCGGGATAGGGCCTCCATCTAGAGTCTCCAGGTTGTACGAACCATTGCCCTTAGCCTCAGTAACCCTGAAGGGCCCGGTCCACTTGGGAGACAGCTTATTCTCCAACTCGTATGGGTGGGCTTTCCTCATCACTAGGTCGCCCACCTGAAACTGTCGCGGCTTTACCTTAGAGCTATAATGGCGCTCTACTCTTCTCTTCATCGCTTCAGCTTTTATTCTAGCTTCTTCCCTGGCCTCTTCTAGCAGATCCAGGTTTACCCGCCTCTCCTCATTGGACTCCTCCACCACGAAGTTTTGAAAACGTGGTGAGCTTTCATGTATTTCTACTGGAATCATCGCGTCCGAACCGTACACCAAACTGAAGGGCGTCTCCATAGTAGAGGATTGGGGCGTGGTGTGATATGCCCATACAATCCTTGGCACCTCTTCCGCCCACGCCCCTTTGGCTTTCTCTAACCTTCTTTTTAACCCCCTCAGTAGAACTCTGTTTGCCGACTCTACTTGTCCATTGGTCTGGGGGTGTTCAACCGACGCGAACACTTGTTTGATTCCTATTTCAGTGCACAGATTTCTCAACTGCTGACTGGCGAACTGGGTCCCATTGTCAGATATCAGGCGCCTAGGTACTCCAAAGCGACACACAATGTTTCTCCACACGAAATGTTGTACCTTATGCGCAGTGATTTGTGCCACGGGCTCTGCCTCTATCCACTTGGTGAAGTATTCGATGGCGATGATCAGATACTTCATCTGCCTGATTGCTAGTGGGAAAGGGCCCAGGATGTCAATTCCCCATGTGTGGAAAGGCCACGGGCTGTATATGGACCGCAACTCTTCCGGCGGCGCCTTGTGCCAGTCGGCGTGCTTTTGGCATTGCTTACACCGCTGGGCGTGCCGTGCGCAATCCTCTTTCACTGTTGGCCAGAAGAAACCTGCGCGTATTACTTTGGAGGCTAAGGACCTTCCTCCTACATGGCTTCCGCAAATGCCTTCGTGTAGCTCCGCCATTATCCTGGTGCACTCATCGCCACTGACGCATGTTAGGATAGGGTGAGTGAAGCCGTGTCTGAACAGCACTCCATCCACCAAGGTATATCTTGCGGCATTTCTTTTGACTTTCTTACCCTCTTCGGGGTCCACTGGAAGAGCCCCATCCGCCAGGTATCGTTTATAGGGCGTCATCCAGGTGTCTCCCTTGGACAAAACACAGACCTGCATCTGCTCTTCCTCAGGCATACCCGCGTATATGCTGATGCGGGGCGCCCTCTGCGTATCTTGGGTCAAAGAGTAGTGACTCCTCGGCCTTCCCCTTGATGCATAAATCTGGAGGACATCCACCCTGTTGTCTTCCACGAATCGACGCGAAGCTTTGAGAGTCTCCTGGATCACTGTCCTCTGTCTACCCCCCTTGCCTGAGCTGGCCAGCTTTGCGAGCAGGTCAGCTCTGGCATTCTGCTCCCTCGGGACGTGTATCAACTCAAGAGCGTTGAACGCCCCCCTCAACAACTGGACGTACTTTAGATACGCCGCCATCTGTGGGTCCTTTGCCTGGAACTCACCCGACACCTGCCCCGTAATCAACTGAGAGTCGCTCTTCACCAGGAGGTTCTGCACGCCCATCTCCTTGGCCAAGAGCATTCCTGCTATCAGGGCTTCATATTCTGCCTGATTGTTACTTGCCTTGAAGGCAAAACGCAAGGCCTGCTCGATCAGTATGCCGTCGGGTCCTTCCAATACTATTCCCGCACCGCTCCCTTGTTGGTTTGAAGAGCCATCAACCGAGAGCAGCCACTGCGCACTCGCTTCCACCTCTTGCTCACCTTCGGGCGAAAGTTCTGCTACAAAATCCGCGTACACCTGCCCGTTGATGGATCCTCTAGGCTCGTACTGGATGTCGAATTCTGACAGTTCCACTGCTCAGCGTACCATTCTTCCTGCCACATCGGGTTTCTGCAACACCTTCTGTATAGGGAGGTTGGTCATCACCACCACCGTAAAACTGTGGAAGTAATGACGGAGCCTCCTAGTAGAGAACACTACCGCTAGCGCCGCCTTCTCCAGTGCTTGGTACCTCGTCTCAGCCCCCTGTAAGGCCTTGCTTACGAAGTAGATGGGCTTCTGACTCTGGTCCTGCTCTTGGACCAACACAGAACTGATGGGGCACACCCGAAGGGGCACACCCGTTACCGGCTTGCAGAGAACCAGAGGTGTCGCAAGGTACTCCTTCAGCTTAACGAAAGCCGCTTCGCATTCATCAGTCCATGCAAAGCGACTGTTTCTCTTGAGGCACTGGAAGTACGGGTGCCCCTTTTCTCCTCCGGCGGAAACGAACCTCGAGAGCGCCGCCATCCGCCCTGTCAACTGTTGCACCTCCTTTACCGATGTCGGACTCCGCATGGCGATAATAGCCACACATTTGTCGGGGTTCGCCTCTATCCCCCTCTCGGTGAGCAAAAAACCCAAGAACTTTCCAGCCTCTACCCCGAATACACACTTCTCGGGGTTCAACTTGAGGCGGTATTTGGATATTGTGTTGAACAACTCCTCCAGGTCTGCCATGTGCTGCACCCTATTCTGCGACGCCACCACCATGTCATCAACATAAGCGTACACATTCCTCCCAAGCATTGGCGCCAGGACCTTGTCCATTAGCCTCTGGTACGTGGCGCCCGCATTTTTCAGCCCGAAGGGCATCACCTTATAGCAGTAACTACATGTCTCCGTCATGAACGCAGTCTTGCTCTCGTCTCTTGGGTGCATCTTGATTTGGTTGTACCCTGAGAAGGCGTCCAGAAAACTTAACACCTTGCTGCCGGACGCACTGTCTACCAAGGCGTCGATGCTGGGCAACGGATAGGAATCCTTTGGGCACGCCTTGTTCAGGTCCGTGAAGTCAACGCACATTCTCCACTTTCCGTTCGCCTTTTTCACCAAGACGACGTTGGCGAGCCACTCAGGGTACTGAATCCCCTAATGTGGCTAGCACTCAGCAGCTTCTGCGTTTCGTCTTTCACCACCTGTTGTCGTTCCTCATTGAACTTCCTCCTTCTCTGACGCACGGGGCGGGCCGTGGCGTCCATGCTGAGGTGGTGACACAGGAAATCAGGGTCGATGCCTGGCATATCCGAAGCGGACCATGCGAAGGCATCCAGGTGGCGCGAAATCACTTCTGCCACCCCTTCCTGTTCTTTTGGGCTTAGCGAACTTCCTAACTTGAAAGTTTTGCCGCCAATCTCCCTTTCTATGGCGTTAGCCGCAGGCTGTTCCCTGCTATCATCTTCGACGGACGCCGCCTCTTCGACGGGCGCCGCCTCTTCTACGGGCGCCGCGTCGTCAGGGCCTTCCTCCATTGGCACATCTGCTTCGGGCATCGCCCCCTCCGCTATGGCCGCTTCAGACGTCAGCCCAGCGGGCGTCGCCTCGATCATCGTCGCGTCCGCGCTTGGCGGACGTTCATACACCATGAATACGCCTCTCTTCATTTTCAGGCTGTTTTCATAGCATTTCCTCGCCTCCTCCTGATCTGACCTGATGACTATCACCCGGCCACTGAGGTCCGGCAGCTTCATTTTCATGTGACGGGTGGAGGACACCGCGCTCAGACGGTTTAACGCCGGTCTGCCCAGCAAAATATTGTAGGCAGAATTAGCGTTCACGACGAGGTACCGGATGCTCTCGGTACGGGAGGCCTCTCCGTCTGTGAACGTAGTCCTCAACTCCAGGTACCCCCGGACTTCTACCTGGTTATCCCCGAACCCATACAAACATCCCGTATAGGGACTCAGCAGATCGGGGGACAACCGCAACTTATTAAAGGTCGACAGAAACATGACGTCTGCCGAGCTTCCTTGATCAACAAGCACTCTGTGGACCTTCCTTCCAGCCGTGACGACTGAGATGACAACGGGATCGTTGTCGTGGGGCACCACATCTCGGAGGTCTCTTCTTGTGAACACAATATCTGACTCCCAGGGCTCCCCCGAGAGCCTCTCCTCGATTGAGTTCACCCCCCTCGCATATTTCTTCCGCTGGGAGGCGGTGGGTCCTCCGCCGGAAAAACCTCCAGCAATGGTGTGGACCTCGCTAAGCACAGGCATCTCATGTGCTGGCTCATCTGCCGGCGGCGGCAAGGTGGCGGTCGTTGGGGAATCTGCGACATAATCTTTCAAAAACCCAGTCCTCACCAGCTCATCTAGCTGGTAGCCCAACGACAGGCAATTATCAATTTGGTGCCCGAAAGCCTCGTGGAATTCGCACCAAGAGTCTTTACGGGGCCCTAACACCTTGTCGGTCTTCACCGGTCGCCTCAGCCTCTCAGCTTTGTTGGGCACGGCGATCAAATCCTTCAACTCAACCACGAAGTTGTACCTCGCCGGTCTTGCTCTTTCTCTGGCGGGGCGTTCGCCTCCTGCTGGGCCCCGGGGCTAGGGCTTTCTGGCCTCGTAGGGGCGTCTCGCCTCTGGCTTCTTTCTCCCCGTCGTGGTCTCATTGACTCTGACGGGTTGAACTCGCGTTGGTCCCCTCGGGCATGAGGGTACGGCGCTGGTGCGCTTCACACATACCTCCCCTTCCGAAGCAATATGCTCTACCGCCCTACGCCGTAATTCAGCGAAGGTCCTAGGGCGATTGCAGATAATAGATTCTCCAAAGGGGCCGGGGCATACGCCTTTCACAAATGCGTACACGATCATAGGCTCCTCTGTTGTACCAACCTTCACGACCTGGGCCCCGAAACAATTGATATACTCCTTCAGGGTCTCCCCCTGATACTGCTTCACATCAAACAGGTCGTAGGAGACCGGCGGCGGGGCCTTGTTGGCTAAGTACTGTTCTCTGAATAACCGCGACAATTGGCGGAAAGATGTGATATGGCCCTCTGGGAGGCTAATGAACCAGTCCATAGCCATCCCGGTCAGGGTGCTCATGAAGAGCTTGTCAGGACCATCTGCGTGTGAAATGCAGCCAGGTGGGTCTCCGGGTCCTCCATCCCGGTGAAGATCACCTTGGGTCCCGCGAACGTGTTCGGGATCGCTGCGTCTAGGATCTCCTGTGAGAAAGGAGTGGAAAACTCCCTTGGTGGGGAATGGTTCTCCGTCTCGTCATGCCCAGGCCGCCTCCTATCGTTTCTCAGACCCTAGCGCAACTCCTCATTCACACGGTGGAGCTCTTCGTTCCGCTCATGCGAGGCATCGAGGTCTGCCTGCATGCATTCTTGTTCCAGTTTCGAATCCGCCATGTCCTGCTGCAGCCCCCTCATTATCTCCAGGACCTGTTGCATGGAGAGGTCTGCTGGGGCTGCGCGTGCTGCTCTTCGTCTGGTGGGGGCCATTGTCACTCCAACCTCCTCCAACGTCACTGTGACCTGGTAAACTATCTCGAAACTTGTGATGGGACTGATGTTTTATATCGGCCCCACAGTGGGCGCCAAATGTTCCGTCCGGTTGACCGGGACGTCTTCGTGCTCGACCTCAGCCGTCAGCTAGGGACTCCTTCCCACTGGTTGCCTGTGGATTCCTGCAAAAAAGAGGACAAAGAGGCGCCCTAGCGGCCGTGTGCACTCCGACGCTCAAGTCAGCCAGCAAGAAACACCAAAAACTGTCCACCCACGTCTCTGAGCACCGCGTATGGCACTCTGAAGGTGGTAAAAAGAAACTGTGTATATGTGTGCGTTGTCTCCTTTAAGCAAAAATATTCCCCAGTCACTCGTACGTAACCTTGAAGCACGAGCAAGCAACTAGAGAGTTCTCTGATAAATTTGCCGAAAGTTCCAACCCTTTTTCCAACATTCTCCGCGCTATTTAAACTACCCAAGCATTTAAAGCGCCTTAAAGCGCTTTTAATCACAGACGTAACGCACTCATTAAAGCGTTTAATTAGAAAACGTAGCGCATTTAAGACGTTGAAACGCTTGGGAGCCATTATAGTACCTGAATGCTCGAAAGGCAAAATGTATTGAATGACTCTTAATTACCTGGCACCTGATTAAATGGTGTTTCCATTCTGGCATGGCTGTTGTACACGTGGAGGGCCTCACGACGCCGTGGCCCCATCTGGGGGCGTTTCTGCCCATCTGGGGACGTTTCTACGTGTGAGTCCTCCTGCTGAGAGTGCTACTGCGCTAGGGGTGACTTTTTGGGTGCCAACTCATGCCCCAAGTATCTAGTCACTTACTTTGAGAGCGTATCTGCCTTCCTCTCACACCCTGCACCCGGTTATCCTGGGCGTGACCTTCCTCTTGGGTCGTATCTGTCCCGAAGGCGTCTCTGGGGCGGCAGGGGTACTTCACGAGTCAGGCTGCCCTTCACTGGTACTATCACTATGGCCTTAAAGCCACCTTTTCCTTCTCTTTATCACTTTCCCGAGATATCGGGACCTGAGGCTTTCCCACGACGTCACTCCCTCCATGGTCTTTCCTACCCATGGGTATCGGGGAACCACACCGTGATTGCCTTGCTTTAGAACTTTTTGATCTGGCGGCGCCCTGGTTGGGCGACGTCTTCACCTAGGCGACGCCTTGTCTTGGCGACGCTTTCACCTGGGCGACGGCTGGCCTTGGCAACGCTTCCTCTTGGCGTCTCTACACCTAGGCGACGCCTTACGTTGACTTTGACTGTCCAGTCGTTGACTTTGACCTTGACTTAGTCAACGCCCGGATACGGGACGGTACAGTTTCTCTAATCAAATTTCAATTCTAAATTGTACAAGCTAAGCACCTTTATTTATAGCCTAGAGGTGCTGAAAAATAAGTGGGAAAATTCAAATAAACTCATTTGAACTTCCCACCAAAAACAAGTCACATGGGAGGTGTGACCTTTTTCTACTATGACACCTCCTAAAAACTACACCTACACCACTCTCCTAAGTCACATGGACAATGTGACTTTATTTTACATTTTCACACTCCTTTATTTAATAACCACACCTCCTAAAACTATACAAGAGTATTTCAAAGCTTGGCCTTTTCCCTCATGGGCTCTTTGGGCTTTGGCCTTCTTGGGCTTGGGCTTGGGCTTTGGGCTTGGGCCTCATCTTTATTTTATGTCTTCTTTTAATTTTGAGAAGACTAGAAGGAATAACTTCAAATGTGAGGGTGGATGTCCTCTTCCTCCATTAATAAAAGCCTCATTTATTTGATTCTCATCACAAACTCTTTTGGAAAAAGGTAGTGTTGCCAATTTTGCAATGCCTGAACAAGAGCATAAAACTCTTTGTCATAGGTGGAGTATTTGAGATGAATCCCTTTAAGTTTGTCACTAAAATAAGCTATGGGGTGACTCTCTTGAAGGAGGATAGCCCCAATGCCTATGTTAGAGGAATCACACTCAATCTCAAAAGTTTTAGTAAAGTTGGGGAGTGTTAAAATCGGTGCCTTGGTTAATTTCTCTTTCAAGGTTTTAAAAGCACTTGTTTTCTTGGCCCCATTTGAACATTACATCCTTCTTTACTATCTCATTGAGAGTTGCAACAATAATACTAAAGTCTTTCACAAATCTTCTAAAGAAACTACCTAATCCATGAAAGCTTCATACTTCACTAATATTGGTGGGTGTAGGCCAATTTCTAATTGTTGCTACCTTTTGTTCATCCACATGCACCCCTTTGGAGATAACTACAAACCCTAGGAATTTTATATGGTCTAAGGCAAAGACACATTTTTCCGGATTAGCATATAACTCATCTTTCCTAAGAGTTTCTAGAACTTGCCTAACATGCTCTTTATGGTCTTCTATGTTCAAGTTGTGGATAAAAATGTCATCAAAGTAGAATACTACAAACTTGCCTATCACTAGTGCAAAAAGACCCATTTACGACAATACAATTACAACGCTTTTATGGATAGACGTTGTCCTTGATAAGTGCCTAATTTCAGTAATATTTCATATTAAAATATAAGCACTTATAAAGATTTATTTCTAATTTACATATAAAATAATCCCTAATTATGAATTTATACCTTTTTACATTTTTTATAATCTTTATTTGAATAAGAAC
Source organism: Phaseolus vulgaris (assembly GCF_000499845.2). Taxonomy (NCBI): domain Eukaryota; kingdom Viridiplantae; phylum Streptophyta; class Magnoliopsida; order Fabales; family Fabaceae; genus Phaseolus; species Phaseolus vulgaris. The sequence goes on along the minus strand of NC_023755.2, from coordinate 15,837,413 downwards.
ATTTTATTCCTAAATTTGGTGTTAGCTATAGGTTTTTCTTGGAGAGATTGAAGATTTGGATAAAAGAAGAATGATTTGAGCTAAAAAGAGAAAGTTGGAAGGTCTCAGAATGGAGAAAAGTCTCGAAAAAGCCAATTTTGCAACATGAGAATCTCGCTCAAGTGAGATATTCTCGCTCAAGCGATAATGCTCCAGAATAGTTTTTGGAAATCGACGCATTTCTCGCTCAAGCGAGAATTCCTCACTTGAGCAAGAATGCGTCAAACATATTGGACATTTTTTATGTTTTATCAATTAGTCCATCAGGGTGAAACATGAAGCAACCTAACCCAGAAAATTAGGTTAAATAGGGGGCTAGAGGCTCAACCCTAGTGTACAGGATTGAGAGGAAAACACCATTGAGTGAATTGTAACCCAATTGGGAGAATGGATGGTGTTAGAAGTATGTGTGTCTAATTCTACCATTTGTGATTGAGAGTAATCTGCTCGAACTCTTATGCATTGAGGTGATATCTTATATATTATAATATTAAGTTCTTGATTGATTATTGGTATTGTTTTTTTATTCTAAATTTCCATGACAAATTGAGAATCTTAAATCTGAATTGGAAGTATTTTTAGGGTTCTGACCTAAACAACAATACTTTTGAGTGTTATGGATATTATGTTGATAAGCTTCTAAACAAGGCTTTAGGTCTTTAATATTTTATTATGTGGATATTGTGACAAAGTTTGAAGCAGGCATAATAAAGTTATTTTAAATAAAAAAAGTCTCTATTTTGAAAGTTGAATACTATATTTGTTATGCATTTTGTTTTGACCTCAAGTTTGAGAGATAGCATCACTAGGGTCAATCACCGCATTCGAGGTATTGTTCGTTTTGGAGTTCGCTGCTCCATCACGGTTTTGTCCTTAAGTGTACCGATCGGTACTGGACGAGGTAGTCTCGGGTCTGGTGATCGACTGATCGAGTCAAAGAATACCTCAAAGTCAAAAAGTAAATAACAGCAACAATAACACTGAATGAATCACATTCATATCCCGAAATACGTGGGAAATATCTCCGACAAATCAGCTAAATACTGATTAACTAAAAGATGTTACAAATATTCTCCAGATATTCCAATATATCAATATATCTCCCTATTAACTAAGGATCACGATGCATATCAGTCAATAACTGATATTCAGCCCATCATGGTAAGGGCTCATAACCAAGACTATAAATAAAACCCTCTCCGGAGGTGTAAGGTACTCTTTAATCAGCTTTAAAAAATACACTTTTTATACACAGTACTTACTTGAGCGTCGGAGTACCTTTTTCAGGTCATCCCGTCGAGCATCAACATTTGGAAGAGACTTGAAGGAAGAAACCAAAGGATTACCGACATGTCAACATTTGTACAACCAGTTCCAGGTATTATCTAGGCACTCTTATACACATTTTTTTGTACTGAAAATCATATTAATTTGTTTAAATGCAGTCTTTAAAAGCTTATATGCACACAATTTAAATGGGAAAAAAAGTTGCATGCATTTTTTATCTCACTAGCATGTGTTTCCATGAAAACTTACCTGCTACATTCTTTTATTTGAAATTTATACAGTTTAACTGTTCGACAAATTTTCAACGGTTAGACCTATACAATTGCACATTTTCTCGTTGAATTATTTTCTTTATTCTTAATTTTCAATTAGTTTACTTTTAAAAGAAAAATGACTTAATAAGTTTTATGAGTTAAGTTTATACTATGTATATCTTGAATTATTGGTAGAAATATAATAATATTTGAAATATTACAGTAAATGAAGATGAATATTCCTTGTCTGATGTGATGCTTTAATGTAGCACACGTAATCGCACGTAATCGTAATGAAGAAAGAGAGGTTTTGATGAACCCTAATTGTAGAGAAAAATAAATATAAAAGAAACTTTTATTCACTTGTATATTAGAGAGTAAAATACATGGTGTATATATAAGAAAAAGATTAAGACCTAGCTGAAACAGAAAAGGAAAGTTGGGTCAAACAAACAAAGCCCAATAATTTAAAATAGAAAATTAAATATATTAACACCCCCCCCTCAAGCTGGGGAGTAGATATTTGTCAGGCACAGCTTGGATTTGAGAGTAGAGAATTGTGCGGAAGCAAGGGGCTTGGTGAATATGTCAGCAACTTGCATTGCAGAAGTAATGGGTAGTAGTTTGAGGAGACCAGAGTTAAGTTTTTCACGAACTAGGTGGCAATCAATTTCGATATGCTTGGTTCGTTCATGAAAAACTTGATTGGAAGCTATTTGAAGGGCAGATTTGTTGTCACAGTACAGGGTTGCAGGCTGGGAGAGAGGAAGATGTAAATCCTGAAGGAGGTAAGACAACCATTGTAACTCACATGTGGTGGTGGCAAGGGCTTTATACTCGGCTTCAGAGGAGCTGCGGGAGATAGTTGACTGCTTCTTTGATTTCCATGATATTAGGGAGTCTCCTAAGTAGATGGAATATCCAGTGACAGATTTTCGTGTGGTAGGACATGTTGCCCAGTCAGAGTCACTAAAACCACAAAGGTGAAGTGAACTAGTGTGAGAAAAATATAGTCCTTCACTAGGGGTGCCCTTGAGGTAACGCAAAAGACGTGAGACAGCTTGCTGATGATGAGTTGTGGGTGCAGATATGAATTGGCTTAAATTGTGGACAGCGAAGGCGATGTCTGGTCGCGTGTTGGTTAAGTAAATTAGACGTCCAAGGAGTCTTCTGTATTGAGAAGTGGCGTCAGCATCGAGAGGTGAGCCTTGGTCGGGAGAGAGACGGGAGGTGTGAGTCATAGGAGTGGCCACAGGTGCAGAGTCAAGCATGCCAGTTTCTTGAAGGAGATCAAGAGTATACTTGCGTTGACTTAAATGAAGACCAGTACTGTTGCGAGCAATTTCCAGTCCCAAAAAGTAAGTGAGATTACCTAAATTTTTTATCTTGAAGTGATGGTGAAGGGATGCAGTAATTGTATTGATTTCCTCCGTGTCATCACCAGTTAAGAGCAAGTCATCAACATAAACAAGAATAACAGTGAGTTTATCATTATTATATTTAAGAAAAAGAGAGTGATCAGCAATAGAAACAGAGTAATTATTTGATAAAAGAAAAGTAGAAAGTTTGGCGTACCATTGGCGACCAGCTTGACGAAGGCCATACAATGACCGTTGAAGCTTGCAAGCATGCTGGGGAGAAGGAAGAGAGAGGCCAGGTGGGGGGGTCATGTATATCTCTTCATGGAGATCACCATGAAGAAATGCATTATTGACATCAAGTTGTTTTAAAATCCAATTTTTGGTAGTGGCAATAGCAAGCAGAAGGCGGAGGGTAGTGAGTTTAGCAACAGGTGCAAAAGTGTCTAAGAAATCAAGTCCTTCAAGTTGGGTAAACCCTTTGGCAACAACTCTAGCTTTGTGGCGCTCAACAGTGCCATCAGAATGGTATTTGATTTTATATACCCATTTACAACCAATAGTTGCCAAGTATTGTTAGCAGCAAGAGCTTGAAGCTCATCTTGCATGGCAGATTGCCAAGAAGCATGTTTGGAGGCTTCGTTATATGTCCGAGGTTCAGGATGAGAATTGTTAGAGGAAATAACATTTCTAAAATTGGAAGATAAGGAATTGTAAGACAAGTAATTATGAATAGGATATCTACTACTTACAGTGTTGGTTGCAGTGTGGAAATCTGCAAGATAGGCAGGTTGTCGGTGAGGACGAGCTGATCTTCTTGGAAATTGGGGTGAGATGCTTCCTGGAGATGCAGGCGGTGATAATTCTGATGGAGGTGCAATGTTGGATGCAGGCGCAGAGGCACTATTTGTTGGAAGATCATAGGATAATGAGGCTGGTGGAGGAACAGTATTGGGTGCAGGAGTAGAGGCACATGGCTCGACAGGAGGTGCAGTATCAGAAAAAAAATCAAAAGCAGAATTATATGCATTAGAAATAGGGAGAGATAAAGTGTTAGGGTCCTTAGGCAAGCCACTGTCCAATTTATATGGAAAGTGGTTTTCGTGAAAGATTACATGTCTTGATATCTCTATGCTATGAAACTTTAAATTTAAGATAATATAACCTTTTGTATTTTGCGGGAAGCCAAGAAAAATATCTTTGATAGATCTATCATCTAATTTTTTCTTATGTGCAGTAATGGTACTAGCATAACAGAGACAACCAAACACTTTTAGAAAGGAAATGTCATATGGTTTTTCAAACAACTTTTCATGAGGAGTGATGTTATCAAGTAATGGAGTAGGAATAGCATTTATTAAGAAAACAACATGATTTACAACAAATTCCCAAAAAATAGGAGGAAGATTTGCTTGAAAAAGTAAAGCCCGGGTTACATTTAGTATGTGTTGATGTTTACGTTATACAATGCCATTTTGTTGTGGTGTTTCAACACAAGATTTTTTATGTATAATTCCCTTTGAAGCATAAAAATTTGACATAGCAAACTCAACACCATTGTCAGTACGAATCGTTTTGATATTAGTTTTGAAATGATTTTGAACGAAAACATTGAAGTTAATGATGTGTTGACGCACTTCAGATTTGTTATGTAGCAGAATAACCCAAGTATAACGCGAGTAATCATCAACAATAGTCAAGAAATAACGAAAACCTTGCATAGAAATTATGGAACATGGACCCCAAATATCAAAGTGTACAAGATAAAAAATAGCAAAGGTAACAGTATTACTTAAAGTGAAAGGAAGTTTTCTCTGTTTTGCACGACTACAAGTGTCACATATATGATGAGTATCAACAGTAATAAAAGAGTATTGTTTGCTTAAGACATGTAATCTTTCATGTGAAGGGTGTCCTAGTCTATAATGCCATAGTGTTTTGTCTGTGATATTACAATTAATAAAAGGAGCAAAACAATGCGGTTTAGAATGATTAGAAGCAGGCAAGGTAGTGACAAGGTACAAGCCAGCGGTGGCTTTAACTGTACCAATCCTCTCTTGAGTGAGACTGTCTTGTATAATGCAGTGGGTTGAAGTGAAAGTTAAAGTGCATTTAAGTTGGTGTGTGAGTTTAGAAACAGATATTAAGTTTAATTGAAAATGAGGCACGTATAACACATCAGACAAATAAAACTGATCAGAAAAACGTACTAAACCAGAATATGTGGCATAAACAGTTTGGCCATTTGGAAGACTAATTAAGACAGGTTTAATTTTAGTATAAGTAGTAAAAACGTTCAAATTGTGACAAACATGATCAGTGGCACCAGAATCAATAATCCAAGATTCTTTTATAGAAGATAGTGAAGAGAGAAACTTACCTGTTGAAGAATGCTCAGTATTGGGGATTTCATCCGTAGAGATGGTGCCGACTTGATTAATTTGAGTGTGAGGGGCAGGATCCTCAAGGTTTTGCTGACGCAAAATGTTGGTAAGGAATTGGCACTGTTGTGATGTAAGTTGAATCCCCTTTACATCCTGTTCTTTAGGAAAAAGCTCAGAAAAAGTGTCAGTAGTAATCATATTATTGGCTTGGGATGTCCAATTGGTGAATTTGTAGCCAGGAGGGAACCCATGCTTTTTATAACAGGTGTCAACAGTGTGGCCAAGACGATTACAAAAAGTGCAGACTTTTCTAGTAAAAGAAAACTTTGAGGTTTTAACATTACCAGAAGGAAAACCCACTTTGAAAAAACAAACAGCCTCAGTATGACCATATTTACCACAAAAATTGCATGTAATAGTGTGACTACTATTAAGACTATGAAGACTAGGGTTTTCATTAAACATTGCCTAAAAGATTTTTAAAACCAATCAAGATTTTGAAAGAGAACAGAAAAAAAAAAAAAAAAAAAATACCCAAGAACAGCAAAGAGGGAAATAAAAATCAGAGAGAAGCGCAGCAGAACTCTTCATTCGAAGAGCTCTGATACCATATTACAGTAAATGAAGATGAATATTCCTTGTTTGATGTGATGCTTTAATGTAGCGCACGTAATCGCACGTAATCGCACGTAATCGTAATGAAGAAAGAGAGGTTTTGATGAACCCTAATTGTAGAGAAAAATAAATATAAAAGAAATTTTTATTCACTTGTATATTAGAGAGTAAAATACATGGTGTATATATAAGAAAAAGATTAAGACCTAGCTGAAACAGAAAAGGAAAGTTGGGTTAAACAAACAAAACCCAATAATTTAAAATAGAAAATTAAATATATTAACATGAAAATCGAAATTTTATTAAGAACATATAATTTTTTTATTTAAATAAAGTTTTTATTAATAAAACAGTTTTTCATAGTGTTTTCTGTCTAGATTTTCTTAAAACTTTAATGGTTTAGGGATTTAAAATTTTTATAATATTGTTATAAATAAATGATATAAAAAATTCTTATAATATTGTTATATTCTTAAACTTCTTATATTTGTGTATTCTGTATTAGAGCTAATCAATTCTTTAGAATAGACACTTACAATTATTAAACATGATATAACTGTGTGAATGTTATAATGAATTTGATTCTGTAAGAAGTAGATTATAGTTTAGAGAAGAAGATAGGTTTAACACAACCATCGATAACAATGACTACAAATGAAGTGAAGAAAAGGAGTGGACGCCTTCAGAATGAGGCTCTAATCGCATTGAATATCTGAGGAGGAAAAAAATTAGTTCGTAAGAAAAATATAAAAAATTTATTGTTATAGATTGTTGTCAAATTTATTGATTTTTATTTCATTTTATTTTGGAAGTTGGTTTGCATTATTGATTTCTATTTAGCTATTTAAAAATGTTTCTTACTGAATATTAAATGAATCATTTACCAGAGTAGTCCTTTTGAAAACAACAATTGTTGTTTTGTATATAATATTTACTTAGGATTGCCAATTTACTTTATGTTTTTTTCTTATTCTCAGTTTTAAAACTTTTTAATTCATGTCCATATATGTTTACATTTCTTATTTTAATAAATAAATAGATACACGACTCATTGTTTCTTTGCCCCAGTACTGACTTGAGTATCGGAGTGCAAACGACCGTCAAGGCGCCCTTTGTCTTTGCAGATGAGAGATTCTTTAACCAAGAAAGTGCGATTCTCAGGCGGAGACAGGCAGGCCAAAGATTGTCGTTCGAGTCAACCGGCAAGAACATTTGGGGCCCACCGTGGGGCCCGATAAAGCTAGGTCTCACTCACAATCGTGCTAAGAGTTACCTAGCAATATGAGGAGAACGAGGCAAGGGTCTGTCGCACCAACCGGAGGTGAAAACATCACCATGCAGCAAATCATGGAGACTATGCGTTCCCTTTAGGAGACGGTAGCGGCATCCAGGGTTGATCAGGATCCAGATTGACCTAGCCGCGACGCAAGCAAGGAATGAAGAGTTGCGCAGAACGAATGAGGAACTGCACAGGAGTTTGCAGCAGGCAGGGGAACGTGTGGTGGATGACCGAGCCCCGCCTATACCACCCACGACTCTCCCTATGCCAATCTCTCAGGCGATCATGGACGTTGTGATACCAGCCACCATCATGGTTCCGAAGGCCACTTTCATAGGTGTAGAGGAACCGGAGGCTCATCTCACAGCCTTCCACACCCAGATGATGCTTTCAGGAGGCTCTGACGTCGTGCATTGCAAGCTATTCATGAGCACGCATACAGGCACAACATTGGATTGGTTCATCAGCCTTCCCGACGGACATATAACATCGATTGAGCAGTTTTCAACGTTGTTTAGAGAGCAATATATTGTGAATCGAGCTCCCCCACCAGTCTCTTACAATCTTTTTGACGTAAGGCAGTACCAGGGAGAGTCCTTGAAGGATTTTCTCAACAGATTCGAGGCATAGGTGGTGAGGCTCCACACCAAGGATGAAGATATGACGGTGCATGCTTTCAGGAAGGGAATCCTGCCATGACCCTTCAGTGATTCGCTTATAAGGTGTCGCCCCAAGACCTTTTGCGAGATCAGGCGCCGAGCTGTGGCCCATATCGTCGCAGAAGGAGAAGTCACTGAGAAGCGTGAAAGCCTCTTCCCAGCCCGACCTGGAGTAACAGGTTGACCTTAGCCCATGAGGGTGCATGAGGCGACGACAGAGAAGAAGCCCCAGGGGAAGCAACAACCCTACGAGACCAAGAATCCCCAGGCTAGGGTATGCACAAGGAAAGATGCACCCCAGACACAACTTTCAAGTAGAGTTGAAGGAGCTAATCGTTATTCCTAACATAGCGGAAAAATTAAAGACACCCCCAAAGACTAACAAGAGATTGGGGCCCAGCAAGAACGCTTATGCGAGTTCCATCAAGCATATGGCCACCCCATACTTAACTGCTTGTCACTAGGGTACCAGTTGGACGAATTAGTGAAGAACGACTTCTTGAAGGACTACTTCCTGCAGCCGTAGGGAGTTCAGGCGTTGACGGCTCCAGGAGGAGATCAGGGGCACGAGATGCCCATTCATGGTGAAATTCACACCATTTTAGGGGGTTTCTCAAGAGAAGGATGACGATGGAGATACAAGAGGTAGACCAGACTCCTGACGTCGACCTCATCTTCACAACGGCCGACCTCCAGGACGTCGTCCCACACGACAATGACCCAGTGGTGGTTTCGGTAGTAGCAGTGGGAAGAAAGGTGCACCGCGTCCTCATGGACCAAGGAAGCTCGGTCGATGTGATGTTCTGGTCGACCTTCAACAAGTTGCAGTTGTGTCCAAACCAGTTGAGGCCTTACACCGATTGCTTGTATGGATTTGCTGGAGACCAGTTAGAAGTGCGTGGAAACATAGAGTTGAGGACCACCTTCACAGATGGCATAGTTTCCCACACATAAAACATTAGGTATCTAGTTGTTAACGCTCCAGCTTACAATATACTTTTGGGTAGACCTGCCTTGAACAGGCTGGGAGCGATAGCCTCGACGAGGCACATGAAGATTAAACTGCCTTCCCTGGGAGGGACATTGATCACCATCAGATCAAACCAGAAGAAGGCTAAGAAGTGTTACGAGAATAGCTTCAAAACAAAGATAGGAGTGTTCGCTGTTATCACCCAGCCCCCAAGGGAAGAAGGGGTCACTCGCGCGAAGATCGCCCGGGAAAGACGGCCCGAACCAGTTGAAGACATCCTGGAGAGGGAAATCGGTGGGAAGATGTTTAAGCTTGGCAAGTCTTTAGGACAAGAAACACAGGACCAGGTTGTCGAAGTCAGCACGACACCTGGATGCCTTCGCCTAATCTTCCTCATACATGCCTGACATAACCCCCGATTTCCTGTGTATTACATTCAGTACCCAGAGTGGCTGACAAAAGTGTTGCTCGTAAAGAAGACCAATGGGAAGTGGAGAATGTGTGTAGACTTCACAGACCTTAACAAGGCCTGTCTGAAGGATTCCTACCCGCTGCGCAGTATTGATGCTTTGGTGGACAGTGCATCTGGTTGCAGGCTACTCAGCTTCCTAAATGCGTTTTCTGGTTACAACCAGATCATGATGCACCCCAAGGACGAATGCAAGACGGCGTTCATGACGGAGCTGTCTTGCTATTGTTATAAGGTGATGCCCTTTGGGCTGAAGAACGCAGGTGCCACCTACTAGAGGTTGATGGACAGGGTGTTTGCACCCATGATAGGGCGAAATGTGCAAGCGTATGTAGATAACATGGTGGTGACCTCGCAGGTGAAGGATTAGCACGTCGCTGATTTAGAAAAGCTATTTACGACAATAGCTAAATACAAACTGAAGTTGAACCCTGAGAAGTGTGTGTTCGGGGCGGAAGCAGGCAAGTTCTTAGGTTTCCTACTCACTGAGCGTGGGATAGAGGTGAATCCTGAGTGCGTTGCGATCGTCGCAATGATGAGCTTGATCTCAGTAAAGGAGGTGCAGCAGTTGACAGGGTGGATGACCGCTTTGTCTAGATTTGTATCAGCTGGAGGGGACAAAGGTCACCCCTATTTCCAGTGTCTGAGGAGGAACAAAATGTTCGTATGGACCAAAGAGTGTGGAGAGGCGTTCCTCAAGCTGAAGGAGTACCTGGCCAGTCCGCCAGTGTTATGCAAGTCGCAGCTGGGTACCCCGCTTCGCCTATACTTTGCGGTTACAGATCGGGCGATCAGTTCGGTCCTCGTGCAGGAACAGGACCAGGTACATAAGTCGATCTACTTTGTGAGCAAAGTGTTGTAGGGGCCTGAGGTGAGATACCAGGCCATAGAGAAGGCAACTCTAGCAGTAGTGTTCTCAGCGCGAAGACTTTGCCACTACTTCTAGAGCTTTACAGTGATTGTGATGACAGACCTTCTCATTCGCAAGGTCTTACAGAAGCTAGATGTTGCGAGAAGAATTGTGCGTTGGGCAGTAGAGCTATCATAATTTAACGTACAGTACGAGCCAGAGGCCCTATCAAAGGCCAGGTTTACGCTGACTTCATGGTAGAGCTCTCCTCGGCAACCACGCACCAAGAAGAGGCCGATTTCAGATGGGTACTCGTTGTAGATGGTTCCTCTAACTAGCAAGGTAGTGGGGCTGGAGTCATTCTTGAAGGACCAAATGGGTTATTGAATGAACAGGCCCTACGGTTCGCTTTCAAGGACAATAACAACCAGGCAAAGTATAAGGCCTTGATCGCTGAAATACTGTTAGCCAAGGAGATGAGCGCAAAAAGTCTGCTGGCGAAGAGTGATTCTCTGTTAGGCACGGGCCATGTAACAGGAGGGTACCAGGCCAAAGACCCTCAGATGGTCATTTATTTAGAGTATGTCCGGGTCTTGAAGAAATCATTTATGGTGTTTGAATTGGTACATATCCCGAAAGAGAAGAATGCCCGAGCTGACTTGCTAGCAAAGCTCGCCATCTCGGGCAAGGGAGGCAGACAGAGGACAGTCATTCAGGAGATCCTAAGGACACCTCGAACCTTCGCTGCAGATAATTCAGTAGAACTCTACAATATTAGCACTTCGGAAGGGATGAAAAGGAGTCATCGATCATTGACTCAGGAGACGTTGAAGATGCCCAGGATAAGCACATATCCAGTTTCTGGGGAAGAGGCACTGCAGGTCTGCCTAATTTAAAGAGAAGAAACCTGGATGACGCCCTACAAGTGTTACTTGGCTGATGGGATACTCCCACTGGAGCCCACAGAGGCCAGGAAAATGAAGAAAAATTCGAGCAAATACACCCTTATCGATGGGGAATTGTTCAGACACGGGTTTACCCACCCTATTTTGGTATGTGTAAGTGGCGAGCAGTGCACGTGAATAATGGAAGAACTCCATGAAGGGATATGCGGGAGTCACATCGGTGGCCGATCTCTCGCATCAAAGGCCATTCGTGCGGGATATTATTGGCCAACCATAAGGAAAGATTGCAGAAGGTACGTACAACAGTGCAAGCAATGTCAGCAACACGCTGACTGGCAGAAGGCACCGCCAGAAGAGCTCATATCGATCTATAGCCCTGACCATTCCATACTTGGGGAATCGATATTCTAGGGCCATTCCCTTTGGCGGTACGACAGATGAAGTACCTCGTGGTTATCATAGAGTATTTCACGGAGTGGATAGAGTACACCATTAGCGCATATCACAACCCACAAGATCCAACACTTCGTGTGGAAAAACATAGTATGCCGCTTTGGAGTCCCAAAACGGTTGGTGTCTGATAATGGCACCCAATTTGCAAGCCAAAAGTTGGGCAAGTTGTGTACAAAGTTTGGGATAAAGCAAGTGTTCGCATCAGTCGAACACCACCAGACGAACGGGCAGGTTGAGTCTGCCAACCGAGTTCTACTGAGGGGGCTATAGAGAAGGCTGGAGAAGTCCAAAGGGACCTAGGCAGAAGAAGTTCCTAGAATTGTGTGGGCTTACCACACTACTCCCCAGTCCACCACCAAGGAAACACCCTTCAGCTTGATGTATGGTTCGGACGCGATGATTCCTGTAGAGGTCCAGGAGAACTCGCCACGTTTTCAGAACTTCGTGGCCGAAGAGTCCAATGAAGAAAGAAAGGTGAACCTGGACATACTGGATGAAGTAAGGGAGGAAGCTAGAATCGAGGTTGAAGCCTTGAAGAGAAGGATGGAGTACAAGTACAACTCCAAGCTGAGACCTCGGCAGTTCCAAGTTGCCGACCTGGTGATGCGGAAGGCCCACCAATACCAGCTAGAGAACAAGTTGTCTCCCAAGTGGAGAGGTCCCTTCAGGGTGACAGAGGCTCTTGGGAACGGAGCATACAGGCTCGAGACTTTAGAAGATGGGACGATTCCTCGTACATGGAACGCGGCTAACCTTAAGTTTTATTTCAGTTGAACTATTACATTGTACACATTTATTAGGGGACCCTTTTTTTCTCTTATAAGGGTTTTTTAACGAGGTCACCCAATAAAGTTTCAGTTGAAGTATATTCTCAAGTATTTTGTACAGTGCAGTTGTGAACCTCTCCCTTGGGTTAGAAGCCTCAAGATTGTGATAGGATGATTCATAGAGAACGCCTCCCTCTTGAGTGAAAACACCAAGGTCAAATAGTATGGTTCACCAGTTAAATCCTCCCTTGACTTCATATAGCAAGGATGAGGTCAGTTACCAAATCCTCCTTTGACTTCGTATAACAAATATGAGGTCACTCAGTTAAATCCTCCCTTGCCCTAAGAGGCGAGGTCGAGGTCAGTTGCAAACTGTTCATTTGGGGTTAGAAGTCTCAAGATGGGATGGGATGGTTCGTAGAGAAACCCCCCCCCCCCCTCCCCTTTTTTAGTGAAAACGCTAAGGACGAACAATATGGTTCGCTACTTAAATTCCTCCCCTAACATTGTACAGTTAGGGCGAGGTCAGCAAATGAACCTCTCCCTTGGGTTAGAAACACCAAGATTGGGACTAACATGGTTCCTAGTGAGCCTTCCTCTTGCGTTGGAACGCTAAGGTCGAGACAAAGGGTTTGCCAATTAAAGTCTTCCCCTAAACTTTGTACAGATAGGGTGAGATCAGTAAACGAACATCTCCCTTGATCGCAAGGCAAGGTCGAAGAACAACATGGTTCACCAGTAAAGCATGTCCTTCAACCTGAAGTGGCAAGGGCGTGATCGGCAAGAAGACCTTTCCTATGTCTTACAAAGAAAGGGCCAAATACAGCTAGTACAAATTTTTCTTATCCTCGTATGACAAATATAAGGACAGCTAGGAGTTTACGCACACATCGCCGCTACCTCAAAGAGAATAATGGTCGCGAGTAGGTAAAACATGTAGGATGAAGCGTGCTACCTAAGGGGTGAATCTATGTCAAAGGCTTTGTTAGCAAAGCTTACAAAGGCATGCAGATAGCAACCAAGACAAAGAAAGGCAAGTTACATAAATAAGGCATAAATATGTGCAAGATTACAAAGTGTTTGTAAAGCGGTAAATTACAAGTGGATGGAACTAGACTCTGGGCACGAGCTGCCTCTCAACGACCTACATCGATTCCACAAATGGGGAAAGATCCATCTCAGGATGCACACAGGCAACCTGAGCCATAGCATCTTCGAACACAACACCATACACATCGTTGGTAAGCTCTTCTTCGGTATGCTTGAAGAGCTCAATCTTTTGAGCAAGCTCCCCCTCCACTTGGGCAAACTGAACCTCGCGATGGGTAGCCCTTTCCACCAGCTTGGCCATCTTCGCCTGTGCCCCCTCTAGATCAACCACTTTGTTACGGAGAGGTAGGATCTTCGACTCCAATTGAAGGGCCTCCTCAGACTTCTCGAAGAGAAGCCTCTTGGTCTCCTTCTCAGGTTGTCGAAGGCTCGTCAGCTCTTGATTCAGGGCAGCGTTGCGCTTAGAGAAGATCTTGGCTTGGAGAGCTAGTTCCTCCCTCAGCTTTGCCTTTGAGTCCCACGCCTTGCTCATGGAGACGCTGGATGTGACGAGGAACTCCCTAAGGCTTTGAGCCACGCGACCCCGTAGGGAGTCCTCACCCAAGGTCTCCATTGCCTCTCTTGATGAGAGTCAAGTAAAGGAGGTTTTTATTAATGAAGGAAGAGGCAATTCACCATCACACTTGAAGTTCTTCCTTCTAGTCTTCTCAAAATTAAAAGAAGACATAAAATAAAGAGAGGCCCAAAGCCCAAGCCCAAACCCAAGTCCATCATATGAAGGGCAAGGCCAAGTATTAAATAATAAAGAATATTGTTGAAGGTGCTTAGAGGGAAACATTAGAAACCTCTATTGTTAAAGCATATTTTAATCTTTAGTTAGGAGTCTTAGGGGGGGTGTGTTAGTAGATAGGTGTAGGAGTAGAATAGGAGGTGCCAAAGTGAAGGAAGAAGTCACACCTTCCTCATGCATTGTTTTAGGCGCAAATTCTAGAAGCTTTTTGGGAGGGAGTTTTTGAATTTGTGTAGCTTACATTTCAGCACCTTAGGCTATAAATAGAGGTGCTCTCTTTGTAAATTTCAGATTTGAATTTATCTAAAGAAACTATACTCAAAATTGGAGTGAGCATTGGAGAGCTTTTGAGCCTTCTTCTCTAGTCTTATCTTGAAGGATCCATGGTGTCCTCAAGTGGCGGCAACACTCTCATCTAGGAGCATCCACACTTCTAGTGGCGAGATCATCCATCATTCATCCATCTTCATGAGCAATTCTTCTCTCCTTCCTTTCTTCTTTGTTAATTCCTTGTTCTAGTTTGTTGTCTTGTTGTTTTGGTTCGGCTGTTCTTGTTTTCCAGCACCTATTTTTCTATTCTTTGCCTTTTAATTTCACTTTGTTCGGTTCAGTTTGCTTATCATCCTTTTCTGTTCGGTGTGTTTTAATTTTACCTCTCTTTGTTGATTCAATTTGACAATAATTGGATCTTCTATATGAGTTTGTGTTTTGGCACTAGTTTTGGTGAGTTCTTGTTCATAGAACCTTGATCCATTTCTATGATAAAGTGCCTAGCTCTTAACAAACTCAAGATGATTCCTAAGAATGTCAAGAATCATTCTAATTGTGCTAGTGGAATCACATCATGTGGTATCATGAGTTTAGGTGTGTTCTTGTTTAATTGTTGAGTTGTGTAGCACTTTATTTCAAGAGCTCTTTTAATTTCTTGCAATTTAAGTTTCTGTTTTAGGCTTATTTTGAGTTTACTTGCTGTTTTTAATTCTTTTGCCTATCATATGTTTGAGTATTTTACTTTTTGAATCATGTCAAGTTTTGTCTTAGTCATGTTATTCCATAATTGTCATTACTTCTAGTAGTATTTTTATTGTTTTTTATTGTTTCTTGCTTTAGTGTCATATAATTTTCTGAATTGATATTGATCCTTTGTGCATTTTTTCTTTTTAGAATTGAGTTCATACTTGTATTGTAGACCTATACAAGTTCCAATACATCATTTTCCATTATGTCTTTGCTAGTTCATAATTCTGTTTTTTATTCCTATTAGGATTCCTCTGTTTCTGAAAAAAAGTGCTTACTGTTTTTCCTTATTGCAATTGATTTACTCACTGGAATATTCTAAAATTCTGGATTTGTGATATTCAAAGTGTTAGAAAAGAATAGAAAAAAGAATCATTCAAAAATTCAAAGTACACAAAAAATGATAAATAAAATAAAAAAGTGTACAATTCTGCCGAAAAAGAATACGGTAATCTGGCAGCGATTTTAAAAAAATTATCTCAATTAATTGGCTTACTGTTTTTAATTGATTCCAGTACCATTATTGAGTTAACATCTTGAAGTTTCTATGGTTTAAATTTCATAATCCAGTTCGCTCTACATCATTCCAGTTAAATCAGTGAATATCAAGCACAGTTTGCATTAAACAAAATTTTCCAGTAGCTAAATTTTTGTTTTCTTCATCTACTCTAGTGCTTTTCCTTAAGTATTCTTTTGTGTGCCTACTTTTCTCATTGAGTTCTTTATTTTCTTGATTGTCTTTCATTCTTACTCTTTGAGTTTGTCTTACATATAGTTTTCCTTTTGCAATTACCTTTCCTTGCTTATATCTTTTCTTGTTTGTCTTTATTGTTTCATTGGTTTTGTGGTGGTTGCTTTTGAGATTGGTGTGCTTGCTTTGACATCTTTCATTTGAGGATTCCAAGGCCTCAAGATTAGATTGGTGCAAGGACATTATTTCTTTGAGAATGACCTATTTTTTTTCTGCCTCAATTCACTTCGGCATTTTTGCTTAAAACACTCACTGTTTTTGCTAATTTTGTTTCTTGACTTGTTTGCTGTTTTGTGTGTTTGCTGTTTTTAATTTCATTTTGCTTAAAACACTCACTGTTTTTGCTAATTTTGTTTCTTGACTTGTTTGCTGTTTTGTGTGTTTGCTGTTTTTAATTTCAAATGGCTGGATTTTCAAGTGATGCATCCTACAAGCAGAATTCTCCTTCCAAAGCTTCAATCCTTGGTGAATTACATGAAGCACAAAGAACTATTAGACGCTTGGAAGAGAAAATGCAAAAGATGGAGGTCCAACAAGCTAGACCATCTCCTTCTATCCATGATGGACATCATTCTCATAGACCATCTTCAAGAGCCTCTTCAAATGATTTTGGCCGTGAAGAAGAGCATAGGAGAAGGAGGAATCCACCACAATTTCATGGACAAAGACCTCATCATCAAGGAGAAAGACATCACAACGGCAATGGTTACTACCAAGATGCAAAGGCTAGGCTACCTTCGGTCAAGCTTCCTTGTTTTAATGGCTCTAGTGATCCTAATGTATATTTAGATTGGGAGGCTAAGTGTGAACAAATATTTGAGATCCATGAGATCCAAGAAGATGAGCATAAGCTTAAGCTAGCCACCCTAGAGTTTAGTGATTATGCCATGAAATGGTGGCATGGAATTGTAAAGGACATTATCTATCACAAGGGGCCTCCCATGGACTCTTGGAACTCTTTAAAGGATCAAATGCGCGCTAGATTTGTGCCCCCACATTTTAGGAAAGACCTCATGTTGAGACTCCAACGGTTTCAACAAGGCACGCTAAATGTGGATGAATATTACAAGGAGCTATAGACGCTTGTGCTTAAAATTGAATTAGAAGAAAGTGAGGAAGCTATGATTGCTAGGTTTGTGAGTGGTCTTAGGAAGGATATTCAAGACATTGTTGAGTTACAAGAGTATTCATCATTGGGATCTTTAGTTCATCTTGCAATGAAGGTGGAAGCCCAACTTGCTAAGAAAAACTCTTTCAAAAATGCTTCCAATGATGGATACTACTCCAAGTCTTGGAGAAACAAAAATTCTTTTTCTAAACATCCTTCCAAAGATTCTTCTTTCAAACCCAAGGATCCTACGCCATCTACTTCTAGGCCTAAATCCCCAATTAAATCGTCTAGTCAAAAGTGTTTTAATGTTTGGGATATGGTCACATTGCTGCTAATTGCCCTTCTAAACGAAGTATGTACATGCATGAAGGCATTGTAGTTAGTGAGCATGATTCCAATTCACCTAGGCATTCTTCACCTTCTAGACCATCAAGTGAAAATGAGAGTGAAAGTCCTTGTGAAGGTGACTTATTGATGGTAAGACGTATGTTGGGCACAATTCCAAAATCTTTGAATGATACTCAAAAAGAAAATATTTTTCACACCCGATGTCTTATCAATAACAAGTTATGTTCCTTGATTATTGATGGGGGAAGTTGCACTAATGTGGCTAGTACAAGAGTTGTGGAGAAGTTAGCCTTACCCACTATCTCTCATACCAAGCCCTACAAATTACAATGGCTTAGTGAAGTAGGTGAAATTATGGTGAATAAACAAGTCCTCATTAACTTTGCAATAGGAAAGTATAAAGATGAGGTTTTATGTGATGTTGTGCCCATGGAAGCATCTCATCTTCTTTTAGGAAGGCCTTGGCAATATGATAGACATGTTTTACATGATGGCCTATCCAATACAATGTCTTTTTCCTTCCTAGGGCGCAAGGTTATATTAAAACCCCTCTCTCCCAAAGAGGTTCACGAGGACCAAATAAAAATGAAAACTAAAAGAGAAAATGAGAAAGAAAAAGAAGTAAGTACTACACCGAGTCACACCATTTTCTCCTCTAAATCCATCATGTTGACTCGTGCTATACCTCAAATGGACCCTCCAAGGTCTTCTTCTTCTTTATCTTTTTCATTACCCAAGGTTCCTATTTCAACACCACCTTGGTTAAAATATGTTAGGGATGATTTTTTCATACCTCCTAATGGGTTTCACCATTTAAGAGGTCTTTTTCCAAAAAACATCATCATTCCGAAACAAATTTTTCCAACTTGGTCGATTTATAGGAAATCCTTTTCTGCAATCCCTTTGGTTCCATCTGCTAAGTCATGTCTTCCTTTTTCTTACACTTTTGATTGTAAAAGTAAACTGACTTTGTTATATGCAGGGATTCAAAATTCGTGGACGAATTCTCTCCAACTCGGGGAGTATGATGAGAGTCAAGTAAAGGAGGTTTTTATTAATGAAGGAAGAGGCAATTCACCATCACACTTGAAGTTCTTCCTTCTAGTCTTCTCAAAATTAAAAGAAGACATAAAATAAAGAGAGGCCCAAGCCCAAAGCCCAAGCCCAAACCCAAGTCCATCCTATGAAGGGCAAGGCCAAGTATTAAATAATAAAGAATATTGTTGAAGGTGCTTATAGGGAAACATTAAAAATCTCTATTGTTAAAGCATATTTTAATCTTTAGTTAGGAGTCTTAGGGGGGGTGTGTTAGTAGATAGGTGTAGGAGTAGAATAGGAGGTGCCAAAGTGAAGGAAGAAGTAACACCTTTTCTGTTCGGTGTGTTTTAATTTTACCTCTCTTTGTTGATTCAATTTGACAATATGTGGAACATCCAAATGAGTTTGGGATTTGGTACTAGTTTTTGGTGAGTTCTTGTCTTAGAACAATGATCCAACTCTAAGTAAAGTGCCTCAATAATGTCCAGCTCAAGGTGATTCCTAAGAATGTCAAGAATCATTCTCTATATGGCTAGTGGAATCACATCATCTCTATTCTGGAAACATTTAAGGGCTTGTTAGAGAATGCCTGGGAGCTCAGGAGCAGGAGGCGCTTGGCCACCTTCAGAAGTGCTCTCCCCCCGCCTTCGTGTGCGATGAGCTCGCAAGGAGAAGATGCGCTGGGAGAGTTGTCCCTAAAGGACGGGGCGTGGCCATCGGTGGCAAAGTGTGATGGCGCCACGACATTGTCCACCCTTTGCCTCTTAAAGACGAGGCCCGTGTCGGTGTCCTCGTCTTCTGAGCCGATTGCCACCACCAACCCTTTTTGTTTATCAACAGGGGCTGGTCCAAGCGAGTCTTGAGCAGAAGCAGCAGCAAGAGAAGGACCCACGGGGGCTGAGGTGCCTGCACCAGCAAGTGCAGCCTTGCGGCAAGCAACCAGCTCAGCCAGTTTGTTCCTCTTTTCTGCACCAAGCACCATATCTGCACAAAGACAACAAGGTATGAGAAGCTAATCTAGTACAGTGAGTAACAACGAATATAAAGCAGAAAGTAGAAAGGGTACCAATATAACCCTTGAGAGCCTTGGCGCTGTACTCAAGCTTGATAAGTTTTGCACTGCTAAACATCACTCCCAAGCTTGAAAGGAGCAGAAACATCTCACGATTCGACGGGGTCAAGTCCTCAAGACTTCTGGGTTTCTTAAGCCCCGACTTCTCCACCCAATAAAGGGGGAACCCATCTAAGAGAGTGGGATCGTGGATGTTGCAACATATCTTAAAGAACTTCCCTTTGAAGCCCTTGTAAGACTCCTGGAAGAGGTTAAGGAGAACTCTCCCCGCCACCCCATTGAAGCTCATCCACAACTTCTTTTCAGGACTCTTCGCCTCGTAGAAGTAGAGGAAGACGTCCACGGAGGGCGTGTGGCCGAGATGGTTGCAGAGAATACCAAAAGCCCTCACGAAAGCCCAGCTGTTAGGGTGCAACTGGGCAGGGGCCACATTCACCTCGATTATGAGTGCGCGCTTGAACCCTGTGAACGGCAAGCGAAGCTTGATCCGCTTGAAGATGGTGGCGTACATAAAGAAGAAAGGCTCTTCGGGGTTGGCGCGATCATCGACACATACAGGTTCACCTTTGATACAAAATCGAATTCATACGTACGCATCGTGTTCTCTCCCAAATACCCGACATTTCTCACCAGCTTCACCCTCCTTGTACGTTATCACATCCTGGTTGGAGGTATATTTGGAGGTCTCTACTAGGAGTTCGTTAGGAGCCCAGCGGTAGAGGGCTCTGTAATATACGGAGGAAGGATGGTTGGAGGTGGTTTTGGTTCAGGCCATCTCGAAGAAAGCTAAAAAGGGGAGAGGAGAAATGAGAAAGGAGGAAAATGAGGGTTCAGAAGAAAATGATGGTGTGACTCAATGAACCAGAAAAATAGAGACTCAACAAACGAAGAACATAGACAGCGTAAAGTGCAGAAAACCTAAAGTGCAAAAATCATAAACAGTCCCAGAACAGTTATAATATGTTATGAGTAGCGAAATCATAAAGCAAGAGCCAACAATGAGTAAAGGTCATACCTTTGAATGGGTTAAGGTTTGAAGGTAGTGATTCTCAAAGAAGAAGACGAGAGCGTTCGAAAGCAGAAGGTGATTCGAGAAATAATTAAGAGTAGTAATGAAACAGTGGGAAACGAAAGGTTTTGAAAGGGTTTAACGTATACGAGGAAGCGCAAACGACAATAACTCCCAGCCGTTGATTTTGCCATGTATACATAGATGAAAGGACTATGGTGAGACATCACTTCGGTGCACTGTTCACGTCCTTTCACCCAGCGCCACGTTGGTCGCCAAGGGCGATCACTTAGTCTCTTCGCTGAACAAGTTACAGCTGGAGACTGGGGACTTGTGTACCGACCAATCATTGGATATCGGTGACTAGTAGTAATGATGGGTCACGCAAGTTGGGTCCCACAAACGGTATGAGTTAAATGTGTCGACCTCCGACAACAAAGGAAGGCTGATAAGTCATCGTACATCGATCCTCGACAACAGAGTAAGGTCGATGACTCATCAGGCACCAATTGTCTGAACAGCTAAATTGGGCCACGAAAGGTAGGCCCCAAAAAACACATCAGCTATCAGTAAAACACCTAGATATAAGGGGAAGGCCTAACTCATGAGGGATCCATGTGTGTGGTGTGAATACGAATTTCGGTGCGACACAAGTAAAGAGCCCTTGGAGGCGCTAAGGCTCATTAGGGTTAGGGTTTCCAACGGTATACTGCATGCATGTCACGTGAATACTTATGACACCCAAAGAACAGATGGCCCCGGAGGATGGGTGCATGAGTTGGTACTTTGGTGACCATTCTATTAGTCGTTGCACTCCAGTAAAGGGGAGCCTTATGTGCTAGATTGCACCAAGATTGGGTAATAGCGGTGCAAGGACATCCTCCCATGAACCCTAGACGCAAGTAACGGAATAGAAGAAACCCTAGCTATATAAAGGGTAGTAAAAAACCCTAGAGGGGTACGCAGTTTTTGAGACTAGAACTATTTTACACACTCATTGTTTCTTTGCCCCAGTATTGACTTGAGCGTTGGAGTGCAAACGGCTGTCAAGGCGCCCTTTGTCTTTACTGGCAAGCCAAAGATTGCTGTTCGAGTCAACCGGCGAGAATCCAAAGAGTTGACTTCCATGACAACAGCTTCATTGTTTGGGAAACTTAGAGAGCATGAGTTGGAGATGAACAAGTTGTTTGTCCAAGAAAATGAAGACAAACATGTTAGAAGCATTGCTCTAAAGACTGTTGGTCATAAGAGATGTCAAGAATCAAGTGATGATAGTGATGAAGATACCTTCAACCTACTGTCCAAGAGATTCAACAAATTCTTGAAGAATAACAGCAAGAAGAATCACTCCTCTAATAGGTACAGTAGCGAGAAGTTAAATGATTTTAACTCTAACAAGTATAGTTGTTTTGGTTGTGGTGAGCAGGGAGACATCAAAGCATATTGTCACAACAGTGAGAACAAAGAGAAAGCAAAAATCAAGAAAAGTGAGAGGAGAGGCAAAGCCAAGAAGGAATACATAGCTTGGCAAGATAATGAGGTGTCTTCCTCTAGCTCCTCTTCAGAAGATGCAGAAGTCAATCTGTGTTTGAAGGCAAAAGAAGAATATAAATCAAGCAGTGAAGTTCAAACTCTTCCATTGATGTTGAAAATTATAATCAACTTCTTGAAGCTTTCAAAGAAACTCATGAAGAAGCTAATAGATTAGCCATCATAAACAATAGGTTAAAAGGTTTAAATAACTGGTTGAAAACTAAAGTCAAAACCTTAGAACAAGAGCGGGTAAACTCCAAAAATGATTTTGAAAACTATATTTTACTATACATTTAATACTATATTTTACTATGCATTTAATACTGAAAATCATATTAATGTGTTTAAATTCAGTCCTTAAAAACTTATATGCATACAATTTAAATGGGAAAAAAAGTTGCATGGATTTTTTAACTTACTAGCATGTGTTTTCATGAAAACTTACCTGCTAAATTTTTTTATTTGAATTTTACACAGTTTAACTGTTGAACAAATTTTCATTGGTTAGACGTATACAATTGCACATTTTCTCGTTGAATTATTTTCTTTATTCTTAATTTTCAATTAGTTTACTTTTAAAAGAAAAGTGATTTAATAAGTTTTATGAGTTAAGTTTATACTATGTATATCCTGAATTGGTAGAAATATAATAATATTTTAAAATCGAAATTTTATTAAGAACATTTAAATAATTTTTTATTAATAAAGCAGTTTTTCATAATGTTATAGAGATTTAAATTTTTTATAATATTGTTATAAATAAATGGTGAATGTGAATTGGTTATGGTGAGTCATGGCAGTTGATTGGACCTTGAATCCCTAGAATTAGAAATATAGAGAGACTGGTTCCATAGTTTGACAAGTTCCAACAGTCATACATATGTTATACTTTTCTTCCATTAGTCTCTATTTTTTCCTATAAATTCCCACTTTCCATCAACCAATATCATAAACTTCTCTTCTCTTCTCTCCTACTGCCACCATCTTCATCTTCATCTTCTGCATTCAATTCACTCTCATTTCAATGCCTCTTCCTGCACCTTCCTCATCCAACTCTACCATGCAATTTTCTATAACCATCACCCAAACGAGACCCACTCCTCTTCTACTCGCCACAACAAAACACAACGGAGGAAGACCACGTCATCCACAAACAAATCAAACCACAACAACCAAACACACAGACACTCCTCTGCTAACAAAAACAGCGCACAATCCACAGAAAGGAAAAGATCCAGGAACATATTAAATCTCACAATCCTTCCTTCCATAAACACAACCAAACTGCTTCCTTTCTTTCCATTTTTTCTTTGTTCCCAACCAACTTTATTTCGTCATTATCTTCCAAACTGTAATCATGTAATTAATGATGAAAGCTTTTGTTGCATTATGTCTTTATTTCTATATTCTGTATTAGAGCTAATCAATTCTTTAGAATAGACACTTACAACAGAGAGAGAGAATAGCTCTTGCCTTCAGAATCATTGTTAATAAGAAGCCGCTTGATAGAAGGGTTTTTTAAGGAACAGAGGCAATAAAGATGATTTATAAGATTTTTCTAAATCCTTATTTGTTGAATTCTTTCTTTTCTCTTTCGTGATGATATTTTTAACCCTTTTTGTTAATGGTGGCAATGATACTTACACCAAAATGAGAAATGGTTGTTTAAATTCCGGCAAAATTGTTTAAACTTTTTTCAGATATTATATCAATTATAAGTTAATAAAAAGAAAGTCTAAGAGATATGTATAACAATTGAGGTTAGGAGTTCTATTAATCATATTATATTATATATATCCAAAATATGATAAATTCTAAGTAATCTTTCCTTGATCTTGAATTTCATATTGAAAAAAACTCATCAGGTTATTAGTAGTTTCTGATCCATTGTGTTTATCAACAACATCATAGGCTCTGAATGTGTATTACAATAATAACACGTGCTGTTAGTTTTACTAATTATAAAATATGAACTGACATATATGCACAAATATTTTCTCCATAAAATATGAACTGACATATATGTACAAATATTTTCTCCAGTTTATTTTAGTGCATGGTCAAACCGATCATATCTTAGACCACTCGTATTCACTAGAATTGTTTTTCTATATGGAAACACCTTGTATGCGTACGGCTTTTCATATGAGTTCAATAGTACTTCTTTTATGCAGGTAATTCATGTACTCGGTTTTTGATAGGGTGAACTACAATAGCTACTGCAACTAATGAGGACTAAAGAATTAACAACTAGGGTAAAAGTAATATATCACTTATATAGGTGATGTTTTAGGTTAAGAAAACATGGGCTTACGTGAGCCCATTTACTTTCACTAACTGTACTACCCCTATTACATTATGTAGTCATCCATCCATATAGGTTGTTTATATTGTCTACTTAGTCTCCCTGTGGCATTGGGTCCTTTTCTAACAATGTCATCCGCTGGAAATTCCACTTTATCCTCAAAGTGTGAAGATGCAATGTTGTGAATTGGGCTTGTGGGGTTTGGGCTACAATTAGGGTTTGTGCGTGCATCCAAAGTAGGTAGATGTTTCTGGAGGGTAGGTAACGTATCGAGGACAGTAGCCGCATGTAACAGAGGCACTTGACTTAATGTGAGTTGATTTTACATTGACACATTTTAGAGGTTACTCTTTTGTTTAAGATTTTTTAGATTAAAAAATTAAAGTGAGAAACCAAAGAAGATCCCCACTGGACACGAACTTAACCAAATACTTAAGTAAGCGTGAATGTTCACTTCTAGAGGGCAGAGAGTAAAACACAATATGGTGATTGTGATGATGAATGTAAATTGCGGAAATGGAAAGAACATAAGATGAAGAAAGACAAGTGATAACCAAAATTAAAAGACAAACATGATATTATAAAGAGGAACGGAATAGATGGCACAAAAGGAAGATAAAAAGAGGATGGGATGAAGAAAGGTTATGGAAAAAGAAGGAATGTCACGCCACTAGGAGTAGGAGGTACTCCAAGATGAGTTGTGAAAGAGTCGTTCTCCTCTTCTAGTCTCATCTTGAGTGCATTCTTGGAACCTCAAGTGGCGGCATCTACACTCATCTTGAAGTCTTTCATCCTTCAAGTGGCGTGCACATATCCAAGAACTCCAACCACATAAGTTTCCTATTTCGTTTCATCTTCTTCATCCATTTTCATTCCAAAACAAATCCTAAAACATGTCTTTGATGTTTCTTTCCATTTCAATCGGTTAAACTTGCTTGTTTTGTGTTTCCATTCGATAGTTCTTCTTAGTTTGTTGTTCTTGTGATTTTAATTGAGTTTTCTTGTGTTTTAATCGGTTCATTTGTGTTCTTTTGTGTTTTAATCGATTCATTTGCCATATTATGGGTTTCTATATGAGTTTGGCTTGGTTACTTGTGATTTGGTGAGTTCTTGAATGTTAAGAACATTGATCCAATTCTTAGAAAGTGCCTAATCATATTCCAACTCTTGTTGAATCCAAAACATGTCCATATTATATCTCTATCATGTTATTGGAATCATATCATGTGGTATCATGAGTCTTAGGTTTGTTCTTGTTTGTGTTTGAGTTGTTTTGGCACTTTTAATTCAAGAATTTTACATTCTTGTTGTTACCTTTCTGTTTTAGGTTTATTTTTTAGTATTTCTTGTTGTTTTCTTGTTCTTTTTTTTTGTCATTTTGATTTTTGAATCCTTATAAGTTTTGTCAAAGTCATGTTTCTCCAAAAATGTTATTAATTCTATGTAGTCCTTTTGTTGATAATTTTTGTTTCTTGATTTTGTTTGAGTACAGTTTTATGTGTTTGTTTTCTTGATCCTTTGCTGCTTTTTTCTTTTTAGTTTTGAGTTCATACTTGTGTAATAGACTTATACAAGTTCTTAAACATCACTTCTATTATGTCTTTTGAAGTTCTTAATTCTGTTTTTCATTCCAGTTAGGTTTCCTCTGTTTTCTTGAAAACTACACCCAACTCATATCAACTCTCAAGTCTCACAGAAACACTCCGGCAGAGTTTCTTTATTATATTCAAATTCATTGTGAAAATATATGAGGTCAGGCACCCTATTTATAGGAAAGGGGTGCCTTGGTGGGCAAGAGAGAGAGAAGAGGGGAGAAGGGGGGAGAGGGGCGTTAGGGTTTGACTAAGGCTAATATCACCCCTACTTGTTGGGTCTATTAGTGTCTAAGTTCTTGACAGATTAAACAAAAACCAGAAACGAGTGCAGGGATGAGAAGATTTATGCAAGCATAGTTTATATTGGTTCACTCATAAAGAGCTACATCCAGTTTCACCTTACTCCAAGGTAAAATACACTAAAAACCAATTCCAAACAATTACAACACAACAGTTCTTGAAACCTACAAGAATAATACAACCAAAGCTGAAAAACCCTATTTCAGCACACATTGCACTCCAAGAAACCCTATCAAAGAGTGACTAACACTTACACATTTTACAAGAATGAGTAAAGGAAAGATAACACCTGAAAGGAAGATGCAAGAACATAAACCAGTTGTCCCTATTGTAGCAAAAATAGTGTCAGCACCTTCACCAAGATCAAGGTTCTCCTAGAACAAGCACATTTGAAGTTCATTTTGGAAAACCTTTCAAAAACTCTTTTCAATCCTTCTTCTCACACAGAAAGTGTTTAATTTTTGTTAAAATTGTGATTGCTCAACAACCTTTCATGTGAGAAAGACCTTTCAATTTATAAAAATCTAACAACTTTTTAAAAAACAGTTAAAAAGTTGTTATAAAAACAACAGGTTGATTAAAAAACAAATAGATTGTTTTTCAGGAAAACTACCAGCTCAGCTTAACTGAAATAACTAACTGAACTGCATTTTTGGTGCCCTAACCAACTTTCGAAAGATCCTTTCAGCATACCAAAAATAAACCTATTCTTTTACAGAGAAGCAAATTGATTTTTGTGCAGTATCCTATTTTTTGAGAAAACTCTAAAAAGATTTTTGAAAACCATTTGATCACTTTATGTGCTTGATCTTACTACCTTGATGAGGCATCTAAGATAGGTCATGTAGCAAAAGGCAACCTTAAACACACACTAGCCTAAATACAAGATCATCTAAAACACATTACAATCTTTAAACAAACTAGCTATTTTCTACATCAAACACACACTAAGACTGGGTAGAGAAGAAGCTTCATCCATCTTCAACACTACTAACCTAGTTTCTAGAAGGTAGGTCAACCTTCCTAAACCTAGGTGCATCATCTTGCAAAAATGAGTTTGGCTCAAGCCCAATTTGCTAAGTACACTCCCATTTATGCTATGTGAACATAATTTATTGAAATTACAAATAAAGAAACTTGTTAGTGCTTAGTTCCCATCACATGGGCTCTGCTACTAGTGATCCTCTGAGGAATAATAGGCTTTGAGGCACTGGCTAGTGGATGGTCCTGACCTGGCCCTAGATCATGTGTCATGCTCCGGGTCATCATTTTGAAAGGTTGGGCTTGATCAGGAAATGTTCTATCTTTCATGTCTGCATCATGACTCCTCGTAAATGCTTGACCATGTGTCGTTTTCTGATTGGGGGGCTCGTACGGTGGTGTCAATGGGTTTGGCGGATTAGGGTTTTCAGGAGTTGGTAAGTTCAAAAGTGGTGAGTTGGGCGTAGTTGTGTTAGATATGTTCTTTGGGGGTATCCGTTTAAACAGGCAGAGTAGCAAGACGTGAAACATTGGATGGATTCATGATGGCGGGGGAAACCAGAGCTCGTAGGCCACATCGTGCCTGTGCGGTGCTCGATCCGATAGGGGCCGAAATGACACGGGGATACCTTGGGTGAGAGGCGGTACTCGACAGAGTGTTCTTGGTAAGGTTGAAGACGAAGCCAGACCCAATCTCCAATGTTGAAGGAGCGGTTGGTGGGGTGGTTGTCCGCTTGGGCTCAAATGCGTTGACGATTGCGGTGGAGATTCTGCTTCAATTGGTAAACGACGAGAGTGTGCTCTTGTAAGAGTTTTGTACTCGTTGTGCTCGTTCACAGTGTGTGGAACATTTCTATGGTGGTGTGTGGTGGTCGTCCATACAAGGTTGGAAGGGAGAGGTTCTGATGGAGGAGTGGTATGAAGTGTTGTACCATAACCCTATGAGATGGAGGAATTTATACCATGAATGGGGGTTGTTACTAAACAAAAGTAAGCTTCTAATCCCCTATTCAAAACGTTTGTTTGATCATCGGTTTGAGCCCAATGTAACCCTAAAACATCTAGGGTATATTAGAGGACAAAAATTATCTTGGCATGGAGTACATGGACGTCCACATGGAAGCTTAGGAGTGGAGAGGATTTAGCATGGAAGGTGTGAGCTAAACATGGAAAGCATGAGTCCACATGGCACCTTCTCATTGGAGACTTTTATTTTTAATTTTCAAATTTTGGCTCCAAAATGTTCATTCCTCTCTCCTATAAATTGAGGTTCTTAGCTCATGAAATAGTAAGATCAATTTTAGAGTATTATGATTCCAAGTTGCTAGCCTACTCACTCTCTTCTCTAAACCTCTTTGGGATAAACACATTTAGTCTTCTTCTTCACCTCTCTAAGTGATATGGCCCAACCAAATACTCTCCCTACTCTTCATGCACCTTCAAGGAATCCGTAGCTCCATTGGAGTATTCCTTGTTCCATTCCCTCCATCAAGCTTCCGCCAATCTTGTCAAATATCCAAGGAAAAAACTCGGCTGTGAAGGCTCACACCATTAGTGTTGGTGAAGATTAGGTCTCGATCTGAAACAATGCTTGTGGGGAGTCCGTGAAGACGACAAATTTTTGTGGAGAACCTGTGTGTGAGACCCTAAGCTGTGTAATGGGTGGTAAAGGCCAAGTAGTGGGCGCATTTTGAAAGACGATCACATATCACTCAAATCATAGTATGACCAACAAACGCCAATAAGTGGGTAATAAAATCCATAGAAATGTCTTCCCATACTTGACGGAGTATAGGGAGGGGTTGGAGTAATCTGTGTGGTTTCTTTGGCCGATATTTATTTTGTTGGCAAATAGAGTAGTTTTTTATGAACTTCTTGGTATCTCGAGTCAAACCTGACCAGTAGAAGGACACAACTACCTTTGTCATGGTGGGTTTCAAACTAGAGTGTCCCCTTGTTGGGGAGTCATGAAATTCACTGATGATGCGATTGCGAAAATCGTGAACTTGGGGAAGAAAAATCGGTGGTGGAAGAAGAGCAATCCTTGTCTTGTGGAGAATTTATTGGGCAATGGTTGGTTGCGGGTGTGCGAAAGAATTAAGTGGTGTTCTTCTGTGGTGGTGAAGTATTGCTGCAATTCCTTGAAAATTGTGGGAAGCAAGGAGGAGATGACTAACAACAATGATAGAGGCGGCGGTTCCTGACGGGAGTGTGAATCAACCACCACATTATTTTTCCAGGTTTGTAAATTATTTGAAAATTATATCCTTGAAGCTTTGCTGTCCATTTCTGTTGTTCTAGTGTTTAAATTGTTTGTAACAATATATTAAGATTATTTTGAGTAACATTTTTATAATATTATTGTTTCATTAAAAAAAACATCACTAAGAACATTTAGTAACATTTTTATTCTTAGTAACCTTTTTAAAATATTACTTTTATAATATTGTTATAAATATATGGTGAATGTGAATTGGTTATGGTGAGTCATGTTAGTTGATTGGACCTTGAATCCTAGAATTAGAAATATAGAGAGACTGGTTCCATAGTTTGACAAGTTCCAACAGTCATACATATGTTATACTTTTCTTCCATTAGTCTCTATTTTTTCCTATAAATTCCCACTTTCCATCAACCAATATCATAAACTTCTCTTCTCTTCTCTCCTACTGCCACCATCTTCATCTTCATCTTCTGCATTCAATTCACTCTCATTTCAATGCCTCTTCCTGCACCTTCCTCATCCAACTCTACCATGCAATTTTCTATAACCATCACCCAAACGAGACCCACTCCTCTTCTACTCGCCACAACAAAACACAACGGAGGAAGACCACGTCATCCACAAACAAATCAAACCACAACAACCAAACACACAGACACTCCTCTGCTAACAAAAACAGCGCACAATCCACAGAAAGGAAAAGATCCAGTAACATATTAAATCCCACAATCCTTCCATAAACACAACCAAACTGCTTCCTTTCTTTCCATTTTTTCTTTGGTCCCAACCAACTTTATTTCGTCATTATCTTCCAAACTGTAATCATGTAATTAATGATGAAAGATTTTGTTGCATTATGTCTTTATTTCTATATTCTGTATTAGAGCTAATCAATTCTTTAGAATAGACACTTACAATTATTAAACTTGATATAACTGTGAATGTTATAATGAATTTGATTCTTTAAGAAGTAGATTATAGTTCAGGGAAGAAGATAAGTTTAACACAACCATCGATAACAATGAGTGACAAATGCAGTGAAGAAAAATGATATTCTATTATACAGAGGAGGAGTTTGACTGAAATAGAAGAAACTTGATAGTGGATTGAGTGGACGCCTAATGATATTCTAATCGCATGAAGAGGAAAGAAATTAGTTAGTAAAATAAGAAAAATATATAAAATTTATTGTTATAGATTGTTGTAAAATTTATTGATTTTTATTTTGGCAGTTGGTTTGTATTATTGATTTCTATTTAGCCATTTAAAAATGTTTCTAACTGGAGTTTTAAATGAATCATTTATTGGAGTATTAAATGAATCATTTATCAGAGTAGTCCCTTTTTTACTCAATTTTTTTTTTCTTGAATGGAATTGGAATCAAGAGATCGATTGAGTTACTCCTCAATCAGTCGGTTGGTCCTTTGCTCCTCCTTCTCAGCTAAACCCTCACACTTGTTTCTCCACTCCTCCTCCTTGCTAGCTCAGGACTTGGATGGTACCTGCAAAAAGTACTCCAACGCTCAAGTGAGAATTTGATATTCAACACTTGGTGTTATTAGTACTAGATGATGATGTACCTGATTCTTGGAATCTGTGCCTATTTATATGACTATCATGGGTCATTTGTTATTGGGTTGAATTAGAGAGTTGGGTCATGCTGAGGAGTGCATTACCTAGTTCTTGATCGTTGATTAGTCTCGTTAATCCTGTTTAAGCGTAATGGTTTTGGTCATGTCAGTCAGTTTAGACTGGGTGCTGAGTCAGGGTCTCGTTCGTATGGGTTGTATCAGTACACTTGCCCCCAGGCTTGAGGGTGGTTAATCTGAAGAGTCTTTGTCCGAAATTGTTGTCATGGTTGGGCTTCCCGAGGTGACATGTGACGTTTGCGGCGCTGAACACGTGATGTCACTTGTAATGATGACTTAGGTTTTTTGGCGTCATTCGTCGTGGACTATTGGATCAAGGGAGATACAAAGGTTGGGACGAGAATGGCGCTTCGTCTCCCTTCCCTTTCAAAGGCTATAAATAGTGGTTCCCTACAGTTCTGAGTTACTGATGTACCTGCTCCGACATCTGAAACCCACTTGTTCTAATGCGCTGCTTTCATTACTCTTCGAGAGGTTAGTCTTGCCTTCGTCTTCTTTTCCTTCCTTGTCTTCTTCTTCCTCTTCTTCTGGCTCCTCCACGACCGAGTCTTTGTCGGTCGAGACAATTTAGACGTTGCCCCCCCTTGGAGGTTTCTGTATGGGCTGATAACCTGAAAGGCGCTGTCAATCGGTTAGATCCCATTGAGGAGTCGTCCCATCTTTTCGGGCTTGACGGGTAGACTCTAAGGTGACCGGGTTTGCTTCTGTATATTTGGATGGGTCTTCCATTTCCTCCTTCACAGGAAAGCATACCATTTTGAAGTCGAATGCTAGTGACGGTATTATGGCCATTGATTATTGTAAACCGATCAATACCATATGTATGGGTTGGTTTCCTTCAGAGGGTCCTTTATTCTTTGTTTATGCTTGTCTTTTTCTGACTTTCATGTCACTCTTCCTTTTGATAATTTCATAATGGGTGTCCTCCAGATGCTCAATGTTGCTCCTTCTCAACTCCACCAAACAATTAGGCTTGCCTCCAAACTTTTTGCCTTATTTGCGATATGTTCTGTCTCTTCCCAACTCCTTCCACTTTCTTGAATTATTACACCTCTCACCTGAACGATTCTTTTAGCTGGTTCTCGCTTATCAGTCGACCGAGTAACATTTTGTTCAGCCCTTACACTACCTCTTACAAAAATTTCAAAGGGAGCTTCTTTAAACTTTTTGTTGAGCCCGAGGGCACAAGGTTTGTCTTTGATGAAGTCGGTCAGTCCAAATTTCTCTTATATTGGACTAGGAACCCTACCCATTTCAAGGAATGGCCTCGTTCAGCTTTGAGCGCCGAGGAGCAAGAGATTTATTCTCTCTTTGACAACCTCCCTCGAAGGCTTCCCACATGAAAATTGTTAACCATGTACAAGTCGTCTCAACGGTGGATGAACTTTCAAGGTATGTTTACGTTATCTTCTATCTCAGTCGGTCGAAGGTTTTTAATTTATATATTTTTCTTTATGCAGATATCATGACAAAAGAGGCTCTAAGGTTAGGCGCTACCATGGCTGCCTTCGCGCCAAGGCCCTTGCAAAGGGCAAAGGTAAAGGTAGTATGGAGACGGTTGCAGTCAGCAACCCATCCACTATCGGGGCATCTGGCCTCTCAACTGCTGATGGGGCAGAAAAAGAAAGAGAAAGGAGTCTTCCAGCATTGCCACCACCACTCGGTCGCCAGGTGGTACCCCGAGGCGTCCACAACCTCCCTTTCCAATTTATTTGGAGTGTTCTTCACTAGTCCCTGCTCTGGACACCGTTGTTGCCCCATTGGCACTTCTTAGGGGTGACCTTTATTTCTCCAAGGGCATTCAGGTCGGGGGCAAGTGTACTGATACTTAGTGCATTTCTTCACAATCACTCTGGACGGTCGTCCAAAAGTACCCAGCCCTAAGGACCTTGGCGGCCATCGTTCGTGCACCCGAGTGGTTCCCACATGCCCCCTCATGGATTTCTTCGAGAATATACTTTGCCTGCTCCTTCGTGATGCATTTGAGTAACGACCTGGAGTACCCTATTTTGTAGAGGTCCTGGCCAATCGTGGTATACTTGACACATTGTTTCCTCTTAAACCGGGCGATGAGGTTGGAGACCGGGTGGTAGTATTTTTGCAGTAGCGGCTCTTTCACTTCGAACTCCCCCTTTATTTGGTTGACCACCAATTGGGAGTCGCTTTTGCATGTCACTTCGCAAGCTCCCATGTTGTATGCTAAGTATAGGCTAGCTAGGATGACCTCGTACTCTGCCTGGTTGTTGATGGCTTTGAACTCAAATATGAGTGCCTCCTCGAGAATGAGGTCGTTCGGACCCTCGAGGACGACACGTCATCAGAAGCCTTTTTATCTACACACTTCAGGTAGATTCCGATGTGGTGCCTCACCAGCTCCACATGTTGTTTTATTAGACAATCCATTAGCATACACCGTCCATTCGGTCGAAAGGTCCTATTGGGGGATTAGCTCGGCTGAGAAGTTAGCTTAGCATTGAGATTTGATTGCACCCCTTCGCTCATAGCGGATATCGAACTCCGAGAGCTCCACCGACCACCCTATCATGGAACCGAAAAAACGATTTTAGCTACTCCTCAGTCGGTCGAACAATCTTTTGCTTCTCCTTCTCAGCTGAACCCTCACACTTGCTTCTTCGCTCCTCTTCCTTTTTAGCTCAGGACTTAGATGGTACCTGCAAAAGGTACTCCGACACTCAAGTGAGAATTCGGTATTTGGCACTCAGTGCTATTAGTACTGGATGATGACATACCTGATTCTTGGAATCTGTACCTATTTATATGATTATCATGGGCCCTTTATTATTGGGCTGGATTAGGGAGTTGGGTCATGCGTATGAGTGCATTACCTAGTGGGGGATCACTGATTAATCTTATTAATCCTGTTTAGACGTAATGGTTTTGGTCATGTCAATCGATTTACACCGAATGTCAAGTAAGGGTATCGGTCATACGGGTTGTATCAGTACACTTTTAAAAACAACAAAAAACAACATTTGTTGTTTTGTATATAACATTTATTAGCATATAGTTAGTGTACCGTCCCGTTATCGGGCGTTGACCGAAGGTCAAAGTCAACGCATAATGGGGGCCCCTCGAGGGACCCAAGGAAGAGAAGTCAGCAGGTCGACCGCTCGAGTCATCTCCAATAGGAGGTGTCGCCCAAGTGAGGTGTCGCCCAAAGTGAGGCGTCGCCCAAGGAAAAGCATCGCCCGAGGGAGAGAGGCGTCGTCGGAGAGGCTTTGGGCCTCGACAGTCCAGAACAGTAGTAAGAAGAAGAGAAAGGCGGCTTCAAGGCCGCAAGTCTAGCACCGGAAGGAGATACCCTAACTCATGAAGTACCCACGCCACTGCTGGGAGACCCTGGAACAGATACGACCTGTGAGAGGGCCATAACCAGGGAGAACCACGTGCATGGTACGAGAGAAAGGTAGATATGCCCCAAGGCAAGTAACCAGTGATTGGGGCACATGAGTTGGCACCCAGAACATCAACCCACGAGCCAGAAGCACTTCGCAGGAAAGAGGGCTCATACGATGGAATAACCCTAAGTTGGGTGACGGCGCTGTGGGACCCTCTACACAAAATAAACGATCAGGTCAAAGGGACACGTGGCAAGGCACACGTTCTCATTAAAGGGTTCAGTGAAAGTTTGCCAAGGTACGCGTTAATTCAGTTAAGATTCGAATGTTCCAAGGAATGTTTTTATACGCTTTCAGTGCGCTTGAACGCGCTTTAAAGATTAGAGGTGTATAAAAGGGGACCTAGGGGCATTTGAAAGAGACCGAGTTTTTTAACCTAATTCTCGCAGTTACACAGAGCACTAACCCTAGTTGTTTTCGCTGCGCACCCACTGTGAGCACAAGGCAATTAGGGCAACACCATTCTAGTTCACAGTTTTTTAGTCACTCAGCACAGTTTCTTCGACCACCTCCCAAGGGTGTGTCACTTTGATGTTTCTCGCCAGCTGACTTGATCGTCAGAGTGCAAACGGCCGCGAGGGCGTCCCTTTGTTCACTTCTTTTCAGGTACCAAAGACGGAGCATAACGAAGGTGCCCTAGTTCGCGAGGACAAGCCACGCACAAAGACGACCCTGGTCAGCCGGACGAAACAGTTAGGATTGTCAATTCGGAAAAATCATTTAACTACTTTATGTTTTTTTTATTCTTATAAAACTTTTTAATTCATGTCAAGTCGCATAATGATATCTAACATTAAAGTTTTTGTAAAAAAAATATATATATTTATATTTATTCACGTTTTTTATTTTAATAGATACACTTGCCGATAAAAAAAAATAAAAATATAGATACACGAAAGTAAAGTATCAATACAAATAAATATGTATTTTTTAAAAAAATAAAGAAAATAAATATATATGCAATTAAAGTAGTCTCTCATTTTGAAATAAAAAATGATATTTTTACTATACAGATGTGGATTTTGACTGAAATAGAATAAATTATTAACTACCAAACATGTTGTGTTGTTAAAAGAAGACAAAATAGGATCTTGACCAATAAAGTTATATATTCTTAAAGAAGTAGCAAGTGGCACTTAGTTGACCATGAATACATAGTAAAAATACACGTTCAAGACTTTGAGGTCTTCAAATTATAAGCCTTAACATGTTAATTGTTATTTTCTTCCATTTTGTATATCAGTCTGCATGCATTACTTTTGAGAGCAACAGTTAAAAATTAAGTGATGCATTAAAATTAAATAAATTGGATACGCCGTTTTTTTTTTGAAATTAGGAAGTAGTGACTAGTTGTATCAACGTTGTACGATTTCCACCACAAACTGGCACGATTTTTTGTAATTATTTTTTTTATATCTTTTTAAATAATAAATATTAATAATTATTTAACTACTTTTTAACTTAATTAATGTAGTGCATTTAATAGTTATGTTTGGATTTTGGCTAGTTTTTCAGGAAATCTTGAATATCCTTGTCTTGGGTTTTTTCGAGAGGTGTCATGATATAAGTCTCATTATAATAAAATTATTAGATATAAATTAATTTCAAAGATAAAAATAATTAATATATTAATTAAATAAATTATTATTTTAAATATTAAAAAAATTATTTGTATCTAGAATAATTTTATTATTAATAAACAGTTTTTAAAATAATATCTATTATTAATTAAATATTATTTAAAAATTATTTATTAATAATAAAATTAATTTAAAAATATTAATAATTTTTTAATCTTTAAAATATTATCTAATTTATTTAATATAGTAATTAATTATTTTTAGTCTGTAAAATTAGTTTATATTTATTGATTTTCTTATATTATCCCTGTTATATGAATTTTTTTAATGATTGACATGTCATTTTACTGTCAAGTTTTGGTATTTTTTGGATTACAAAGAATATATAATCTTTCAAATTTTACAATAAAATTGAAACATATCTAAAATACTCCATATTTATTTATAAAAAAATTATAATTATATATATATATATATATATATATATATATCGGTGTAAATAATATATACACACTTTGAAATACTAAGTTTCTACACTGCCAAGCGCACACAAAAGTAGCAAATAATATCCAAATTAGTAGATGTGCAAGATAAGAAGTTTTTACACGCACACATGAATTAAAAAAATTTGAAATAACAACAATAAAAAACATAAAGATAAACAGTACGCATTAAGAAAAATCATTAATTAATAAACTAAAACACATACATTTAAAAGTAGTAGTTTGATAAAAAAAAAAAATAGTAATTTGATAAAAAAAAAGAGTAGTAGTTTGATAAATTATTATATTTTCATAAATAAATATATACCTTAAAGTAAAACTATCAATATAAATAATTGGAAAATATTAACAAATAGAGAACATAAATTTATAAACAAACATGTCACTTATTTTAAAATAAATATAATATTTTATTATACAGATGGAGATTTTGGCTCAATAACCTTGATAGCTATAATTTTACTATCTGCAAAACAAGTTGTGTGTTTTAAAAGTAGACAAAAGAGCATCTTGACCAATCAAATTATTTATTCTCATAGAAGTAGCAAGTGGCATTTAATTGACCATTAATCCAAATATAGTAAAAATACACGTTCAAGACTTTGAAGTCTTCAAACTATAAACACTCACATGTTAATTGTAATTTTCTTCTTAATTAAAAATAGATAGTGAAACAAGTAATAACCTATCTAGCACATATATGAATACAAATACGGACACGGACATAGAGATATATACGTATAATTTTTAAAATGTAGGAAACGATAAATAATTATGAATTATATAAGTTGACAATAAATATTTATGTGTACAAATATGTTTTAGATTTTTTTTTTAAGTAGGAAGATGTTTTTCATTACTGGTTCAAAAGAATTTGTTCCTTATTTTTATAATCATAATAAAATTTATACAATAAATTTGAGTTTTTAGAAATTTATTGTATTTATCCTTTTTAAAATTGTGTTAGAACCGTAGTAGAATTGTCAGAGATCCAACAATTTTTTTTTGAATTGCACAATTCATCGATAAGTGTCCTATGAATGTTGACACCGATACGTGTATCCGATACGGACACGTCATTTAAGAGAAATATCTGAGTCTCAGATAATAACAAATAAAAATAAATAAAAATAATTTTTTTTTATAACTTATGCTATTCAAAAAGACATGGATGTAATATCAGGTTTCTCACTTAGAGGATTCACAATTAGTCAAGGTCAAGTGTTTATTTTATAAGTTTTTTTTTTTTTTTATTAATTCAGTTATTTGCTTTCTTACATATTGAGTTAACATAATAATTGATTTCCGAATATTTTAAGTAGATAATTCTCTGATTTGTGTCCAAGCTTTGTCGTGGTTTCTCTCTATTGTTAGTCATACCGTTTTTTAACCAATCTACTGAGCTGTTAGGTAGTGAGTCATGCAAAATACCTTTGCACGTAGGTTTTCAAATTTTAGAATGGTTCTCATACTTCAATTGATTTTTTTTAAATAAAAAATTATAATAAAAATAATTAATTATCATTTTGTAGCTAAAAACTTAATAGTTAATTAAATATTAATTTAAAAGTTATTTATTAATAATAAAATTATTTTAAATATAATAATATTTTTAATTTTTAAAATAATATCTAAGTAGTACGTCACCATGCAACATACAAAACTTTTACAGAAGATTTAATTTTAAATTACAATATTATAAAAAAATATAAAATTATAATTTTTTTATTATATTAAATCTGGAATAACAAAATACAATATAAATTATGCAATTATTAAAAATTTAAAATTGTTAGAAGAAATAAAAATTAAATGCAGGAAGAATAATTAAAATTAATAAATATGAAATTGACAAAGTTTAAAAAAAAATAGCATGTACCTTTCAATTATAATATTAAATTTCATTCATGTGCTTCAATGCCACACTGAGCAAGTAGTGCTGGTGTTTGTTAACAAACTACCATATTTATTAATTTATATAAATAAAGATAGTTAGTTTAATTGAACTTCAAATAATTTATAGGATATGAGAATGTGTTTCTAAATCTAATTAGGATATATAGTATGAATCACAAAAAAGTAAAATTAGAATCCATATAAATATATAAATCCAAAAGCAGTATGGATTTTACAATAATTAACATCAATTATATTTGAATAAATAAATTAAATGTTCCTGTCGGGTACCCGATTATCTTTGCGCGTTTATGACTATCCCATGTCCAGTTATCCCTGCTTTTATTCGTGTCTTTCTTCGATCAAACACCTAAAAATGCAAAGACAAAGGGCCCCCTAGAGACTGTTTGCACTCCGACGCTCAAGTCAGTGTAGGGCTAGGAAACACCAAAGGTAAGTTGTAAAAAGCTCTATGTAATTTGTGTGTGTATTCGCGTAAATGTTGTGTACCTTATTAGGTTTAATTCTACCCTTTATATACTTTAGGGTTTCCGCTGTTTCCGCTGTTTCCGCTAACCGTAATTAGGGTTACTGAGGGTGTACCTTAGCGTCGTTATCACCCACTCTTAGGACAATCTAGTGCGTAAGGCTCCCTTACTGGAGCGCAACCTCTGACGGGATGACCACCTGGGTACCACCTCGTGCACCTAATCTCTGGGACCATCCGTCCTGGGAGTGCCTTAGCTGTTCACGTGCCATGCATGCAGTTTCACCCCTGAAACGTGACCTTCACAGGTCGTATCTCTTCCAGTGGCTCTGTACTTGTGTTACGCTTGAACGCGTCATCCACACCACACACATGTCAAGTGGGTCCCTCATTACATGACTGAGGCCTAACCACCCCTCGATGCCCTGGGCGTGTCATCTGCAAGGCGTTGGCCTCTACCGCTCGTGGGACCCAGCTTACGTGGCCCCACGTCCTCTAGCGGTCAACTACGCTCGAGGGCTGGTCGGTACGTTAAACATAACAAAAATAAGGTAAATAAATCATAAACATGAAGTGTAAATATAAATTGTTCAAGTCTCAGACAAAAATTAAATAAAGTGAGTAACAATAAATAATTATCTAAATTAATCATTTTTTATAAAGGAGAATAATTTGAATTTCATTATTTGGTTAGTTAACCTGTGCCTCAAAGACAATTTTGTCGTCTTTTTTTAATTTATTTAACACACAAACATTGTTTCATCCATCTTCAACAAATTTTTGTTGAATTATTTGTCCCATTTTTTTCACTATTTTGCAGTTTTCAAATTTGAGATGACAACGAAGGTTAATAAATTTCAAATTTCAGCTGCGTATATAAGTCGCAAATGAAGAAAGCAAATCCTGTAAGGTAATATTAACGTAATTTAGATCACATATAAATGTTTTAAAAATAAATCTTAAATAAAAAGAGGAAAGGAAAAATCACTAGATGACTTGATTAATAGTTTAAAGGAATTATGGTTACTTAAAAAGTGATGGTATGGATCATAAAAAATAGGTACATTCCTCATTAGACGATTTATGTATGTTGTGACTATAGATGACGATTTCCCATAGGTATACTTCATGCACAATTTTTGAAATAAATTTACATCCAGTTGATTTTATTTTAAGACAATCATGATAGTTGTAACATTGACATTTTGAAATATATATCCCCATTTGAGCTCCCCAAGCTTAAGGACCAAGTGCTGGACTTAGACTCAGTCGTACAAACTGACCAATACTTTTGTCCCCAAGCTCGAGGACGTTGAATCTGAAGAGTCTTTGTGATGGTTGGGCTTTCCAAAGGGAGATGTGACGTTGGTGGCGTCAAACGCATAATGATTGTCTAGGATTTTTTTGCTGCCATTTGATGTGGGTCATTCGATCAAGGGGATCTAACGGTTGAGATGCAATGGACGTTCGTTCTCCCTCTCTCCTCAAAGGTTATAAATAGTGGTCCCTCACTGTTCCGTCTTACTTTTCCTTTGCTCCGACTTCTGAACCCTAATTGTTCTGGCGATGTGTTTTCATTCGTTCTGAGAGGTTAGTCATGTCTTCTCTTAGCTCCTCGTCCTCTTTTTCGTTCTTGTTCTTAGTCTTCTTCATCTTTGTCTTCTTCTTCTCCTGATTCCTCCACAACTGAGCCTTTGTCAGTCAAGGCAATTCAAACGTTGCCCCTCATGGAGACTTCTTTGAGGATCAACGATCCGGAGGATGTTGCCAACAAGGAAGACCTTACTGAAGAGTCATCCAATCGTTTGGGATTTGACTGGGTTGATCCCAAGCTAACCGAGTTCATTTCTGTGTATAGGGATTCATCCTTTATTGGATCCTTTGTAGATAACCATAACCTGTTGAAGTCGGATGTTGCTAGTGACATCTTAGCTATTGACTATTGCCGACCGATACCATTTGCATGGGTCGGGCTACCTCAGAGAGTCATTTTTTCTTTGTTTATTCTTTCCTTTTTTTCTGATTTACACGTGGCCTCGCCATTCGATGACTTTACAATGGGTGTCCTCCGGGCATTCAATGTTGCTCCTTCTCAGCTTCACCTCAACACCTAGGCCTCCCTTCAAACCTTTCGTGATGTGATTCCACTAGCTTAGAAGAGAAAGGTTCTTGACCTTCTTAGGAATCACCTTGAGTTGGACATTATAGAGACACTTTTCTTAGAGTTGGATCATTGTTCTAAGACAAGAACTCACCAAAAACTAGTACCAAATCCCAAACTCATTTGGATGAACCAATTTTAGTCAAATTGAACCGAACAAAAGAGTAAGAAAAGCAAAGGAACAAGATGAATGGACTGAAATATAAAACTGCCGAACCAAAACTCATAAAAAAACAGCAAGAACACCAAACCAAAACTCAAGAACACAAGCTAACAAAAACAATAGAAAGAGAAGAAAGGAAGGAGAAGAGAGTGCTCATGAAGATGGAAGAATGTTGGATGATCTCGCCACTAGAAGTGTGGAATGCTCCTAGATGAGAGTGATGCCGCCACTTGAGGACTCCAATGATCCATCAAGATAAGACTAGAGAAGAAGGCTCAAAGCTCTCCAAAGTTCACTCAAAATTTGAGTAGAGTATTCTTAGATTAATTCCAATCTGAATTTTACAAAGGAAGCACCTCTATTTATAGCCTAAGGTGCTGAAAAAATAGGTGGGAAATTTCAAATAAACTCATTTGAAATTCCCACCAAAAACAAGTCACATGGGAGGTGTGACCTTTTTCTACTATGACACCTCTCAAAAACTACACCTACACCTGTCTACTAATACACCCCCCTCCTAAAGCTCCTAACTAAAGCCTAAAAGATGCTAAAACAAAAGAGGTTTCTAATGTTTCCCTCTAAGCACCTTCAACTAAAGAAATTACAAAAAGAGAAAATAAATGTCCTCTAGCTCCCAAAGCTTTGAACATGCTTCTTGTAATCCTTTGAGGTGGACTTTGACTCCATGGGCGTCCTCCATTTGTGCCTCCACCTCTTCTTGATCTTGTTGATTGGCCTCCATGTCCTCTTGAGCTTGATCTCCATCATACTCCCCGAGTTGGAGAGAATTCGACCACGAATTCTGGAGACCTACAGAAAAGGGAGTTAGATCGCTGACATTAAAAGTATGACTACCTAAGAATGTATCAGGCATATCTAACTCATAAGCATTGTCATTAATCCTCTTGAGGACTTGGAAAGGTCCATCCCCTCGAGGCATTAGTTTGGACTTCCTTTG
This sequence comes from Phaseolus vulgaris, assembly GCF_000499845.2. Classification (NCBI taxonomy): domain Eukaryota; kingdom Viridiplantae; phylum Streptophyta; class Magnoliopsida; order Fabales; family Fabaceae; genus Phaseolus; species Phaseolus vulgaris. The sequence goes on along the minus strand of NC_023755.2, from coordinate 15,795,184 downwards.
AGTAGGAAAACAATCCTTCCTCAAGTGAAGCCAAACCCAATCGCCCTCATCAAACAACAATGCTTTTCTCCTTTTATTGGCAAGTTCAGCATACTTGCCAACCTTCTTCTCAATTCTCTTCTTGATGTCTTTATGCAAAGTTTTCACAAAAGAAGCCTTTTCATCCCCATCTTTGCACAAGACATCTCCAAGAAGGGGAATAGGAAGAAGATCAAGAGGTGTTAGGGGATTAAACCCATAGACCACCTCAAAAGGAGAATGGGAGGTGGTAGAATTTACTACTCGGTTATATGCAAACTCAACATGGGGTAGTAAATTCTCCCACACTCTAGGATTCCCCAAAATAAAGCATCTCAATAGTTGTCCCAAAGTTCTATTCACCACCTCGGTTTGACCATCAGTTTGTGGGTGGCAAGTGGTAGAAAATAAAAGCTTAGTTCCAAGCTTGCCCCACAAGGTCTTCCAAAAGTGACTCAAGAACTTAGGATCTCTATCGGACACTATAGACCTAGGAATCCCATGCAAGCGAACCACTTCTTGAAAGAATAGGTTTGCAATGTGGCATGCATCATCCACTTTGTGGCAAGGAATAAAGTGAGCCATCTTTGAAAAACGATCCACTACCACAAAAATGGAGTCCTTTCCCTTTGATGTCTTGGGTAAGCCTAAGATGAAATCCATAGATATATTTACCCAAGGCATTGAAGGGATAGGAAGAGGAGTATAAAGACCATGGGGATGCATTTTAGACTTAGCTTTGCGGCAAGCTATGCATTTATCACACAAACTATGAACATGTTTATGCATATGTGGCCAAAAGAAATGTTCATGCAACACATCCAAAGTTTTAGCAACCCCAAAATGTCCCATTAAACCCCCCTCATGAGCTTCTCTAACAAGAGATAATCTAATAGAGCTTTGGGGAACACAAAGACGTTTTCCTTTAAAAAGAAAGCCATCTTGAATAAAAAAGTCTTTGTGTCCTCCTTTAAGACACTCTTGATAGATGGGAGAAAAATCAAGGTCATCATGATAAAGTTCCTTAATGTGATCAAAACTAAGATATTGAGAGGTTAAAAGATTTAGCAAGGTGTATCTTCTAGAAAGAGCATCCGCCACAATAATTATTTTGCCTTGCTTGTGTTTGATCACATAAGGAAATTGCTCAATGAATTCCACCCACTTAGCATGCCTCTTGTTAAGTTTGTTTTGGCTTTTCAAATATTTAAGAGATTCATGATCACTATGTATCACAAACTCTTTGGGAAAAAGATAGTGTTGCCAAGTAAACAAAGCCCTAGCAAGTGCATATAATTCCTTATCATAGGTGGAATAGTTGAGATGACTTCCCTTCAATTTCTCACTAAAATAGGCTATGGGGTGGCCCTCTTGAAGGAGAACAACCCCAATACCTATGCTTGAAGCATCACACTCAATCTCAAATGTCTTAGTGAAATTAGGAAGGGCCAAGATGGGAGCATTAGTCAATTTTTCTTTCAAAGTATCAAAAGCATTTTGTTGTGCTTCTCCCCAATGAAAGACCACATCCTTTTTCACTATGTCATTGAGTGGTGCGGCAATGGTACCAAAGTTTGGGACAAATCTTCTATAGAAAGAAGCAAGCCCATGAAAACTTCGGACCTCATTCAAAGATTTCGGTGTAGGCCAATTTTGAATGGCCACCACCTTTGTTTTGTCCACATGGACCCCTTTACAACTCACAACAAACCCTAGGAATTCTATATGATCTAGAGCAAACATACATTTAGCAAGGTTAGCATACAAATGTTCCTTCCTAAGGGTTTCCAAAACTTGCCTAACATGCAACCTATGGTCATTCAAAGATAAGCTATAAATGAGAATGTCATCAAAGTAAACCACAACAAACTTACCAATGAAAGGTCTAAGAACATGATGCATGAGGCGCATGAAGGTACTTGGTGCATTAGTTAAACCAAAAGGCATAACTAACCACTCATATAAACCAAAGTTGGTCTTAAAAGCCGTCTTCCATTCATCACCCGGTTTGATACGGATTTGATTGTAGCCGCTTTTAAGATCAATCTTTGAAAAGATTTTAGAACCATGTAATTCATCCAACAAATAATCTAGTCTAGGTATGGGATGCCTATACTTAATGGTTATGTTATTTATGGCCCTACAATCCGAACACATTCGCCATGTGCCATCCTTTTTTGGCACTAAGATGATAGGCATAGCACAAGGACTCATGCTATCTTGCACCCACCCTTTCTCAATCAAAGCCTCAACTTGTTGGCGAATTTCCTTGGTTTCACTTGGATTGGTCCTATATGCTGGACGATTTGGTAAAGAAGAGCCCGGTATCAAATCAATTTGGTGCTCAATCCCTCTCAAAGGTGGAAGTCCATTTGGAGGATCTTGAAACACATCTTGGAACTCTTCTACCAAATTTTCCAAGCAATGAGAACTATCAACAAGTGATTCTACTCTAAGAGTTCTAGGGATGGCTAAAAAAAGAGGATGATGAGCCACTATTTCCCTTTCAATTTCACGCCTAGACACAAGGAGTGTAGGCTTAGAACTCTTATCTTTTTTATCTTTTTCACTCTCCCTCTTTTTCTTCATGATAACTTGGTCCTCATGGACTTCTCTTGGAGAGAGAGATTTTAAAGTAACCTTGTGACCATGGAATTCAAAAGATAGTTTGTTGGTAAAGCCATCATGTAAAACTTTTCTATCAAATTGCCAAGGCCTTCCCAAAAGAACATGAGTAGCTTCCATGGGCACAACATCACATAATACCTCATCTTTGTATTTTCCAATGGAGAAATGGATGAGGACTTGTTTATTAACAATTATTTCTCCTACTTCACTAAGCCATTGTAATTTGTAGGGCTTTGTATGAGAGATAGTAGGCAATCCAAGCTTATCTACTACTCTTGTACTAGCCACATTTGCACAACTACCCCCATCCACTATCAAGGAACAAATGTTGTTTTGAATAAGACATCTTGTATGGAAAATATTTTCCCTTTGACTTTCATCAAAAGGTTGTGAAACTTGTCCAAGAAGCCTTCTCACAACTAACAAGTCCCCTTCAAGTGGACATTCACTCTCTTCCTCACTAGATGCATGAGAATGCAATGAATGCTTAGGAGAATCCGAATCATGCTCACTAACTACAATGCCCTCATGCATGTACATACTTCGTTTGGAAGGACAATTTGCAGCAATATGACCATAACCCATACATTTAAAGCATTTAGTATTAGATGTTCTAGTGGGAGACTTTGGTCTAGAAGTTGATGGCTTAGATTCCTTGGGTTTGAAAGAAGAATCTTTGGAAGGATGTTTAGAAAAAGAAGTTTTGTTTCTCCAAGACTTGGAGTAGTATCCATCATTGGAAGCATTTTTAAAAGAGTTTTTCTTTGCAAGTTGGGCTTCCACCTTCATTGCAAGATGAACTAAAGAGCCCAATGATGAATACTCTTGTAACTCAACAATGTCTTGAATATCCTTCCTAAGACCACTCACAAACCTAGCAACCATGGCTTCTTCACTTTCTTCTAATTCAATTTTAAGCACAAGCGTCTCAAGCTCCTTATAATATTCATCCACATTTAGCGTGCCTTGTTGAAACCGTTGGAGTCTCAACATGAGGTCTTTCCTAAAATGTGGGGGCACAAACCTAGCGCGCATGTGATCCTTTAAAGAGTTCCAAGAGTCCACGGGAGGACCCTTGTGATAGATAATGTCCTTTACAATTCCATGCCACCATTTCATGGCATAATCACTAAACTCTAGGGTGGCTAGCTTGAGCTTATGCTCATCTTGGATCTCATGGATCTCAAAAATTTGTTCACACTTAGCCTCCCAATCTAAATATACATTTGGATCACTAGAACCATTAAAACAAGGTAACTTGACCGAAGGAAGCTTGGACTTTGCATCATGATAGAAGCCATTGCCGTAGTGAATTCTTTCCCCTTGGTGATGATGTCTTTGTCCATGGACTTGGGGTGGAGGTCTCCTTCTCCTATGCTCATCTTCACGGCCAACATCATTTGAAGAAGCTCTTGAAGATGGTCTATGAGAATGATGTCCATCATGGATAGAAGGAGATGGTCTAGCTTGTTGGACCTCCATCTTTTGCATTTTCTCCTCCAACCGTCTAATTGTTCTTTGAGCTTCATGTAATTCACCAAGAATTGAAGCTTTAGAAGGAGAATTCTGCTTGTAGGATGCATCACTTGAAAATCCAGCCATTTGTAATTAAAAACAGCAAACACACAAAACATCAAACAAGTTAAAAAATTAGCAAAAACAGTGAGCTTTGCAATTGAAACTGCCGAAGTGAAATGAAGTAGAAAAAGAAGTCACTCTCAAAGAAATAATGTTCTTGCACCAATCTGATCTTGAGGCCTTGGAATCCTCAACTGAAAGATGTCAAAGCAAGCACACCAATCTCAAAAGCAACCACCACAAAACCAATGAAACAATAAAGACAAACAAGAAAAGGTATAAGCAAAGAAAGGTAATTGCAAAAGGAAAACTATATGTGAGACAAACTCAAAGAGTAAGAATGAAAGACAATCAAGAAAATAAAGAACTCAATGAGAAACGTAGGCACACAAAAGAATACTTAAGGAAAAGTTCTAGTGTAGATGAAGAAAACAAAAACTTAGCTACTGGAAATTTTTTTTTTTTTAAAAGGCAAACTGTGCTTGATATTCACTGATTTAACTGGAATGATGTAGAGCGAACTGGATTATGAAATTTAAACCACAGAAACTTCAAGATGTTAACTCAATAATGGCACTGGAATCAATTAAAAACAGTAAGCCAATTGAGAGAAATAAATTTTTCAAAATCGCTGCCAGATTACCGTATTTTTTTCGGCAGGATTGTACACTTTTTTTATTTTATTTATCATTTTTTGTGTACTTCGTATTTTTGAATGATTCTTTTTTATATTCTTTTTTAACACTTTGAATATCTCAAATCCAGAATTTCAGAATTTTCCAGTAAGTAAATCAATTGCAATAAGGAAAAACAGTAAGCACTTTTTTTCAGAAACAGAGGAATCCTAATAGGAATAAAAAAACAGGATGATGAACTAGCAAAGACATAATAGAAAATGATGTATTGGAACTTGTATAGGTCTAGAATACAAGTATGAACTCAATTCTAAAAAGAAAATGCACAAAGGATCAACATCAATTCAGAAAATTATATGACACCAAAGCAAGAAACAATCAAAACAATAAAAGTACTACTAGAAGTAATGACAAATATGGAATAACATGACTAAGACAAAACTTGACATGATTACAAAATTAAAAGACACATCACAAATTCTAACAACAAGTGAAAGGAAGCTTAAGGTAAACTCTAGGAAGGATAATGCCATTCCAAAAGAGCAACCATACTCATAAGAATTATGAGTGCCATAAACCTTTTCACAAGCACTTGGTGTAAAAGAAAAACAGCAAGAATACTCAATTAAAATTCTAAAACAGAAACTTAAATTGCAAGAAAATTAAAGAGCTCTTGAAATTAAAGTGCACACAACTCAACAATTAAACAAGAAGAACCTAAGACTCATGATACCACATGATGTGATTCCACTAGCTTAGAAGAGAAAGGTTCTTGACCTTCTTAGGAATCACCTTGAGTTGGACATTATAGAGGCACTTTTCTTAGAGTTGGATCATTGTTCTAAGACAATAACTCACCAAAAACTAGTACCAAATCCCAAACTCATTTGGATGAACCAATTTTAGTCAAATTGAACCGAACAAAAGAGTAAGAAAAGCAAAGGAACAAGATGAATGGACTGAAATATAAAACTGCCGAACCAAAACTCATAAAAAAACAGCAAGAACACCAAACCAAAACTCAAGAACACAAGCTAACAAAACAATAGAAAGAGAAGAAAGGAAGGAGAAGAGAGTGCTCATGAAGATGGAAGAATGTTGGATGATCTCGCCACTAGAAGTGTGGAATGCTCCTAGATGAGAGTGATGCCGCCACTTGAGGACTCCAATGATCCATCAAGATAAGACTAGAGAAGAAGCCTCAAAGCTCTCCAAAGTTCACTCAAAATTTGAGAAGAGTTTTCTTAGATTAATTCCAATATGAATTTTACAAAGGAAGCACCTCTATTTATAGCCTAAGGTGCTGAAAAAATAGGTGGGAAATTTCAAATAAACTCATTTGAAATTCCCACCAAAAACAAGTCACATGGGAGGTGTGACCTTTTTCTACTATGACACCTCCCAAAAACTACACCTACACCTATCTACTAATACACCCCCCTCCTAAAGCTCCTAACTAAAGCCTAAAAGATGCTAAAACAAAAGAGGTTTCTAATGTTTCCCTCTAAGCACCTTCAACTAAAGAAATTACAAAAAGAGAAAATAAATGTCCTCTAGCTCCCAAAGCTTTGAACATGCTTCTTGTAATCCTTTGAGGTGGACTTTGACCTCCATGGGCGTCCTCCATTTGTGCCTCCACCTCTTCTTGATCTTGTTGATTGGCCTCCATGTCCTCTTGAGCTTGATCTCCATCATTTCGGCTCATATGCGCATGTTTCGCTTTTGTCCAACTCCTTATACTTTCCTTCATTATTACACATCCCACCCCGGTGAGCCTATTAGCTCGTTATCTCTTATCACTCGATTTGGTAACATACTTTTTTCCCCTTCACCTCCTCGTATAAAAACTTTAAGGGAATTTTTTTTAAAATCTTTATTGAGCTCGAGGATATGGAGCTTTTCTTTGATATGTACGGTCGGTCCAAATTCCCCCTGTATTGAAATAAGACCCCCACTCAGTTCAAATAATAGCATCGTCTGGGCGTCGAGGAGTTGGAGGTTTATGCTTTATTCGATAATCTCCCAAGGAGGCTCCCTACTCGAAAGCTCTTGTTTATATATAAGTCATCCCAGCAATGGACTGATTTTCATGGTATGTTTTTTTATTATTCCTCTCCTCGGTCGACCTAGATTGTTGACTTACGTATCCTTTTTTTATGCAGGTATCATGACTAAAGAAGTTCCTCAGGCGGTGGACGTGTTGACAGCCTTTCGTAACAAGGATGCCGACAAAGGCAAATGGAGCTTGGAGACGGTTGCAGCTGGCAACCCTTCCACTGCCAGGACGGTCGGTCCTTGAACTGCTCCCAAGGAGAAGAAGAGGAATCGCTTCTACCACTCAATCTCCGCATGGCACAATGAGGCGACCACCTCAACCTTTTCCTATTCGGCTTAAGACTGCCTCGCCGACTAGGGCGCCTCCTATTGCTCATCCCTTGGCGCTCCTTAAAGGAGACTCTAAATTTTTTAGGGGCATTGAAGTAGGGTTGACGCCGACCAAGGAGAATCTCCTCTCCTTGGTCCCTGAAGCTGAGTTGCCCTCGACTATAATTGAGATACATTGCCGAGGGATCGTGTTGACTCGAATGGTCGCTGATACCCGCAACCACAAGTTTGAAGAAATATTTCGGCTAGAGCATGATCTGGCCGAGGCCTCAAGCTCTCTTAAGTCGTCACTAGAAGCAGTGTCAGCTTTCAAGTCGTGGATGGCCAAGGTTGATGCAGAACTGGAGCTGAGTAACATGTGATGCATCAAGGCCGTGGCATGGGAGGAGAGAGAGAAGAAAAGTGATATGAGTTGGATTGACACTAAACAAGAAACAACACATTAAGGAGGCTTAAGGACAATTCAATGGAGGATAATGCCATCCAAATGAAGAGCCAAACTCATAAGAATCATGAGTGCCATGTCCTTAACACAAACATATGGCGGAATTGAAAGGAAAGCAAGAACAACTCAATAACACAAATAGAAACACAATTGATACATGTAATTGATTAAACCGAACAAAATTGAGTTATGAACAAATCCTACCGATTGAAATCAGCAAAGGAACAAGATGCACCGAATAGAAACTTAAGACAACACATAGAACAAGAATAAATAGTAGAAATTGAAGAACAAGCTAAACTACTGATTGGAAATGGAAATGGAGATGAAAGGAAGAAGACTTAGATGGATGAAGATCGGTTGGAATGAAGTTTGGAGATGAACACGACACTTGGTGATGGAAGCTCCAAGATGAGTGTATGGTTGCCGCCACTTGTAGCCCTCCAAAAGCACACAAAATGAGACTAGGAAAGGAGATCAAATCTCACAAAGTTCTCTCTCAATTTGAGTAGAGTTTCTTTCCATCAATTATCAAATTCTAAATTTACAAGAGTCTAGCCTCTCTATTTATAGTAGAAGAGGGCTGAAATGAAAAGCTAATCAAATTCAAAAGTTCCCTCCAAATGCAAATGAATTTCGGCGCCTATCTAGTCATGAAGCAAGTGTGACTAACTTCCTATTTTCGGCACCTCCTAAAGTGCTTCTACACCCTCCCCTAAACTATTCACACTCTTTATTTAATATCCACACCTCCTAAAACTATACAAGAGTAATTACAACAGTCATCAAATGATGCTCTTCACCCAATGCTCTAGCCATGCTCCTAGTCATCATTTGGGCTTGGGCCCCTTCTTGGGCTTGGGCTACTTGGGCTTGGGCTTGAGACGCCTCCTCTACTTGGTTTCCATCAAAGAGGGTGGCCAAGATGGAGAAGGCCATGAAGGAGCTGAAGAGCGAGTACTTGGTACTGAAAGCCAAGAAGGTGTCTGTGGAGGATGAACTCGACTCACAACAAGGTAATATTTTGCTGATGTTGTGTGAGACCTTCAGCCAGGCCCTTCGATAGACCCATTTGATATACTAGGGTCCACCTTCAGAAGATGCCTTCGACGTCAACAAAGACGTTTTCGATGGTCGCATGTTGACCTTTGCCGAGCTAGCTGCCTTTTGGAGTTCGGCACCGGGCACCACTGCTGAAGACATTGAAGACGAAGACCATTATGTTTCGTCTTTAATGTATTTTATTCTATCGGGTCGGGGTGTGACCTCCTCCTTTTGCTATCATTCAATATATCAGTCATTCCTCTTCATTCCTGATTCTAAAATTGAACAAGTAATAATAATTGAAATTTACCGAGTATATAATAATGTCGTTCGACCGGGAGGGGTTGCCGATAAAGGTAATTGTCCTTAGGCGAGCCGATTCTTTTATTTTCGAGAGGGTTTTTCGGTTAAGGTAAGCGTCCTTGGCCGAGATGAGTCGTTAGGCATTGGGAGGGATTACCGATTAAGGTAAGCGTCCTTAGCCAAGCTAAGACTCATCTGACCTCAACAAGACCAAGTTCTTATTATCATGGATAAGACTTTAACCTCTAAATAGAGAGTAGAATAAGATTTAATGAGTCATGTATTGGACCAAATAGAATAAAATAATTGAATAAAAATAAAGTTTCGTTGAAATCCATTTCATGTTCTAAAATAATTTTAATGCTTTATTTTTTCTTCATAAAATCAAGCACCAGTTAAGTTGACAAAACCATCCTAGTCACCATTGCATCTACTGGACCGACGCTACTCTAAATAAAAAGTAATTTCAATTTATATTATAAAGTTTATAATAACATTGGCATCAAATACAAATATGCTAAAGTGATATATTTTTAATTCATAATGTTATTTTAGTATCCCACCTCCTAGGTTTATAATTTATAGTTTAGAGTTTATGATTTAAGATTTAGGATCGTATTGTTCTTGAAAACTTTCAATTGTAAGCATTCACATTATTAATTGTTAATACTTTCATATACACTACAAAAGATAACGCATATTAACTATCAGAAATAAACATAAAAGAAAAATGGACATTAGTGTCGACCTAACCTATAAAAGGTCAACAACACGAAGATATATGTAAAATCTAGTCTTGACCACAACAACGTTAAATCCATGCTAAGAATAAAATAATAATAATAAAATAATAATAATAATAATAATAATAATATTAATATGTTGTTATTATGAATAGGGATCACAAGATGAGACAATGAATGTATTTAATGAATTATAAATAAGAAATAAACTCAGTTGAGTAGACACTAACATTTTAATAAAATTAAATAGGGTGTTTGTGTGTTTGGGTTTTGCCAAAAAAATAAATTATATTTTATTTGATTTAGCATCATGACCGACACAATGTTAACATGGACATTTATGTTAGCTTAGTTAATGCTACGTTATTTTAATGTGGAAAAGATTAAGCATGAAAATGCGCACATGTTAAATAAGTATTCCAAGGTATGAAGGTATGATTTTGTATCACACTTTGTATCAGAATCCCTAACTTTCGAGCTTCTTCTTGCCAAATCCCCTCCCAAAAGTTTTAATTATCCCCAAATTGTGGAAGTGGCTGGTGTGAGTCGGAAATCCTAAGTGGTAAGTATCTCATACTCTCCATGCATGTTTTAATCGGTCAACTATTTAACAAACCCCAAAATGGATAGATATGAGAGAAATAAATTAACAATGATGATAGTTATGTTTCAAGGAGATCATCAGCACTATGTTGCATCAATGTATCACTTTAATAAAGTACAAGTGGAAAATAAAATAAGATAAATAAATATATGAGAATGTATGGAAAATATCTCTTTGACACCTTATTTTTCACCTACATTACCTTAATAGCCGCTTATTTATAATAAAATATTACATTAAAATAATAAAAATAATAACAAATAGATATTATAATAAAATAATAATTTATAGAGATATAATTTAGATGTGAGATAAAAATAATGGCATTAACCTATCATCATCCAGAATGTATATCTCTTGTATAACTAGAAATAGGTAATGTTATGGTAGCTAACTAGATGACATATTATAGCACGATATAAGAATGGAACAATGCAAACCTTTTCTAGTTTGTGTCTTTTGGTGACAGTATAAGAAAAATACACTTACTGAATAAAACTTTGTCTTCAAAACAAAGTTTACAACTCATATGAAGATCATATAAAGATGGGAGAAAAAGAAATTAATTGACAACTTAACACTTAAAAACAAAACATAACTAGTTAATACTCCCAGAGTCAATTTGGGAAAAAAAATATATTCAAAGAATTGAAGTTGTTATTGAACTTGTCAAGGAGGCATTAGTGCAAAAAGTCCATGACAACAAATATACATCGGTTTCATTGTCAAATGTTGTCCATCAAAATGCAGTTACATTTTTTAAATTAAAGCGGGTGAATAAACGAAGATTGTGTGATGAACCACGGTATATTCCATTAAGTGGGTGAATAGATGCTGATTCAACCCCACAACCGCCATCTATGAGTGCAAATTATACAGCAGTTTTAGTAAAACTGATGTATATTCCCATATGCTTAGGTATAAACAGCGGTTTTACATAAGATTCGTCGTTTATATCTTCGTTTTTTACCCTAAAACAAAGCGCGCCACTTACGTTTTCATTCTGTTCTTGTGTATTTGCGTTTTGTCTTCTTCGTGGATTCCTCTTCCTCTTCACTGCACTGCGTTATGTTATTCCTCTTCCTTTGTAAGTTCTTCCTTCACACTAACTGATTATTGCTCATTGTTCATTCCATTCAGTTCCTTGATGGTTCACATTGCATTCCGTTCAGGTGCCTTCATTTTCTCACTACCACCACCGCCGATGGTGCCAACACTGCTTTTCCTTTGTATTGGTGCCAACTCACCACGTACGTTCATCTCAATTAAATCTAAGCGAGCATTTAAACCATCCTTTGTAATCCCATTGTACCGCCCTGGTAGTCGGAAGTGATGACGTGGCACCAAGCCACAGAGTAGGCGTGTGGACAAGGCGCCAGAGTTGCAGAAGGGAAGGAAGTCGGGGGGTTCGTGTAATCGCCAGTTATTAAGTTGGCGTGCTCCGATCTCCTGCATACCAGGCGATCGCCCAGTTGAAGATGAAGTCGCCAGATGGTAAACTCAGGCGACCAAGTGATTGGAGATCGCCAGAACAAGCACATCGCCGAAGATGAAGGTGGTGCAGATTATGAAGGCGGTCAGCGAGACCACAGGGAAGGTGTACGAGAGCACCCTAACTCGCCCGTTCCAGTAGAGATCGCACTCCCAAGTTAGCTATGCACTGGGCAGTACCATGCATAAGTAACTTAGCCAAAATGAGAGTCAGAAGCAGCGCCCAAGTCAAGGAGGCTCCAGATGGTGGCACGTGTACGACTGGATGAGGTACGCGCGTTCAGATTACACTCTTTCTGAGGTACGCGCGTTCAGATTACACTCTTTACGCTTGCGAGTTATAGAGCTTACTGTGAGAGAGAATTTGCACGGTTCCTGTTCTTAGTTTTCTCTTAGTATTTGGTGATTCGGTCATTGACTTGGGCGTTGGAGTGCGATCGGCCGCAACGGCGCCGCTTTGTTCCTTTGCAGGTTCTTGAGGTGGATCTCGAAGAAGAACGGAGGTTTGAAGCGGTGCACACGTCGATCCTTTGACGAGGCAGTTTCCAGCGTTCTGGTCAACAGGCAGGATCACCCATTAATGTTAAAAAGTGTACCAATTAAACTATCACACACATTATTCTCAACATGCATTAAATCTATACAATGTCGGACTTCTAACCTCGACCAGTACGGAAGATCAAATAAGATTAATTTTTTCTTCCATATGTTTCTCACAGCTGACTTCTTTTCCGACTTACCAAAAGTGTCGTCTATGTTATTTACCTTTTCATAAACCTCAACACCAATTAATGGAGTTGATGGACTGTTAGTTTCTTGACGTCCATTATAGGTTTTTTTCAACCTCCGGAGATGATGATGACTTCTAAGAAACCTCTGATGCCACATGATGTGATTCCAATAGCCACATAGAGAAAGGTTCTTGACCTTCTTAGGAATCAACTTGAGTTGGACAATAGTTAGGCACTTTTTTTTAGAATTGGATCATTGTTCTAAGTCAAGAACTCTCCAAAAACTAGCACCAATTCCAAACTCATATGGAAGTTCCAATTATAGTCAAATTGAACCGAACAAAATGGAACAAAAGATAAGCAAACTGAATTAGAAGTGCTGGAAATTAAAATGCACCGAACCAAAACAGAAAAGAATAAGAACAGCTGCTGGAAAATGAAAAATAACCAAACCAAAACTCAAGAACACAAGCTAAACATGAACAATTGAAAGAGTAGGAAGAAAGGAGAAGAGAAAAGCTTATGGAGATGGAAGAGAAGGTGAGTGATCACGCCACTAGAAGGATGGTTGCTCCTAGATGAGTGTGCTGCCGCCACTTGAGGACACCATGGATCCTTCAAGATAAGACTAGAGAAGAAGGCTCAAAAGCTCTCCCATGCTCACTCAAAAATTGAGTATAGTTTCTTTACTCTCATTTCAATTCTGAAAAATACAAGGGCTGCACCTTAATTTATAGCCTAAGGTGCTGAAATGTAAGCTACACAAATTCAAAAAACTCCCTCCTAAAAGCTTCTAGAATTGGCGCCTAAAACAATGCATGAGGAAGGCGTGATCCCTTCTCTCACTTTGGCACCTCCTTATTTACTCCTACACCTATCTACTAACACACCCCCCCTAAAACTCCTAACTAAAGACTAAAAGATACTTTAACAATAGAGGTTTTTAATGTTTCCCTCTAAGCACCTTCAACAATATTCTTTATTATTTAATACTTGGCCTTGCCCTTCATGAGATGAACTTGGGCTTTTTGGGCTTTGGCCTTCTTGGGCTTGGGCTTGGGCTTTGGGCCTCATCTTTTGCAAAGAATAATAAGAAGAACTTTAAATGTGAGGGCGAATGATCTTGTCCTTCATTATTAAAAGCCTTCTTTATTTGATTCGCATCACCAAAGATATACTATCTTCCTTTCCTATTTCAATTGTTGAGAAATGTGTCTTCTTCGCATATTGGACATGCTTTATGACCCTTAACACTATACCCTGATAAGTTACCACATACGAGAAAGTCATTGATGGTGCAAAATAATATGGCATGCTTTTTGAAAGTTTCATTACCAAATCCGAAAAATACTTCAACACCCAGATCCCACATTAACTTCAAATCTTCAATTAGGGAACTTAGATAAACATTTATGTCATTTCTTGGCGGTCTTGGACCGGATATCGACATAGACAACATCATGCATTTTCGCTTCTTGCACAATCGAGGAGGTAAGTTGTAAATAACTAGTAAAATAGGCCATGAACTTTGATTCGTACTCAATATTACCAAACAAATTCATTCTGCCTGTAGCTAAACCAAGTCGGATATTTCTCAACTCTTTACCAAACTCTGGATACTCACCATCAAATTTCTTCCGTTGAATAGAATCAGTTGGATGTCGGTAAATATCATCACATTTCCTCTCATTTGCATGCCATCTAAGATTCTTAGCATCATTTGGGTTTGCAAAAAAAAAACGTTTCATCCTTGAAATGATGGGAAGATACCACATAACCTTCATTGGCGGTCTATGCTTTTCTATCTCTTCAATAGTATCATCATCTTTTTGTTTCAACTTATAACGTGATAACCCACATCTCGGAAAAATTTTCAACAATTCAAAATCTTTCTTGTATAATATACAATCATTAGGACATGCATTTATCTTTTTATACTCCATACCCATCGGACAAAGAATCTTTTTTGCCTCATAATTACGATTAGGTAGATTATTTTCCTTTCGAAGCATATCCTTCAAAAACTAAAGCAATTTCATGAAGCTTTTATTAGTCCATCCATTTATTGCCTTCAAATTTATCAATCTTAACACCACCGACAATTGTGTGAAGTTAGTTGATCCAGGATACAATGGAGTCTCTACATTACTTGACGTACTTCCATATCCATGCGCTTCTGCAAAAGACTTAGCTCATACATCACGAATCATGTCATCCATGGTGGACCCCACATATTCTTCGGATGCAGAAAGACTTGGTAAATTTAATAATTCACCATGTCATGTCCATGTTGTATAATATCGTAGAAACCCATGACATAGAAGGTGCTTCCTGATTTTGTTAACATCCAATCTCCTTCAAAAAATTAACGCACGGACACCTAAACTTTACTCCATCATGACCACTATTGTTGGCGTTACGTTGCGCAAATTGTATAAATTCTTCTACTCCTCTTTCGTACTTATCACTTATGCGAACAAAGTTAATCCAATATCGATCCATTATGTTCTGTAATTCATTCAAGTGTTCACTAATGAGTGTGAAATCTCACGTTTTCCGAGGGTCAAACACCATCAGACTCAACGCCAACACGTATCAATTTTCGAGGGTCGAACACCCCCAAACTCAATACCAACACGTATCAATTGTCGAGGGTCGAACACCCTCGGACTCAATACCAACACGTATAATTTACCGAGGGTCGAACACCCCCAGACTCAATAACAACACCTATCAAAGAATATCAATTAAAAATCAATAAATTATTTATAATCTAATTAAAAATCCTTAAATTAATTATAAATACTAAATAATATAAATCTATTTACCATCTAACAGTTTATTAATTCTATTATAACCTAACAACAAACATAATATAAATTAATAATAAATACTAAATATAAAAATTAAAAATTATTAAATTAATTATAAATACTAAATAATATAAATTTGTTTACAATCTAACAATTTAATAATTCTATTCTAAACTAACAACTAACATAATATAAATATATATTAAAAATAAATACAAATTATAATAAATACAAAATATACAAATTAATAATACTAAAAAAATATTTAAAAAAATTAAAAACGCCACTAACCTTGTGCGTGAAGGAAGAACGGTGGTTAAGGGCAATGACGGGAAACGACAGTGGTGGCATTGGCTAAAAGTGGCAAAGAAACTAGTGGTGGCAGCAAAGTAAACAATGAAAACAGTGGTGGCAGCTAATGAAAGAGTGATGGCAGCCAAGAAAACCTTCACCAACGAAGGAGAGAAACCAATAATACAAACAAAAAATAATAAGTAATGGGGGAGAATGCAATGGGTGAATGTGAAGGAGAAATAACTTACAACGAGTGAATGTCACAATGGAGATGAAGAAGAAGCAGAGAGTACGAGAGTAAGACAAGCGAAAAGACGAAAAACGAAAGCGTAAGTGGCGCGCTTCAAATTAGGGTAATAAAATGACTCTAAAATGACAGTTCTTAGGTAAAACCTCCATTTTAGACCAAAGATGCTTGGTATGAAATGATGGTTGATGATAGTGCCTTCATCCACATAACTTGTTTTTCTTGGAGTTTTTTGAGGAGTGGTGAAAGCTTAGTGTAGGAAATGAAACAAGGATTGCTCCAATGGAGGTATGAATTCCTTGAAGGTGCATGAAGAGTAGGGAGAGTGATTGGTTGGGCCATTTTACTTAAAGAGATGAAGAAGAAGACAAAATGTGTCTATCATAGAGAGGTATAGACAAGGGAGTATAAGAGCTAGCAACTTGGCAGCATAACACTAAAAATTGATCTTATTAATTCATGATCCAAGAAGCCCTTTAAATAGGTTTGAGGTCCAGCCAAGGCTTACTAGAAAGAGAGGGAAAATTCAAATTGAAATGGTATGAAAGTGGGACCTAAATGAAGTCACATTGCAAACATGACCTAGGTGTGCTTCATGTGGCTAATTTAGGTCTAAATGATTGGCCTAGATTAATTAGGGGTTTTAATGAAACCTTAACTTAACCTAGGTTAGTTTTTAGATACCTAATTTTAACCCTAATTCAAT
Source organism: Phaseolus vulgaris (assembly GCF_000499845.2). Taxonomy (NCBI): domain Eukaryota; kingdom Viridiplantae; phylum Streptophyta; class Magnoliopsida; order Fabales; family Fabaceae; genus Phaseolus; species Phaseolus vulgaris. Next base: position 15,778,519 of record NC_023755.2, on the reverse strand, counting down.
TAAGAAAAATTACAACTAAATTTTCTACTTTACTTTTAGTATGAAAAATAAATTCTACTCTAGAGAAATTACACTAGGTTATGGCATTTTTGAACATATATAAAAGGGTGTCTCTGCCATAAGTAGCAGAATCCTAATCTTTTTGAATCTTCCTTGCCATTGACCTAGTGGTTGGTCCTGAACTGGACCTTTTGCAATCATCCCCTCCCTCTTGAAGAGGATTTGTCGTCAAATCACGTGTCTCTGCCTCTTCATCTGCATTACCTGCAAAAGGTGTTAGATCCATAACATTGAAGGTACCATGTCCTCCATATTCTTTAGGCAGGTCTAATTGATATGCATTATTATTGATTTTCTTGAAGACTGGGAAAGGACCATCTCCCTGGGGACTAAGCTTAGACTTCCTTTGACTAGGGAATCTATCTTTTCTAAGATGAGCCGAACCCAGTCTCCGTCTTGAAAAATAATCTCTCTCTCCCCTTATTGTTATGTTTTATATATTTCCCTGTTCGTTTTTGTTTTGATCCTTGATCCTCTCATGCAATTTTTTTTACAAATTCGGCTCTTTTTACCCATTCCTTATGCAAAAAATCTTGTGGGTTAGGTAAAGGTAACAAATCCAAAGCATAATTGATAGAGATCTATTTACAACTTTTATTTTTTAATCCATCTGAGGATGACAAGAAGTTGAAAAGTTCAACTTAGTTCCTAGCCTTTCCTAGAGAGTTATCCAGAAATGACCAACAAAATTAGGATCTCTATCCGAAACTATGGTCTTAGGTAAACCATGAAGTCTTACCACTTATCTAAAGAAGAGCCTAGAGATGTTGTTAGCATTATCCACTTTATGGCAGGGTATAAAATGAGCCATCTTGCTAAACCTATCCAATACCACAAAGATGGAGTCCAAACCTCTTTGTATACTAGGAAGCCCTAATACGAAATTCATGCTTATATCTTCCCATGAAGCACAAGCAAAAGGTAAAGGAGTGTAAAGTCCATGAGGCATTGTCTTAGACTTAACATGAAATGCATCTATGACAATGTGTGGTCAAATGAATTTTCCTTTTAAAAGCTCAAGATTTTTATTAACTCCAAAATGGCCCATGAGTCCTCCTTCATGTGACTCTTTTACAAGGAGTTTTCTATGTGTTCCTTGAGGAATACAAAGTTTTCCTTCTTTAAACAAGTACCCCTCTAAAACATAAAAACCTCTTTATGCTCTATGTTCAAATTTAGCAAAGATAGGTGGAAAATTCGGATCTTCTTTATAAAGTTTAGCTATGTTTTCAAATCCAAGAATTTGGGCTCCAAGTTTAGAAAAGAGGGCATGTCTCTGAGATAGAGAATTTGCCACAATGTTAGTACTTCCCTTCTTGTATTTGATAACATATGGAAATTCTTCAAGAAATTCCATCTACACAAAAAGGGCTTTAGATTTTAACTATATACTAAAATATTATCAAAATAAACTACTACATATTTATTTATGGAATCCCTAAGGACATGATTTATAAGCCTCATGAAAGTTCTAGGTGCATTAGTGAGTCCAAAAGGCATCACTAACCACTCACATAGTCCAAACTTGGTCTTAAAAGTTGTTTTCCACTTCTCACCCTCTTTGATTCTTATTTGGTGATATCCATTTTTAAGATCAATCTTGGAAAATATAGTGGACTCATGCAATTCATCAAGCATATCATCAAGTCTAAGAATTTGGTGTCTATATTTGATGGTGATATTATTGATTATTGATGGCTCTACAATCACAGTACATTCTCCACTTGCCATCTTTCTTGGCACCAACAAAACAGGTATAACACAAGGAATTAGACTCTTTTGAACCCATCCCTTCTCCAATATTTTCTGAACTTGGGATTCTAGCTCCTTAGTCTCTTCCGGATTAGTTTTGTAAGTCGGTCTATTTGGTAGACTAGCTCCAGGAACTAAATCTATTTGGTGTTCTATACCCCTAAAAGGTGAAAGTCCAATTCGTCCTTCCTTAGGGAATACATCACCAAATTCTTTTATAAGGTTTTAGAATGTAGGAGATGTTAGGAGATTCCATGGTTTAGCCAGTATTTATAGAAGATTTGTTCATAACTTCTAATGTCTAGCTTCACCACTCAATGAGTTAGTGAAGAAATACACTCCATTGTGTTGGACTGAGAAACATGAGCAAGCCTTTCAAAGTGGATGGAATTTCTTGAACAATTTCCATAAGTTATCAAATACAAGAAGAGCAGTACAATCATTGTGGCAGATGCTCTATTTAGGAGACGTCTTTTCTAAACTTGAAGCCCAAATTCTTGGATTTGAAAACATACTGAACTTTAAATAATATCCTAATTTTGCACCCACTTTTGCTAAATGTGAACATAGAGCACAAGGAGGTTTTTATGTTTAGGAGGGGTACTTGTTTAAAGAAGGAAAACTTTGTATACCTCAAGGAACACATAGAAAACTCCTTCTAAAAGAGTCACATGAAGGAGGACTCATGGGCCATTTTGGAGTTGATAAAACTCTTGAGCTTTTAAATGAAAATTATTTTGGCCACACATGAGGAAAAAAGTTCAAAGACATTGTCATAGATGCATCTCATGTTTAAAAGATAAGTCTAATACAATGCCTCATAAACTTTACACTTCATTACCGTGCTCCATGTAAAGCTATAAACATGGATTTTATATTAGGGCTTCCTAGGATACAAAAAGGTTTTGATTCCATCTTTGTGGTAGCGGATAGGTTTAGCAAGATGGCTCATTTTATACCCTGCCATAAAGTGGATGATGCTAATAATACTCTAGGCTCTTCTTTAGAGAAGTGGTAAGACTTCATGGTTTACCTAAGACCATAGTTTCGAATAGAGATCCTAAATTTGTTGGTCACTTATGAAGAAATCTCTGTGAAATTCTAGGAACCAAGTTGAATTTTTCAACTTCTTATCATCCTCAAACGGATGGACAAACAAAAGTTTTAAATAGACCTCTATCAACTATGCTTAGGTTAGTCATGTAAGGGAACCACAAATTTTGGGATGAGTACCTTCCTCTTATTGAGTTTGCATATAATAGAGTGGTTCATAAGACTACTGATATTTCTCCATTTCAGGTTGAATATGGTTTTAATCCTCACACTCCTTTGGATTTACTACCTTTACCTAACCCACAAGAATTTGTGCATAAGGAAGGGGTAACAAAAGCTGAATTTGTAAAGAAATTGCATGAGAGGATTAAAGATCAAATACTGAAACAAACAGAGAAATATGTAAAACAAGACAATGAAGGGAAAAGAAAGATTAGTTTTGAAGAATGAGATTGGGTTTGGCTTCACCTTAGAAAAGATAGATTCCCTAGCCAAAGGAAGTCTAAGCTTAGTCCTCGGGAAGATGGTCATTTCCAAGTCCTAAAAAAATCAATAATAATGCATATTAATTAGATCTGCCTGAGGAATATGAAGTACATGCCACCTTCAATGTTATAGATCTAACACCTTTTACAGGTAGTGCAGATGAAGAGGCAGAGACATGTGATTTGAGGAAAAATCCTCTTCAAGAGGGAGGCGATAATGGTAGAAGGCCCAGCTCAGGACCAACCACTAGGTCAATGGCAAGGAAGATTCAAGAAGATTAGGACTCTGCTACTGATGGCAGAGACACCCTTCTTGCTAAAGTAGAGTAGGAAATTTTGTTGTAAATTTGGAATTAGGGTTGAAATTAGGCATCAGAAACCAACCTAGGTTAAATTAGGGTTTAATTAAGAATTCTAATTAACCTAGGTTGATCATTTAGACCTAAATTAGTCACATGAAGCACACCCAGGTCATGGTTGCAATGTGACTTCATTTTAGGTACCACTTTCAAACCTTTGCGATTTGAATTTTCCCTCTCTTTTGTGTAAGCAATGGTCGGACCTCTTCACTATATAATGAGGTGCTTGGCTCATATTTTAATAAGATCAATTTTATGAGTTTTATGCTTCCAAGTTGCTAGCTCTTACACTCACTTGTCGAAACCTCTCTAGGATAGACCTTTGGTTTTCTTATTCACCTCTCCAAGTGATATGGCCCAACCAATCACTCTCCCTGCTCTTCATGCACCTTCAAGGAATCCATAGCTCCATTAGAACCATCCTTGTTCCATTTCCTACATTATGCTTCCGCCAATCCTCTCAAAATTCCAAGGAAGACAAATCAGAATGAAGGTGTTCTCGTCGATTGAGTTGGTCGCTGGTACACTATGAGAACAGGTTGTGACTCCGTCTGCCTCTGCTGAAATTCACTCTTTCCATTGGATGTTGGAACGCGGATCCGTTTGAAACAGAGAGGGCCCTACCTGTTGATTGCACTTCGACGCTTAAGTCAGTACAAGGCTTATAGAAACAATGAGTAAGTAACAAGTAGTTTTAGTCTTAGCAACGATGTACCTTTACGAGGGATCTTAAGTCCCTTTTATACACTACTTTTCGGTTACTTTTTGTAACAACCCTTCTCCCACAAGAACCTTATCTCGAGTGAAAGTAGGTTTGATGGGAGGAGTTTGTTACAATGCGCACAATCTTAGTACGACAACCGTACAAAATCTTTCCTCCTTGGAGTGCTTAACCTTAACAGCATGGCAGCCAGGTACCAACTAATGTACCAACATCAGGGGGCCCATCTGTCCACTGTTGGCGTACAAGCCTTTTATGTATCATGCATGCAGGTTATCCCCAAAACCCTAACGCTCTTGGGCTTAGGCGTTTCTAGAGAATATTTTACTTGTGCTAGACCCGAATGTACTAAACACACCATTCACACTTTTTCGCTGACCAGGCCTTATACACATTAGGTATATGAATGAACCTCAACGAACACATACCTAAGGCCCACTTACGTGGCTCATTATCACGACCAGACCACCGAGATGACCTGCTTGACACAGATGCCGATGTCCGATCACCGAGCCCTGAGCCCAACGCTCTGATCCAGTACACAAGCACCCCAGGCTCGAACTGAAACTTGTTTCAGTGAAGAGGCAAACTGCTCACCCACGACAACCTACGTGTCTTATGAGTGAAGCGACACACATAGTGTTTCGAGGTGATGTCTCACTACACTCCATCACAAGCGTACACGTGGCCATCATCAGCGGTTAGGAAATGTTTTCGCTTGCGCTTCACTTATACGTTAACCCTTCGAAAATTCACACTCTCTTCACTGTTTCATTTCCCTTCGCGCTTCTCTTTTGAATACCCTGCTCTCTCTTCCTCAAACCAACCACCTCGCCTCACTTCCTCAATCGCCTCAAGGTGCGTTTTTTATCTTGTGACTGCTTTTAATTTCCCACATTATTCAAATGCCTCTAATTTGCTCATAACTACACTGGGACTGTTTACCTTTCCTATGGTTATGATTGTAAATGCCTCTGTTTTTTTCACTTCGTCGTTCCTTTCTTCAAAACGCATGCACTTCTTTATTTGTGTATTGTATTCATTCATTTGCTTTCTTTGTTTTAGATTTCCTGTATGATGGATTACAAAACCATGTACCCCTGGGCTCCTAGTCCCCTTTTAGAAGAAACCTCTGAGTTTACCACCCATGAGAAAATAGTGTTGTATAGGAAGAGCGAATACCCTAAGAAGAAATGTCTTTTTGGTAGAGAAGACGATAGGTTCGTTAGGGTTGTGCCTTGTAGGGTAGATGAGCCAGTCTGTTGTGATGAGGCATCGGACCCAGATGGCACATTCTATTTCTTCTATTCCACTGTGTTCAAAAAACTTCTTCTACGCCTACCCTTATACAGCTTCGAAAGAGTCCTCCTCACCGAAATCAATACCGCCCCGGCCCAGCTACACCCAAATAGTTGGTCGTTTGTTCGGGGATTTTCCATCTTTTGCCACCACTTTGGCCATCTGCCATCAGTAGAAGTGTTCTTATACTTCTTTGAGGCCAAACCACCAAGTCGCCAATTGTGGGTGAGCTTTAACAGACTTGCGGGGAGAGTTTTGTTGACCCTCTTCCAGCAATCTTACAAGGGCTTCAAGGGTAAGTTCTTTAAAATCTGTTGCAACGACAATGATCCTACCCTCCTGGACGGGTTCCCTCTATACTGGACTGAGGAACCCAAATTCCAAAAACCCAGGCGCCTTGAAGACTTGCCCCAACGAGAACAAGAGGTGTGTCTCTTCCTCTCCAACCCAAGGTGGTGTTTGACACCGCCATCTTGATAAAGCATGAGTACTGCCACACGAGTCTTAAGGCGTACATTGGTATCTGTACCGCCCTGGAAGTCGGGAGTGATGACGTGGCATCCTGCTACAGTATAGGCGTGTTGACAAGGCGCCAGATTGGCAGAAGGGAAGGAAGTCGGGGGGCTCGCATAGTCGCCAGTTGTCAAGTTGGCGTGTTCCGATTTCTAGCTTACTAGAATCGGCGATCACCAGGTTAAAGATGAAGTCGCCAGATGTAGATTCAGGCGACCTAGTCATTGGAGATCGCCAGATCAAGCACATCGCCGAAGATGAAGGAGAAGCAGATTATGAAGGCGGCCGGCGAGACCACAGGGAAGGTGTATGAAGGCCCCTAACTCGCCAGTTCCAGTAGAGATCGCACTCCCAAGTTAGCTATGCACTGGGCAGTACCATGCATAAGTAACTTAGCCAAAATGAGAGTCAGAAGCAGCGCCCAAGTCAAGGAGCCTCCAGATGATGGCACGTGTACAGTTGGATGCGAGCCACGTGTCCAAGTCTGTAACTGCCAGGAGAGAGAAAGCCACCAGGTATATAAGAGTTCTTAACGAACTTTCTGAAGTACGCACGTTCAGATTATACTCTTTACGCTTGCGAGTTATAGAGCTTACTGTGAGAGAGGATTTGCACGGTTCTTGTTCTCTTAGTATTTGGTGATACCGTCACTGACTTGGGCGTTGGAGTGCAATCGGCCGCAGCGGTGCCGCTCTGTTTCTTTGCAGGTTCTTGAGGTGGATCTTGAAGAGGAACGGAGGTTTGAAGCGGTGCACACGTCGATCCTTTGAGGAGGCAGTTTCCAGCGCTCCGGTCAACAGGCAGGATCATCAGGCGCCCACCGTGGGGCCGTGTAAAACTTGCTCCCATCCACAACGTGAGTTCTTGGAAGCTTTCGAAGTTTTCTGCGTGGTTGTGTGCTGGTGCAACCATCGTCCGCTGTTTGCTTGAGTTTCGTTCGGTGAATTCGCGTTTTATACCGTTCGTTTAGCTTTTCGATCGGTGGAATGAGGTTTCCTGCTGTTTACGCGTGATTCGTTCGGTGGAGTTTGAGTTCTTTCGCTCGATCGGTTGTTCGTGGGGAATCGGTGGTTTCTGGTGAAGTTGTGGTTTTCTTGGAAGGTTTACGGTGTTCTTGAGTTTCTTGCGCAGTTTCGCACGGTTTTCTCCGATTGATCGCTGAGTCGATCGTAGCTGAAGTAAGTGTCGTCCGCCGCATTCTGTGATTCGCTGAGTTTCATGAGAAAAATGAGAAGCAATCGCTCAAGTCCGGTTGCGCCCGTGGCACCTGTCGCTGCTGAAGGCGCCGCTGCCATGACCATGGCGCAGATGGCGGAGATGATGCGTTCGTTGCAGGCAACTGTGGAAGCCTCACGCGTAGAGCAGGCGAGAATGCATGAGGACCTGGTCGCCTCTCGCGCCAGGAACGAGGAGCTGAGCAAGATGACTGAGGAGCTGCGTCGAGCTCTTCAGGAGCAGCAAGGGCGTTCTTCCGCTGAAGAGGTTGCGCCATCGTCACCACCTCGTGTTTTTCCCATGCCTTTTATTCAGGCGATCACGGACACGCCCATTCCCGCGAGCGTGGTTCCGGTTAAAGCTGTTTTCACCGGCGTGGAGGATCCTGAGGCTCATCTCACCACGTTCCATACGCAGATGATGCTGTCAGGAGGGTCAGACGCCGTCTACTGCAAGATGTTCGTGAGTACGCTCCAGGGAACGACGTTGGAGTGGTTCGTGAGCCTGCCTAACGGCCACGTAACCAATTTCCAACAGTTCTCGAAGATTTTTGTCGAGGAGTACATCGTGAATAAGGCACCGCCCAGGGTGTCTTATGATCTGTTTGATATAAGGCAGTACCAGGGAGAGTCCCTCAGAGAATACCTGAATCGTTTTGGGGCGCAGATGGTCAGATCGCCGGCCAAGGATGAAGAAATGCTGGTCTATGCCTTCAAGAAGGGCGTGTAGCCAGGACCATTCTGCGAGGCCTTGATCAGGGCTCACCCTGCGACGTTTGCTGAGGTCAGGCGACTTGCGGTGGCTCACATCGCTGACGAGAATGAAGTCGCCGAGAAGAGAGGAAGCGTGGCTCCCGCCAGGCCACGCGCCCAGACCAGGATCCAGCCGCAGAGGGTGCTGGAGACAGCAGCGGCGGCCAGGAAGGACCAGAGGACTCGCCATCCTTACGATAGGAGGAACAAGGGAAGGAGCCAAGCACACCAGCAACCAGCACGCCGGGAATACAATCGCCCGCCTAAGCACAAGTTTGTCATGGGACTAGCGGACCTGATCGCCATTCCTAACATATCTGCTAGGTTGAAAGCACCTGAGAAGGTGGGCGACAAGGTGCTGGGGTCAAAGCCGGACGCCTGGTGTGAGTTCCACCAATGTTTTGGCCACACTTTGGACTCGTGTCTGTCCTTGGGATATCAGCTCGACGATCTGGTTAAGAGCGGGTTCCTGAATGACTATCTGCTGGACAGGAGGACAGGGGGAGCGTCGAGTTCCCAGCCAGCAGGTGGAGAAGCCCAGCAACACGAGATGCCTATCCACGGGGAGATCCACACCATAGCAGGGGGTTTCTCAGGTGGTGGATGCACCGCATCGCAGAGGAAGAAGTACGCACGATCGGTGATGACAGTGGACATGTTTGAAGATCACTCGCCGGAAGTGGACATTACGTTCACCAAGCAGGATCTTCGGGACGTTGTGCCTCATGACAACGATCCCATAGTTATTTCGTTGGTTACGGCGGGAAGGAAGGTCCACAGAGTTCTAGTGGACCAAGGAAGCTCGGCAGACGTGATGTTCTGGCCGACTTTCACGCAGCTGGAGTAGCCCCTTGACCAGCTAAGGCCCTATGGAGGGTGCCTATAAGGGTTCGCTGGAGACCAGGTGGAGGTCAGGGGGTACATAGAGCTGAGAACCACGTTTACTGATGAGGCTGGGTCGAGGACGGAGAAAATCAAGTACCTCATCGTAAACGCTCCTTCAGCATATAACATCCTGTTGGGAAGGCCCACGCTTAACAGGATAGGCGCCATTCCGTCGACTCGGCACATGAAGGTAAAGTTGCCGTCCATGGAAGGGGTGGTGATCACGATCAAGTCTGATCAGAAAGAAGCGAAAAGGTGCTATGAGAATAGCCTGAAAAACAAAAGATCAGTGAGTTATGTAACAACCACCCCACCTCCCGGTGTGAAGCCCAGATCGACGGTAACAGAGGAGGCCGCCGGAAGAGATGTGGAGATGGTGGACACTGAGCTGGGCGAGAGGAATGCTGGTCTAGAGGAGGAAGAGGCGCGGAATCGCCCTGAAGAAGCGAGGGAGCAGGGAATCGCCAGGGCGGTGATCGCCAGTGAATCCAGGCCAAAACCTATCGAGCAGTGGCTCGAAAAGGAGATCGGAGGAAAGATCTTCAAGCTGGGAAGATCTCTGGATGTCGAGCTCCAGGACCAGATCGCCAGGGTGATTGAGAGGCATCTGGACGCGTTTGCATGGTCCGCTTCGGACATGCCCGGGATTGATCCCGACTTCTTGTGCCATCATCTGGCGATGGACAATTTGGTGAGACCGGTGCGACAAAGGAGAAGAAAGTTCAACGAGGAGAGGAGGCAGGCGATTAGAGATGAAACCCGAAAACTCCTCGCTGCAGGCCATATCAGGGAAGTCCAGTACCCTGAATGGCTGGCAAATGTCGTGCTGGAGAAGAAGAGTAACGGGAAATGGCGCATGTGCGTCGACTTCACCGACCTGAACAAAGCTTGCCCAAAGGATTCGTATCCTTTACCAAGCATAGATGCCCTGGTTGATAGTGCTGCAGGGTGTAAGTTGTTGAGTTTCTTGGATGCCTTCTCAGGATATAATCAGATCAAGATGCATCCCATGGATGAAGAGAAAACAGCCTTCATGACGGAGAGGTCGTGCTACTGCTATAAGTGATGCCGTTTGGGCTGAAGAACGCGGGGGCCACGTACCAGAGGCTGATGGATCGAGTACTTGCACCAATGCTGGGAAGGAACGTGCAAGCTTACGTCGATGACATGGTCGTGACCTCGCAGGAAAGAAGCAAGCACGTTGCAGACTTGGAAGAATTCACGACAATCGCCAAGTTCAAGTTAAAGCTCAATCCGGAGAAATGCATTTTCGGCGTGGAGGCTGGAAAGTTTTTGGGTTTCCTCTTGACTGAAAGAGGAATAGAAGCCAACCCGGACAAGTGTGCCGCCATCTTGGCGATGAGGAGCCCGACCACGGTGAAAGAAGTCCAGCAGCTAACAGGTCGGATGGCAGCCCTATCTCGCTTCGTGTCAGCTAGCGGAGAAAAGGGGCATCCCTATTTTCAGTGTCTGCGGCGCAATAATAAGTTTGTCTGGACGAAAGAGTGCGAGGAAGCTTTCGTCAAGCTGAAGGAGTATCTGGCGAGCCCGCCGGTTCTGTGCAAACCGCTGGTGGGGATCCCTCTCAGGTTGTATTTTGCTGTAACTGAGAGGGCGGTGAGTGCGGTGCTCGCCCAGGATCAAGATCAGGCACAGAAGCCTATCTATTTTGTGAGCAAGGTGTTGCAGGGCCCAGAAACGAGATATCAGGCCTTGGAGAAGGCTGCGCTGGCTGTGGTGTTTTCGGCGAGGAGGTTGCGCCACTACTTCCATAGCTTCACAATACTGGTGATGACTGACCTGCCCATCCAGAAGGTGTTGAAGAAACCTGACGTTGCGGGAAGGATGGTGAAGTGGGCTGTAGAATTGTCAGAGTTTGATATTAAATATGAGCCTCGAGGCCCGATCAAGGGGCAAATCTTTGCAGATTTCGTGGTTGAGCTCTCATCAGAGGCGACGCGAGTTGAAGGAGACGATTTCCGTTGGGTACTCTCGGTGGATGGATCGTCGAACCAGCAGGGTAGCGGTGCTGGGGTCATTTTGGAAGGACCCAACGGCGTGCTGATCGAACAATCTTTGAGATTTGCCTTCAAAGCCAGCAACAATCAAGCAGAGTATGAGGCGCTGATCGCCGGGATTCTGCTGGCCAAGGAGATGGGAGCTAGGGTGCTGATGGCTAAGAGTGACTCGCTGCTAGTCACAGGGCAAGTAACAGGCGAGTTCCAGGCTAAAGATCCACAAATGGCGGCTTACTTGGCGTATGTGCAGGAATTGAAGAGTTCCTTTGCCTCCTTTGAAGTAGTACATGTACCCAGAGAGCAGAATGCCCGAGCTGACTTGCTTGCTAAGCTCGCCAGCTCAGGCAAGGGGCGTAGGCAGAGGACGGTGATTCAAGAAACTCTGAAGGCGCCGAGGGCATTTGTAGCAGATCACCTGGTCCTTCAGATAAGCAAATCGACGAAGAAAGCAGCGAGAAGCCATAAGTCCCTGACGCAAGAAACTCTGAGATCGCCGAGAATTAGAGCATGTCGAGGAGAGAAGGTGAATGTGATGCAGGTCTGCGCCACCCATGAGCCAGACACTTGGATAACACAGTACAAGCGGTGCCTGGCAGATGGCCTCCTCCCATTGGATCCGACAGAAGCTAGGAAGGTAAAGAAAAATTCCAGCAAGTACACATTGATTGATGGCGATCTGTACAGGTTTGGGTTCACTCACCCGCTCCTGGAATGTATACACGGCGAGAAGTGCACGAGAATCATGGCGGAGCTCCACGAAGGTATATGCGGAAGCCACGTTGGGGGTCGAGCTCTGGCCGCGAGGACTCTCCGTGCAGGCTACTACTGGCCATCGATGAGAGAAGATTGCAAGAAGTATGCCCAGTGTTGCAAACAATGCCAACAGCACGCCGATTGGCACAAGGCACCTCCCGAGGAGTTGAAGTCGATCTATAGCCCTTGGCCGTTTCATACTTGGGGAATCGACATCCTGGGACCTTTCCCGCTGGCGATCAGGCAGATGAAGTACTTGGTGGTGGCGATTGAGTATTTCACCAAGTGGATTGAAGCAGAACCAGTGGCCCAGATCACCGCACATAAGATCGAAGGTTTCGTGTGGAAGAACATCGTGTGCAGGTTTGGAGTGCCCAAACGCCTGGTGTCGGATAATGGGACGCAGTTTGCAAGCCATCTGTTGAAGAAGCTTTGCGAAGGAGTGGGAATTCAACAAGTGTTTGCATCCGTCGAGCACCCTCAGACAAATGGCCAGGTGGAGTCAGCTAATCGGGTGTTGTTGAGAGGTTTGAAGAGAAGGCTTGAGAAAGCCAAGGGAAGTTGGGCTGAGGAGGTACCCCGTATAGTCTGGGCGTACCACACCACCGAGCAGTCAGGAACCCATGAGACCCCGTTCAGCTTGGTCTATGGGTGTGATGCCATGATTCCAGTGGAGATCCAGGAGAGCTCGCCGAGATTCCAGAACTTCGTAGAGGAAGACTCGAATGAAGAGAGAAGGCTGAACCTGGATCTACTGGATGAGGTCAGGGAAGAGGCAAGGTTGAAGGCTGGAGCCGTGAAGAGAAGGATTGAACGAAGATACAACTCGAAGGTGATGCCAAGGCAGTTTAGAGAAGGCGACTTGGTGATGAGGAAGGCCCACCAGTACGAGATGGAGAATAAACTGTCACCCAAGTGGACCGGACCGTTCAGAATAACCGAGGCGCTCGGGAACGGGGCCTACCGCTTAGAGACGCTGGAAGGAGGGGCGATTCCTCGCACCTGGAACGCCACACACCTGAAGTTGTACTATAGTTGAGAGATTTGTAAGTAAAGACAAATACAAAGTCATATTACAATGTCTCTGATAAAACAGCTTGAAGGGGGCACTCTTTTTTCCCTAAGGAGGGTTTTTAACGAGGCCACCCAATAAAAGAAGAGTTTTCGAAGTATAAGGCGTTTTCAGATTGCATGTGTGCTATTTTCCAAAAGTTTTGAAGAAAGACCTTGTCACTTGTACGTGATTTAAGGCAAGTAAAGATATACCGCGTGCTTTCTAAAAAGTTCTCAAGTCCTCATCGTTTTTCGGCGATTGGAGGAATCAGTTAAAGTTTTCAAGTCCTCATCGTTTTTCGGCGACTGCAGGCATCAGTTAAAGTTTTCAAGTCCTCATCGTTTTTCGGCGATTGGAGGCATCAGTTAAAGTTTTTAAGTCCTCATCGTTTTTCGGCGATTGGAGGCATCAGGTAAAGTTTTTAAGTCCTCATCGTTTTTCGGCGATTGGAGGCATCAGGTAAAGTTTAAAGTCCTCATCGTTTTTCGGCGATCGGAGGCCCTAGTTAAAAGACCTCAACGCCCTCGCGCGTCCTGAGGCAAGCAAAAGTCCTCCGTGTTTCTGGGGGCGAGAAGATGTAACCCCTGGGGCAATGTAGAGGCAAGTTAAAGACCTCCTCGCCGTCGACCGAGTGCAGGCGAGAAAGAGAAAAAGTCCTCCGTGTTTCTGGGGGCGAGAAGATCTAACCCCTGGGGCAATGTAGAGGCAAGATAAAGACCTCATCGCCGTTGAGCGAGTGCAGGCGAGAAAGAGAAAAAGTCCTCCGTGTTTCTGGGGGCGAGAAGATGTAACCCCTGGGGCAATGTAGAGGCAAGATAAAGACCTCCTCGCCGTTGAGCGAGTGCAGGCGAGAAAGAGAAAAAGTCCTCCGTGTTTCTGGGGGCGAGAAGATGTAACCCCTGGGGCAATGTAGAGGCACCAGTAAAAGTCCTCCGTGTTTCTGGGGGCGAGAAGATGTAACCCCTGGGGCAACGTAGAGGCGAGTTTAAAGACCTTCTCGCCGATGAGCGAGTTCAGGCACGTTAAAGACCTTCTCGCCGATGAGCGAGTTCAGGCGAGTTAAAGACCTTCTCGCCGATGAGCGAGTTCAGGCGAGTTAAAGACCTTCTCGCCGATGAGCGAGTTCAGGCGAGTTCAAAGACCTTCTCGCCTGCATGCGAGCTTAGGCAAGATAAAATCCTTCTCGTCTCGAACGAGTTCAGGTATGGTGCAGAGGGTGGAAGAAGTTTGGAGGGTGGCTATGGTAGGTTCGAAGAGAACGCCTAGTCACCCGGTCTTTCGCTCTGAAGTTCAGGGAGGTAAAGAAGGATCCCAAAAGGCGTTTCTACCCCCAGATAAAGAAACAATGGCCAAAGCGGGAGGCTGGAAAGAAGTTGATGTCACCAAGAGTCTTTGGCGATCAGGAAGAGTTCAAGCAGCGGCGAGAAGGTTGAAAGACCTGTTTGATAAGGCAGGTCGAGTGGGACGGTGTTTGAGCCAGTAACTGAGTTACAGTTCGTTGCTTGAGGGATATTCTTACGATAAGGTTAGTTGCCTTAAGAGTACAAGTTGGTTAAAGTGATTATTGCTTAAGTTTGAAGTGGTTCGAAGCACTTAAGTCAAAGGACGTGTTTGCAAAATCATTAAGTTAAATCCGATAAAGTTAAACATGCAAAGAAGGTTAAAGCGCTTAAAGAAGTCAGGAGAGGGAATACCCAAACTTTGTCATTAAGATAAGTATCTGTTAAAGGCACATATACACGAGTTTGTTACAAGTTATAATACAAGGGAAATCACAAAAGTAGTAGATGAAGAAGAGTTGATTAGTCTTCAGCAAGAACGACTTTTCCATCTACTACTTCATTGTTCAGCGACACCATGCTGAGGTCCAGGTCTGGGAATAGGCAAGCAAATTGTTCCCGCGCAGCTTCAAATCCAGCAGCCAGAATTTGAGCAGAGTTTAGCTTGAGTTCTTCAATTTGCTTCTGAAGTTCCTCAATCCGCTTCTTGAGGTCTTCAGTTTGCTCTTTCAACTCTTTATTCTGCTGCTCCAGCTCTTCAACCTGTTTTTTGAGTTGTTCGTTGGTCTCTCGAGTCTGGAGAAGGTCTTCAGTAACCTTCTTGGTTTCCGCTTGCGCTTGGGCTAGTTCAGCGACTGCCTTTCCTTTCTCTTTGTTGGCCTCGGCAAGATCAGCTATGGCGTCGTCCCTCGCCTTTTCCACTTGCCCAAGTAATTTCTCTCGGTCGATCGACCTCTGCTCCAGTTTTTGCACCTTAGCGGCGTCAGCTTTCATGAGAGCCTCCAGGTCAACCGCCCTGGCGCGAAGGGGCACAATCTTGCTCTCCAGTTCGACCTTCTCTTGAGCAAGTTGATGCACCTTGTGGCGAAGGTCAGTGGCCTCCTTGCGCGCCAGCCTGAGCTCGGTGTTCATTGCATCCTCCACTCGGGAGTGTTCGATTTTTGCGAGCGTCAGGCTGAAAGACAACTTCTCCACCTCGACCTTCATGGTGCTGTTTTCGGTTTTGAGGTTGAAGAGGTCGTCTTGGAGCCTCCTGGTTGAACCCTCCACAGCCCTGGTTATGATTGCCGGGATATCCTCTGCTATGGTCTTCAGCTTGGCAGTTAGAGGCTCCCACATCCTTGTGACCTCCAAAGGAAGGTTTGCTGCTTGGAGAGGCACCAGGTGGGCCTGTTGTGGGTTCTCGTCGCCACCTTCCTTAGCAGGTTCTTCAGTGGTTGCTTCCTGGCGTGGCGACGGGATCGGGGATTCGGTGATCAGAATCGGAGAGGTATGAGAAACCTCATCCCCGATTGGAGCATCTTCTGCAGCGGAGGCGTTTGAAGGGGGACCCCCTCCAGCTGACACATATGGTGTAGAGGCGCTTGGGGGGTCCTCCAGGAAGTTTGGCTCTTGGGCCTCAGCTGCAGGTGGCGCAGTGGCCAGTGGGACCGCTTGGACTGGAGAGGCAGGAGCCTGTGGGGGTGGCGATGATGGAGGAGGAGCAGGCGTCGATGGTGGTGTTGAGGTTGGAAGAGGGGGTGGAGCAAGTGGCGAAGAAGGTGCCACCCTCTTCCTCTTCGTAACGAGGCCATCCTCGGTGACCTCGTCATCCTCTTCTTCCTCCTCATGGATGACTTGAGGGGCTTTCCTTTTAGGTCTCTTAAGGACCAGTTTCTTGCGTTGGGCAGGTTCCTTGGGTGGTGAACGCCCTTGGGCGATGGCTGTCTCCACCACCGAGTTGGGCACCGTTTGAGAACCGGTCGCCAACCCGTGGTTTCGGGCGATCGCCTTCAGTTCAGCGAGCATGCCTTTGCCCAACATGTTGTCTGCATGGAACGAAAAATGCATGGGTTAACTCAAGGAAAAAATAAGTGCATAAGGTAGTAAAACAGCAAAGCAGATGATATGTGCAGGAAAGGTAAAACCAAAGTCTTGCGCATAACGCACAAGACGCCCAGAAACAGCTAAACAGAAGCAGTATCAAAGCAATAGTTTAAATGTCCTAACCTATTCGAATTTCTAGCTGATCTTCATAGAATTCGAAGCATATCAAAGTGGTGGTAAGATAAGTTATATTGGCGTCCGCCACCCTCTTCCAGAAGAGACAGAGATCTCTGTCCAATGCTCCCATGCTGTCAGGACTTCTGGGCCTCCTGAAGCAGCTCTTGGACTCCTTCTTCCCCTTGTCCACCCAGTACAAGGGAAAGCCATCGAGAAGGGAGGCGTCCTTGTCGTTCGCACACACTTGGACGAACTTCCCCTTCCAGTCCTTGTAGGATTGCTGGAAGATAGCAAAGATGGACCTCCCAGCAATCGCGTTCAAGCTAACCCACAGGCGGTCTCCTGGGTGCTTGGCTTCGAAGAGAAACAGGAATACGTCCACCGATGCAGGCAACCCCAGGTGGTCGCACATCACTTGAAAAGCTCGAACAAACGCCCAGCTGTTGGGGTGAAGCTGGGCGGCGGCAATGTTGAGCTCAGTAAGGAGTTCCCTCTCGAATCGGGTGAAAGGGAACTTGAGCTTCACCTTCTTGAATAAAGTCGTGTAGACGAAGCAGAAGGGCCCGTCGGCGCTCACTTTGTCATCGGCGCAAACAGGCAGATCGGGGGGGCAAGGCAGCACCATCATCTTCTCGTTGTGCTCCTTGTGAAAGGATTGATAAAGCTCATCCCCCTTAGTTAGCCGCAAAACTGCTCCCGCAGTATTCACAGAGGAAGTCTCCCTCAGAAGGGTCGAGTTGGCCCAGGGGTACAAGGTTTTGAAGTCTGGCAGGGGAACAGGGGCTCCTCCGGCGATAGGTGGAGTCGCCTGGGCCAGAACAGGACGGGAAGACGCAGGCCTCTCAGCCTGGGAAGATGAAGCGCCACGAACTCGTGTTGGGTCGTGTGCTTGTGAAGGAAGGTTTCGTGATGAAGGAGGAGGGTTCGGGGTAATCTTTGAGCGAGTCATGGTTGCAGCTGCAAAGAAAGAAGAAAAGGAAAAATGATCAGGGGCCACAGAGGCTGACTCGATCATAGAAAGAAGGTGAAAAAACGAACGAATGTAGGTTCGTTGCGACGATTGACGAAGCCCTAAGTTACGCAGAAGGAGAAATGGAAAAACAACCCACAGCGTATGCACCAAGCAGTTACAGGATGATGCGAATCGGTGAAAATGCAAGAAAAACCAGCAGATGAAGGAAAGTAGGTACCTTTCGATGATCAGGAAGACGATGGAGGAAGATGGTGATCTAGAGTGTTGGAGAGCGTTGAGAGTTTTTGCAGAAGGAAGTTAGAGCGTTTGCAAGCACGAAGAAAGTGATGGAACAGTGTGAAGCGAAAATGGGTTTAAGAGTTTTTTCGAAATGGGTTTAGGAAGCGCAAACAGCAACTGAAGAGAGCCGTTGATGAAGCCACGCGTCGAACGATGAGTGAGGGGTTTGGGGGAGCGTCAGAGCAGCAGAAGGTACAACCGCTTGGAATTCTGCGTCAGTGCCACGTAGACCGGTGTTGACGTGACTTTTTCAGTCTTTTCGCTAGACAAGTCTTCGCTCAAGACTGGGGGGCTTGTGTACCGCCCTGGAAGTCGGGAGTGATGACGTGGCATCCTGCTACAGTATAGGCGTGTTGACAAGGCGCCAGGTTGGCAGAAGGGAAGGAAGTCGGGGGGCTCGCATAGTCGCCAGTTGTCAAGTTGGCGTGTTCCGATTTCCAGCTTACTAGAATCGGCGATCACCAGGTTAAAGATGAAGTCGCCAGATGTAGATTCAGGCGACCTAGTCATTGGAGATCGCCAGATCAAGCACATCGCCGAAGATGAAGGAGAAGCAGATTATGAAGGCGGCCGGCGAGACCACAGGGAAGGTGTATGAAGGCCCCTAACTCGCCAGTTCCAGTAGAGATCGCACTCCCAAGTTAGCTATGCACTGGGCAGTACCATGCATAAGTAACTTAGCCAAAATGAGAGTCAGAAGCAGCGCCCAAGTCAAGGAGCCTCCAGATGATGGCACGTGTACAGTTGGATGCGAGCCACGTGTCCAAGTCTGTAACTGCCAGGAGAGAGAAAGCCACTAGGTATATAAGAGTTCTTAACGAACTTTCTGAAGTACGCACGTTCAGATTATACTCTTTACGCTTGCGAGTTATAGAGCTTACTGTGAGAGAGGATTTGCACGGTTCTTGTTCTCTTAGTATTTGGTGATACCGTCACTGACTTGGGCGTTGGAGTGCGATCGGCCGCAGCGGCGCCGTTCTGTTTCTTTGCAGGTTCTTGAGGTGGATCTTGAAGAGGAACGGAGGTTTGAAGCGGTGCACACGTCGATCCTTTGATGAGGCAGTTTCCAGCGCTCCGGTCAACAGGCAGAATCAGTATCCTCCTTCCCTTTACTCCCGCTAGAGATATCTTGTATGTGTGTGTGTTTGCTGAATCCTTATTTGTTTCTGATCTGATCGGTCATCGGTAGTCGGTGACGTCAGCATCAGAGAACCACGTGGACTACTCGCAGGGTGACACGTGGACCAGGTGGCAGAGAGGTCAGGGGGACGATCGCCAAGAGAGGTGATCGGTGGTCAGTAACCAAGTGACCACCAACAGATCAGGCGGCAGAGAGGTCGGGGGACAGATCACCCGGGATGGTGATCGGTGGTCAGTAACCAAGTGACCACCAACAGATCAGGCGGCAGAGAGGTCGGGGGACAGATCATCCGGGATGGTGATCGGCGGTCAGTAGCCAAGTGGCCACCAACAGACCAGTTCTCAGACTAACGCCTGAAGGCAGAACGCGAGAAACAGAT
Source organism: Phaseolus vulgaris (assembly GCF_000499845.2). Taxonomy (NCBI): domain Eukaryota; kingdom Viridiplantae; phylum Streptophyta; class Magnoliopsida; order Fabales; family Fabaceae; genus Phaseolus; species Phaseolus vulgaris. The sequence goes on along the minus strand of NC_023755.2, from coordinate 15,759,346 downwards.
AAACACTGATCAGTCATCGGGGTATTGTCATCGGGGTCTCGTGTTACACGCAGTTAAACTGGGAATGAGGTTCCCAGCGAGAGCGTTACGCATGGATCTCGCATGCGCACACCTCAGGGAATCATGCACGAGAGTGGCCTGAGGGAACTAGTAAACCAGCCAGTGGTTGGTGATTCCCTCAACCCATTACGTGCATGGCATCGTGAAGGGTAAGCTGTATACGCAGAGAGCAACATTTGGTGAGTGTGCCTAGACCAGCCACACCCGACGTTCTCCCAAGAGTATGCGATCTGCCCAGATAAGAGAAACATCCTAAGTTACTCCGCAAGGGCGTAACTTAGGCACACAAAGAGAAGGGCGAGAGCCCTTCCAGTAAGTGACACGTGTGTGGTTAGATGTGAGTTGCAGGCCTCCACGTGTCATCATTTGAGAGGGGTGCGGTCCAGACAAAAGAGCACTCCGTACCACTAAAGGTACAGACAGGCGCAGCCAAGCGCAGAGACGCGCAGACATGCACAGACTCTCACGCTCCCCACTGCTGATTCTGAAGGTACGCTTTCTCTGAAAAGCATAACAGGGTTCTGACACATGCCAGAAAAGCATAACAGAATTCTGTTATGCCCAGAAGCAGGGAAAAAGAGATAAAAGAAAGAATCAGGGTGAGAGTGAGGGGAGACAAAAAAAAACAGAGTGCAAGAGTTCTTATACACACACTGCTAGTTTTCTAGTTTTTGGTGGTTCTGTGGACTAACTTGATCGTCGGAGTGCAAACGGCCGCTAGAGGCGCCGTCTGTGTGTTTTGCAGGTCACATCTGAAGGCATCTGAGAGAAAGTTTGGAGGGTGATTCTGCAGAAGACGCAGTCGCGTAGACAGGGCAGAGAGTGCTACGAAGCGATTCATCCACGTTCGAGTTGCCGGCATGATCAGTTTCTAATGGAGATAGTATGCTCAGGCTCAACAAGAAGGACTTGGCAGCCATGGCCAAGAAGATGAAAGTTGCCTCGCACTCCTATCCTGCCAAGGAGCTGAAAATGAAAGCAGTTGTTGAGGTGCCGCTTCGGATGACAAAGACACGTGCTCGGGGCTTGTCTTTAAGAGAAGACGAAAAACTGCTCCTCAGCCCACCGAGCACTCTGCCTCTGATGGCCGGGCTCCTTCACAACACCTCCCTCTACCTAGTCCTTCCTCTGCTCGAGACATTAGGGTGCAGGAGAGTGGGGGAGAGAACCTTCAAAAGGGAGGACTGTGGGATCCATCCTTGGATGCCACTTCTTTCCAGAAGAAGACCGTACTTCCTGCCGAGGCCAGGGTAGAGCTGGACAACCTAAGAGAAGAGCAGCTGGTTGGTCAGACTATGAGGCAACTGGGGTAGGCCTTAGCCACAAATTACCTCGCCCTTTCCAAGCTTATGAGAGGGAAAGCTTCAGCTGAGGAGGAGGTTCTCAAGGCCGTTGAGCAAGTGGGGGAACTCCAGAGGACATGCCACGAGACCAAGGTCCTCTTGACTGAAAAGTATAAGGAGGCCTTGGGATTATCTGCAAGGAACGCTGAGCTCCATGCTGAAGTGGATAGGCCGTAGGGAGAGCTGGCCGAGCGGGAAGAGGAACTAGTGTAGAAGGATGCCTCGCTAGAGAAGACCAGGGAGGAGTTGACCAAAGATGTGGCCAACTCCTACAGGATGGGATTTGACGATGCCGTTGCCCAAGTCACCTGCGTCTACCCTGAGTTGGACCTCTCCAAAATAGGCTTAGGCAAAGTTGTCGTGGATGGGCAACTGGTAGATGAGGAATAGCCATGTGGGATCCCCTTGCCACCACCCCCCTTTTGTAACCTTATGAACAATTTACGATTCCTGCATATATATATGAATGTTTTCTTTCCCTGACTTGGACTAGCATAGTAACAATGTATGTCTCAAATAAACACAACTACCATAACTTAACAATTAATCACCGAACGACGATGATCGCCCCACGCTTTAGTAACGTGTTCATCATGGTAAATCAATCAATGGTAAACTATGATTCGGGGTACCTGAGCTCAGAGCCTCTCTAGGCAACAAGTCCTCTTACGTGAATCACTATAATTGTATATACTCCCTAAAGGGAGGTTTCACTGTGGTTCGTACCAATACAATGGTGAGCAGCGATCAGGGGTACCTGAGCTCAGAGATTCTCTGAGAAACAGGTATTCGCATCTGAATCACTATGAACCTTTCTACTCCCTAAAGGGAGGTTCCACTGTGGTTCGTGCCAATATAATGGCGAGCGGCGATTAAGGGTATGTGAGATCAGAGCATCTCTGAGCAAAAGGTATTCATGCCTGAATCGCTATGAACCTTTCTACTCCCTAAAGGGAGGTTCCACTGTGGTTCGTGCCAATATAATGGCGAGCGGCGATCAGGGGTACCTGAGCTCAGAGCCTTTGAGTAAAATGTATTCACACCTGAATCGCTATGAACCTTTCTTTTCCCTAAAGTGAGGTCCCTGATGTTATCAAAGTATACTGCAAGCATGTTTTTCAAATAGTGTCCCCTTAAATGTTCACACTACATACAATAGCATAATTAACTGAAATAAAATTTAAGATTGGCCCCATTCCATGTTCGGGAATAATCCCGCCTTACAAGGTCTCGAGTCTATACGCTTCGTTCCCGAGTACCTCCATCACGCGGAATGGGCCAGTCCATTTGGGAGACAACTTATTCTCCAACTGATAGGGGTGAGCCTTTCGCATTACCAGGCCGGTGACCTGGAACTACCAGGGTCTCAGCTTGGACTTCTGCTTATATTCCACCCTTCTCTTCAAGGCTTTAGCCTTGATGCGCGCTTCCTCTCTCACCTTATCGAGCAGGTCTAAATTTACCTTCTTTTCCTTGTTAGACTCCTCTGCCACAAAGTTCTGAAACCGCGGTTGACTTTCCTGGATCTCGACGGGGATCATAGCATCTGACCCATACACCAGGCTAAAAGGTGTTTCTTTGGTGGTGGATTGGGAGTGGTGTGGTAAGCCCACACAATTCGAAGAACCTCATCTGCCCAAGTTCCCTTGGCTTTCTCCAGTCTTCTCTTTAGGCCGCTGAGGAGGACTCGGTTAGCAAATTCGACCTGCTCATTAGTCTGAGATTGCTCTACCGAGGAGAACACCAGCTTGATGTCGAGCTCTATGCATAGCTTGCCTAGCTGCTAACTTGCAAACTGGGTGCCATTGTCAGACACTAAACGCTTTGGGATTCCAAAACCGCAAACTATGTTCTTCCACACAAAGTGTTGAACCTTGTGGGCTGTTATCTGTGCGACGGGCTCGGCCTCTATCCACTTAGTGAAGTACTTGATGGCCACCACTAGGTACTTCATCTGGCGAACTGTTAGGGGAAACAGGCCCAGGATATCGAGTCCCAATGTGTGGAAAGGCCACGGGCTGTGGATCGATCGCAACTCCTCCGGGGGTGCATGATGCCAATTGGCGTGCTGTTGGCATTGTTTGCACCGCTGTGCGTACCTCGTGCAGTCCTCCTTCATGGTTGACCAGTAATATGCTACTTGAACAACCTTTAATGAGAGAGCTCGTCCACCTATGTGACTCCCATAGATACCTTCATGGAGCTCAACCATGATTCGTGTGCATTGTTCACCACTCACACAGGACAAGATAGGGTGAGTGTAGCCATGCTTGAACAATTTTCCATCCACCAAGGTCTATGTGGCTTTCGTCGGCTCCTGCGGGAGTAGGCCATCAGCTAGGTAACACCTATAGGGTGTCATCTAGGTTTCTCCCACATCGACTAAGCAAACGTCTGACGATTCTCCCATTGACAATTCATAAACACTTACCTTGGGCACCATCAACATTTCTTGTGTCAACGATCGGTGCCCTCTTCTTATGCCCTCTAAGACACTCACCTGCTGGACCTTCTCCGTGCAACCTGTGGTGGTCCTGGGCGCTTTTAGGGTTTCCTGGATAACTGACCTCTATCGGCCCCCTAGCCCGAGCTGGCGAGATTGTCCAGTAAGTCGGCTCGGGCATTGTGCTTCCTGGGAACGTGCGCCAGCTCGAACTTAGTAATGCTCTCTTTTAAGAGCATCACGTACTTTAAATATGAGGCCATCTGGGGGTCCTTGGCCTGGTACTCACCTGTAACTTGTCTAGTTACTAGCAACGAGTCACTTTTTACCAACAAACTTCGAGCGCCCATCTCTTGGGCTAGCAACATTCCTACCACCAATGCTTCGTACTCAGCTTGGTTGTTGCTAGCTTTGAAAGCGAATCTCAGGGCCTGCTTGATTAGTTATCCGTTTGGTCCTTCCAAGATGATACCAGCCCCACTGCCCTGCTAGTTAGAGGACCCATCCACAGAGAGGATCCACTAGAAATCTCCACTGTCTAGTTGGGTGGCTGCCGGGGAGAGCTCTACCACGAAGTCAACATAGACTTGTTTTAGAATATATGGCCTTAAACGAGAAAGGGGGTGAATTGTTTAAGAGGAGTTTTTGAAAACTTTTTCAGCTTGAACAAAATACTTTGTGTGAATGCAAATCAGAATTTCAGTTAGCCAAGAATTTAAGCACAAAACAGCAAAGCACTAGAAAAACAATCGGTTGTTTCTGCGAAACAATTGGTTGTTTATACCAGTAAAGCAATAACACCTGAATTTAAAAGAGTTTAAGGGAAGAAAGAGATAGACCAACAATTTATACTGGTTCACTCTTAAACCAAGAGTTACATCCAGTCCCCAGAAGCCACTGGAGCACACAACACTCCTTGGAAACAACACCAGAAAATACAGAAGACTCAGAAAGAATTACACTTGTTTACAGAACAATCTGAAATCAATACAGATGCAATCCTATTCCATTCTTTCTTGAGAAAATCCAAAGCTTGATGTGAATGTTCAAAACTTGAAAGCAATCTTTCTCACAACTGAAAAACTCAAATATGTTTCACTTGTTTGTTTTAAAACATAAACAAACTTTTTATACTTTTCAAATATTGGTCAAAGCATTTAATGAAGGAGCGTATTCGGATGGAAATCATTTAAAGCACATTCAACCACCAAAACAGAATTTTGTTAGGATTTTGAAAGAAACAATCGGTTAAAACCACGAAACAACTGATTGTTTTGGTTTGACAGCAAGTCAACCAACCAAAACAGTTTTCAACCTTTTCAAAAACACCTAAGAGTAAAACAATCGGTTGTTTCGACAAAACAACAGGTTGTTTTTCACTTAGTTTGAAAAACACTTAAATTCAAAAAGGTTTTAAAACACATTAGCCTTAGATTCAACAAAGAGTGGATTACACTTTTAAACTACCTAGATCCCACCCCAAACATAGCAGCAACTCCAGCCTTGCATCAAACACTTGGATTTGGATTCTTCAAAGCCCTTGATCACTCTTGATCAACAATCTCCCCCTATTTGATGAAGACAAATCCCTGGTTGCATGTGTTGGACTTTTGTTTGAATCTGAAGCAGTACCTGCAAAATAAAAAACTTATGCAATACAAGGCATCTATAGTAGCATGTTAGGATAGCATATTAACTAGTTTTCTGCATAAATCAAAGCAGAAAAAACAGCCAAAAAGCAAACCATATACAAACTTTAAACATCAGTAGCAGCAAAATAAAAAACCATTCAAGCAGATAGAGTTTTGCAGAGTTTAAGAAAACACAACCAAATTCTCCCTTTATTTGTCTTCACAAATAGACTTTAGGAAGAAATAAAACATAAATTGTTCCAGATAAAAAAAATATAAAGAGAAAGAGCAATAAAGCTTCTACAGATTGCAAAAACAATCGGTTGTCCCGAGCAATCAACCGGTTGTTTTTCCTTCAGTCTTCCTTTCCATATTGGAGATCAAAAATCTGATTCTGAACAACTTCAATATGTTCATCAAGAGTCTGAAAGCGAGTGTCCATGCTCTGGAATTTGTTGTCAATGTTCTGGAAATTTGTAACACAAAGATCATGGAGATTTCTTTGATTTTCAGGAAAGCTATCAAGCCTATTGACCATGAATCTTTCAAAAGAAGACATTGAGGGAATCCTATCTCCTTGATGTCCAACACTTGTTCCAACATTATTAGTAGAAGGTTGTTCTTCATTCTGAACATTCATACCAACATCTTGATCTTCTTCATCAAAATCAGCAGGTGCTGCACTTGAAGAACCACCATGATCACCATCCTTGCTTACCCATTTTCCATTGATCTTGGTGAAACCCATTTTTCTTAGTGAAACATTGTTCACTTCTTGTGTTGATTTCACCAACTCAGAAGTTTCATCCTCAAGATTCATTTCAAAATTTAGAAATTTAGAAATTAAAACATCATATGGGTAATGGTAGTCACTTAACCTCATGGATTTTTGCATATGCTTATGATGATATGAATCCAATTAATCTTGACTTTCTTCATGATGCAATAGATATAGACAAGATCTTGTTGTGTTAAAATAGAATGGTTGCTCCCCCTTGGAGTTAGAATCCAAGTGACAATGAGAGCCAACACCCTCTCATCTAATTTCAGCCCTCAAACTGAACAAGTTCTCACTTGAGTTTGTGGATTTTTCAAACAGCTTTACTAATATTGAATCTTGTTGAAGTCTTCCACTGCACAAATGTTTCCTTTATTGATTCTCAGCCCAACATATTTCAAACCAGTTACAGCAGCCCATACATCATGGGTAATCTCCATATCTACACCCTTAACATGTGAAACAAGATTGTTTCCTTCAAACTTCAAGTTTGTGTAGAAGACCCGAATTAGATCCGAATATATGTTCCCCTTCATCTCCAAGAACCTTTTCAACACCTGTTCCTTGAGAAGCCTTCTCACATTGTCCAGCTTTTGGCTTTTCAACCAATCAAAGGAGACAACTTTTGGATTGTTTATCACTTTTCTACTTGTTTCAAAGCGATACTTCTCAATCAATTCATTATTGTTGAACCAAGTGGTGTTCAAGCTTTAAAGAATCCAAACCCTTTGAAGGATGTTGAAGGCTAGGCTGTGCTTGCTGTTGCTGAGCTGTCTTAGATAGGATTTGGGGTAGATTGAGTTTTGTAATCCACTCTTGATTGAATCCAAAGCATGGGCATTCTCAATCTTTTTAAAAGAAAAGTTTTTTTCAAACTAAGTGAAAAACAACCGATTGTTTTGTCGAAACAACCGATTGTTTTATACTTAAGTGTTTTTAGAAAAGGTTGAAAACTGTTTTTCAAATGGTTGAACTGTTAAAACCAAAACAACCGATTGATTTGAGGAAACAACCGATTGTTTGTTTTGGTACCATAACAGAAAAATGGTTTGTGCTTTGACTAAGCATTAAATGATTTTCTAACTGTTTATGCTCCAGTTTTTAATGCTTTGACCAATCTTTAAAGGCAATTAATAGTTTGTTAAGATTTGTTAACAAATAAACAACTTTGATATAAAACAGTAAAACAGATTTGGGTTTTACAAGAACACAGTTTTTGAGTTTTGAAAGAGTTGAAATTGCTTAGAGATTGAGATTGATCAAAAAGTGTGAGATAGGATTTCTGCTTGTATTGATTTCAGATTTGCTTCTGTAACAAGTGTAATCCTTGTATCTGTTGAACAAGTTTCTTCTGTGTGTTTGTTGAGAAGTGTTGTGTGTTCTTGAGGGGATCAAGATCATCATTCTTAGTGTTGGTGTGTTGACCAAGAGAAGTGTGTGTCTTGAGGGGATCAAGGTCACTTTCTTGGTTGTGTTGCAAGTGATCTAGGTTTGATTGCTTAGTGGAATTCCTCAGTGGTTTCTGAGAAGACTGGATGTAGCTCTGGGTTTAGAGTGAACCAATATAAACATCCGTGTGCATTCTCTCTCTCCTTAATCTCTTTAAATTTAGTTTTAATATTTGCAAACTGGTATAAACAACCGATTGTTTCTGCGAAACAACCGATTGTTTTTTTGGTGTTGTTGTTTTTGCTTTGTGTTTTGGCAAACTGAATTTCTTATCATTTGTTTCTTGAAGAAATTTCATTCTTGGCTTAAAAGTTTGCGAAAACCCTCTTTAAACTATTCACCCCCCCTCTAGTTTAAAGCCATCCATTCTAACAATTATCTCCTGAAAACCAACCCTCAAGACGTCCTCCTGACCTCACAACCCTAGTTTTAATCCTCTTTGATGTAGGAGGAGTAGAGTCCATGAAAGTAGAATGAGAAAAAGGCACACACACAAGGAGAGAAAGAGATGTTGTAAGAGATGAGCCAATAGGTTCTTTTTGTGAAGGAAAACAGCTGCAACAAATTTTATAGCAAAGTAGAAACCTTCTTTGATCCTTTGTTTAAGAGGGGTTTTTGAAAACTTTTTCAGCTTGAACAAAATCCTTTGGTGAATCCAAATCAGAATTTCAGTTAGACAGGAATGTAAGCACAAAACAGCAAAGCACCAAAAAAACAATCGCTTGTTTCTGCGAAACAATCGGTTGTTTATACCAGTAAAGCAATAACAACTGAATTTAAAAGAGTTTAAGGGAAGAAAGGGATAAACCAATAGTTTATATTGGTTCACTCTTAAACCAAGAGCTACATCCAGTCCCTAGAAGCCACTGGGTAATCCATTAAGCAATCAAAACAGATTACACACAAACCACCAAAGTAGTGACCTTGAACCCTTCAAGAAACACACTCACTTTGGCACAACACACACCAAGAGTATTGATCTTGACCACCTCAAGAGCACACAACACTCATTGGAAACAACACTAGAAAATACAGAAGACTCAAAAAGAATTACACTTGTTTAAAAAACAATCTGAAATCAATACAGATGCAATCCTATTCCATTCTTTCTTGAGAAAACCCAAAGCTTGATGTGAATGTTCAAAACTTGAAAGCAATATTTCTCACAACTGAAAAACTCAAATCTGTTTCACTTGTTTGTTTTAAAACATAAACAAACTTTTTAAACTTTTCAAATATTGGTCAAAGCATTTAATGAAGGAGCGTATTCAGTTGGAAATCACTTAAAGCACATTCAACCACCTAAACAGAATTCTGTTAGGATTTTCAAAGAAACAATCGGTTGAAACCACGAAACAACTGATTGTTTTGGTTTGACAACAAGTCAACCAACCAAAACAGTTTTCAACCTTTTCAAAAACACCTAAGAGTAAAACAATCGGTTGTTTCGACAAAACAACAAGTTGTTTTTCACTTAGTTTGAAAAAAAGTTAAATTCAAAAAGGTTTTAAAACACATTAGCTTTAGATTCAACAAAGAATGGATTACACTTTTAAACTACCTAGATCCCACCCCAAATACAGCAGCAACTCCAGCCTTCCATCAAACAATTGGATTTGGATTCTTCAAATCCCTTGATCACTCTTGATCAACAACTTGTCCCTTGATAGGTCCTTTTGGCTCATACTACACATCAAACTCGAACAGCTCAACCGCCCAGCGCACCATCTGACCCGCCACGTTAGGTTTCTGCAAGACCTTGCAGATGGGAAGGTCGGTCATCACGTTCACTGTGAAACTCTGAAAATAGTAGTGGAACCTCCGTGCTGCGAATACCATTGCTAGGGCCGCCTTCTCAATGGCCTGATAGCGCACCTCGGGCCCCTGCACTACTTTGCTAACAAAATACACAAGCCTCTAGACGTGATCCTACTCCTGTACTATGATCGAGTTGATCACTTGATCTATGATAACGAAGTAAAGACAGAGGGGAGTACCTGGCAACGGTTTGCATAGAATAGGCGGGCTGGCCAAGTACTCTTTCAGCTTGAGGAATGCTTCTTCACACTCGCCTGTCCACACAAATCGGTTGTTCCTCCTCAAGCATTGTAAATAGGGATGCCCCCAGTCTCCTGCAGCTGATAAAAACCGGGACAGGGCAACCATTTGTTCTGTTAGCTGCTGTACCTCATTCACCGAGGTCGGGTTTCTCATAGCTATGATCGTCGGACACTTCTCGGGGTTCTCCTCTATTCCCCGCTCGGTGAGGAGAAACCCTTATAGCTTCTCTGCTTCCACCCCGAATATGCACTTTTCGGGATTTAACTTCAAATTATACCTAGCTATTGTGGTGAATAGCTCCTCTAGATCAGCAATGTGTTGGTCCTTCTCCTTGGAGGTGACGACCATGTCATCCACATATGCCTGCATGTATCGCCCTATCATGGAGGCGAGAACCCTGTCCAAAAGCCTCTGGTAGGTTGCGCCAACGTTCTTAAGCCCAAAGTGCATCACCTTATAACAATAACTGGAGAGCTCTGTCATGAACGCCGTCTTGCTCTCATCTTGGGGGTGCATATGGATTTGGTTATACTCCGAGAAGGCATCTAGAAAGCTGAGAAGTCGGTAGCCTGACGCGCTATCCACCAAGGCGTCCATGCTGGGTTACAAATATGAATCCTTCGGACAGGCCTTGTTCAAATCCGTAAAATCGGCGCACATTCTCCACTTCCCGTCGGCCTTCTTGACCAACACCATGTTTGCCAACCACTCAGGGTATTGGATTTCCCTGATATGGCTAGCACTTAACAACTTTTGAGTTTCTTTCCTGATGACCAGGTGCCTTTCCTCGTTGAACATCCTTTGCCTTTGTAAGACAGGCCTGACCTTTGGGTCCATCGTGAGTCGATGTCACAGAAAGTCAGGGTCGATGTCGGGCATGTCTGAGGTAGACTACGCAAAGGCGTTCAAATGTCGTGCTATGACTTCGGCGACTTGGTTCTTCATTTCTTGGCTCAGGGAATTGACAAGCTTGAACTTCTTTCCTCTGATCTCTCTTTCCTGAACCTCGCCTACAGGCTCAAGTCACCTTTCTCGGGCGACCTCTGCATGGGTGACCCCTTCTACCTTCTAGGGCTGGGCGGAGATCGCGCATACTCCTCTTCTAGTCTTCAAGTTATTCTCGTAGCATTTCTTTGCCGCCTTTTGGTCGGACTTGATGGTAATTACTCCTCCCTCGAGGGAAGGCAACTTCATTTTCATGTGCCTCGTCGAGGCCACGGCTCCCAACCTGTTCAGGGCAGGCCTGCTCAGGAGGATGTTGTAAGCTGAAGGGGCGTTAATGATGAGGTATATGATGTTGATGGTTCGAGATGAGGTGCCGTTTGTGAAGGTCGTCCTTAACTCCACATGTCTTCTTACTTCTACTTGGTCTCCGGTGAAACCGTACAAACAGTCGTCGTATGGTCTCAATTGGTCGGGCGACAACTGCAATTTGTTAAAGGTTGACCAAAACATTACATCGGTCGAGCTCTCTTGGTTTATGAGGACTCGGTGTACCCTTCTCCCTACTATGATCACAGAGATCACTACTGGGTCATTATCATGGGGGACCACATCCTGTAAATCAGCCTTAGTGAAGTAGAGGTCGAGCTCAGGCGATTGGTCGGGCTCCCGCGCCTCTATTTTCATCACTCCTCTAGCATACTTTTTTCGCTGGGAGGCGGTGCATCCTCCCCCTGAGAACCCCAAAGATCGTGTTGATCTCACCATGGACTGGCATTTTGTATCCCTGATCCACTGCTGGGGTCACCACCGTTGTACCGTCCCGTCCCCGGACGTTGACCAAAGTCAAAGTCAAAGTCAACATATACTGGGACCACTCGAGGGGTCCAAGGGAGGAAGTCAATAGATTGACTGCTTGAGGCGTCGCCAAGATGGGGCGTCGCCAGGAGAAGGTGTCGCCAGGTTAAGGCGTCGCCAAGATAAGAAATAGTCAAGTTAAGACATCGACGGTGTTACCCCCTGATACCCATGGGTAGGAAAGACCATGGAGGGGGCAACACCGTGAGGAAGTCTCGGGCCCCAATAGCTCAGAACAGTAATGAAGGGAAGAGAAAGGTGGCTTCAAGGCCATAAGTTCTAGTACCAGTAGGGGGTAACATGACTCGTGAAGTACCCACGCCACCGCTGGGAGACCCTGGGACAGATACGACCAATGAGAAGGCCACGTCCAGGGGAGAACCATGTGCATGGTGTTCCTGCCGGTTGACTTAGCACAAGAGCGTTGCCTCGTCACGATCTTCCTCACCTGCTTCACGCCACGTGCCCTTCTAGTCCACACCACAAAAGCCTCTCTCAGAACCTGAAAAACACACGGTGGCGCCTCTGCGGCCGGTGGCGCTCCGACCCTCAAGTCAGTGACACGAACACCCAAAACTCAGAGAAAAATATACTCTGTAGAACCGTACTAAAGTGCACACAACCATAGCAATGAGCCGTAATGAAAAACGTACCTCTGCAAATTCTGTTAAGTTTACCTTTATAGCTAGGTTTCTTTCTCTCTCCAGGCCGTTATGCTTTTGGACGCGTGGCTCGCATCCAACCCTGCACGTGTTGCCATCTGGGCTGGGATAGCAGGTAGCATCCGGCCCTCCACATGTCATCATCTGAGCTAGGGTAATTCGAGCGCCATTTCCATACTGCATGCAACCCTACACGTGTCATCATTTGGATTGGGGTAACAGGTAGCATCCAACCCTACACGTGTCGTCATCTGGGTTGGGGTAACTTGAACGTTATTTCTATGTAGTAACCAGTCGCGCGGCTACGTCTCCTATTCAAGGAGTAATCTAGCACGTAATACGCTCTGGAACACCACCTGACAAGGCGAGTATCAGATGCAACAAAGTGCACCATCTCTGTGACATCGCTTGTCGCTAGTGTCACCTTCCTTATTGCTACGCCAAGCATGTTCTAGCTGAGGGAACCTTGCCACCAACGAATGTCCACTCTGGGAATCCTGTTGCTGATGGGCAAGCTGTCCCCTTTAACCCACATGACCTTCACGCCCTATGCTGGCGCAACAACCACCTTACCGAAACTATACGCTTGAACTTACTCTTCTGAGCCTCCAGCGGCTTCAACTGAGCTCACTGGGAGATCTGGCGATGTGCTCCTCGCGGCGACGTCAGACCACCCGATCTCCCGTTATTTAACACGTCGATGACACACAAACCCGGCGACAACCGACTATGTTCACTATAGAACGCCGGTTCCATGAATCGGCGACCATGCCCACTCTTGGACCATTCGTCTCTCACTTGCCCACATGTTCTGCTGAGCACGCCCCACACAGTCACGTGCCAAACACGTCATCACCTCCGATGTCCTGGTCGGTACACAAGGTATGAGAGAAAGGTAGATACACTCCCAAGGTGAGTAACTAAAAGCTGGGGCGCATGAGTTGGCACCCAGAAAGTCACCCCCTGCGCCAGATGCACTTCGAAGAAAGAGGACTCACACAATGGAATAACCATAAGTTGGGTTACGGCGTAGTGGGGCTCTCTGCGTAGAATAACGATCAAGTCAGAAGAACACGTGGCAATAAGCACATGTTCATCAATGTTTCAGTGAAAGTTTGCTAAGGTACGCGTTAATTTAGTTTACGTATCAAATGTTTCAAGGCACATTTATATACGCTTTCAAGGCGCTTTAACGCATTTTAAATGCAGAAGGTGTATAGAAAGGGGCCTTGGGACATTTGAAAAGGGATTCGAGTTTTGACCTAATTCTCGCAGTTTTACACAGAACATAAACCCTAGTTGTTTCACTGCGCATCCACTGTGTGCACGAGATGATTAGGGCAACACCGTTTTAGCCACAAAGTTGTTTTCGACCACCTTCAGAGCATCTAGTCGCGGTGTTTGATACGGGGGTGTGTCACCCTTTCGATGTTTCTCGCTAGCTGACTTGATCGTTGGAGTGCTAACGGCCGCGAGGGCGCTCCTTTGTTCACTTTTTTTCAGGTACTCACAGACGGAGTAGAACGAAGGTGCCCTAGCTCGCGAGGACAAGCCACACATAGAGACGACCCTGGTCAACCGGCGGGAACATCTGGCGCCCACCGTGGGGCTGATATAAAACATCAATCCCACTACACAGTTTTTCAGTTCCAGTTCTGAAAACCCAGATAGTCAAGAAGGTTTTAGAAAACCACGAACATGAGACCCGCACGCGCTAGAAGTGAAGAGATGACCATGCAACAACTCATGGGCATGATGCAAGGGCTGCAAGAAGCAATGGCAGCATCGAAAGCGGAGCAAGAGCACATGCAGGCGGATCTCACAGCATCTCAGGCGAGAAACGATGAGCTTCACCGCGCCAACGAGGAGCTACGCCGTGGATGGCGCGACGTAGATGAGCCTGAGACTGCCACCCCACCCAGGGAATTCTCAACACCATTCTCACAGGCGATCCTAGAGACAGAAATCCCCAACACATTCACGGGGCCCAAAGTAACCTTCACAGGGATGGAGGATCCTGAGGCACACCTCACTGCGTTCCACACACAGATGATGCTGGTAAGCGGTTCTGATGCCGTAAGATGCAAGCTTTTTATAAGCACTTTGACTGGGATGGCCATGGATTGGTTCATCAGCCTTCGAGAGGGTCACATTACGTCTTTCGCACAGCTTTCGCGGCTATTCAGAGAGCAGTATTTAGCTGATCCGATCGGTCATCGGTAGTCGATGACGTCAGCATCAGAGAGCCACGTGGACCAGGTGGCAGAGAGGTCAGGGGGACGATCGCCAAGAGAGATGATCGGTGGTCAGTAACCAAGTGACCACCGACAGATCAGGCGGCAGAGAGGTCGGGGGACAGATAATCCAGAATGGTGATCGGTGGTCAGTAGCCAAGTGGCCACCAACAGACCAGTTCTCAGACTAACGCCTGAAGGCAGAACGCGAGAAACAGATAAACACTGATCAGTCATCGGGGTATTGTCATCGGGGTCTCGTGTTACACGCAGTTAAACTGGGAATGAGGTTCCCAGCGAGAGCGTTACGCACGGATCTCGCATGAGCACACCTCAGGGAATCATGCACGAGAGTGGCCTGAGGGAACTAGTAAACCAGTCAGTGGTTGGTGATTCCCTCAACCCATTACGTGCATGGCATCGTGAAGGGTAAGCTGTATACTCAGAGAGCAACGTTTGGTGAGTGTGCCTAGACCAGCCACACCCGACGTTCTCCCAAGAGTATGCGATCTGCCCAGATAAGAGAAACATCCTAAGTTACTCCGCAAGGGCGTAACTTAGGCACACAAAGAGAGGCGCTAGAGCCCTTCCAGTAAGTGACACGTGTGTGGTTAGATGTGAGTTGCAGGCCTCCGCGTGTCACCATCTGAGAGGGGTGCGGTCCAGACAAAGGAGCACTCCGTACCACTAAAGGTACAGACAGGCGCAGCCAAGCGCAGAGACGCGCAGACATGCGCAGACTCTCACGCTCCCCACCGCTGATTCTGAAGGTACGCTTTCTCTGAAAAGCATAACAGGGTTCTGACACATGCCAGAAAAGCATAACAAAATTCTGTTATGCCCAGAAGCAGGGAAAGAGAGATAAAAGGGAGAATCAGGGTGAGGGTGAAGAGAGAGGAAAAACAGAGTGCAAGAGTTCCTACACACACACTGCTAGTTTTTGGTGGTTCTGTGGACTAACTTGATCGTCGGAGTGCAAACGGCCGCTAGAGGCGCCGTCTGTGTGTTTTGCAGGTCACATTCGAAGACATCTGAGAGAAGGTTCGGAGGGTGATTCTGCAGAAGACGCAGTCGCGTAGACGGGGCAGAGAGTGCTACGAAGCGATTCATCCACGTTCGAGTTGCCGGCAGGATCATTTGGCGCCCACCGTGGGGCCCGAGTTAATCGTTGTCTCATATATACCACAGTTTTGAAGCTTACCAGAGTTTTATCAGTTTCTTTGATAGAGAAAGATGCCTAGAAACAGACAACCATCACCTGCGCCATCCGCTGACGAAGGAGCTGTGACAATGGCGCAGGTCCTGGAGATGGTGCGCACGCTGCAGGATAACGCTGCAGCGTCGAAAGTTGAACAAGAAAGGATGCAGACGGAGTTGGCTGCGTCGCAAAGCAGGAACGACGAGCTGAATCGTGTCAACGAAGAGTTTAGAAGGACGCTGCAGGCGCAGAGGGAGCACGTTGTTGACGAAAGGGTGTCTAGGCAGCCCTCACCTCCAAGAGCACGTCATGTTTTGGTCGACCTTCAACAAGCTACAGTTGTCCCCCGACCTTCTGAGACCCTATACTGGATGCTTGTATAGGGTTGCAGATAACCCGGTGGAGGTACGTGGCTACTTGGAGCTGAGGACGACGTTCACTGATGGAGCGGCGTCGCGCACTAAGAGCATCCGGTACTTGGTGGTTAACGCCAACTCAGCTTACAACATTTTGTTAGGCAGACCTGCCTTGAACAGATTAAGGGCGGTGTCCTCCACGCGCCACATGAAGATGAAGCTACCAGATCTTAGTGGCAAAGTGATCGTGATCAAGTCAGATTAAGAAGAGGCCCGTAAGTGCTATGAAAATAGCCTAAAAACAAAGAGAGGCGTGGTCATGGTGATTGAGCGACCACTCGTTTCAGATTCGCAAATGGAGTTAGAGCCGTTGGAAGAGGCGACGCCCGCAAAGTCCACGTCGGTCGAAGCCACACCTGTAGGGGCGACACCCATAGAAGATGCACATGCAAAAGGAAGAAACGGCGATGCCTCGCTGATGGAAGGAATATACGGAGAGGCCTCGCCCGCAGAAGAAGGGCCAGAGGAGGCGATGCCCGATGCATCCGTAGGAACGACGCCTGTGGAAGAGGACTCCATGAACGAGTCTCTTGCAGAGAATGTGCAAAATGAGCGACCCCGACCAGAAGACAACATAGTAGAAAGGCATATAGGGGGTAAGGTGTTCAAATTAGGACGCTTCTTGAGCCAGGAAGAACGAGAGGAGGTGGCTGCGGTGATCTCGCGACACCTAGATGCATTCGCGTGGACTGCGGCAGACATGCCAGGCATCGACCCAGATTTTTTGTGCCACCGTCTTACGATGGATGCCAAGGTTCGCCCTGTGCGACAGAGAAGGAGGAAGTTCAACGAGGAACGATGCCTCGTCGTGAAGGAAGAGACGCAGAAGCTGTTAAGCGTTGGGCACATCAGGGAGATACAATACCCTGAGTGGCTAGCCAACGTAGTTCTAGTAAAGAAGGCGAATGGGAAGTGGAGGATGTGCGTTGACTTCAAAGATCTGAACAAGGCATGCCCCAAAGATTCGTACCCATTGCCCATCATCGACGCATTAGTGGATAGCGCCTCGGGTTGCAAGATGCTGAGTTTCTTGGATGCATTCTCAGGTTACAATCAGATCAAGATGCATCCCAGGGACAAGAGCAAAACGACGTTCATCACGGAGACGTGCAGTTATTGTTACAAGGTGATGTCGTTTGGGCTGAAGAATGCAGGCGCCACCTACCAGAGGCTGATGGACAAGGTCCTTGCACCCATGCTGGGAAGGAACGTGCAGGCCTACGTAGATGACATGGTCGTGACTTCACACGTGAGAGAGCAGCACGCAGCTGATCTGGAGGAGCTATTTGCCACCATATCAAAATATCGCCTCAAATTAAACCCAGAAAAGTGTGTTTTTGGCGTGGAAGCAGGGAAGTTCTTGGGATTTATGCTCACTGAAAGGGGAATAGAGGCGAACCCTGATAAGTGTGCAGCTATTATGGCCATGAGGAGCCCAACCTCAGTTAAAGAAGTTCAGCAATTGATTGGGAGGATGGCAGCTTTGTCTAGGTTTGTGTCTACTGCAGGGGAGAAGGGCCACCCTTATTTCCAATGCCTCAAGAGGAATAGCCGTTTTGCATGGACAGATGAGTGTGAAGCAGCATTCCTCAAGTTGAAGGAATACCTGGCGACGCCACCAATGCTTTGCAAGCCACAGGCAAGCGTCCCCCTCCGATTATACTTTGCGGTAACAGAATGGGCCATTAGTTTTGTGCTGGTCCAGGAGCAAGACCAAGTACAGAAGCCCATTTACTTCGTAAGCAAGGCCTTGCAAGGCCCAAAATTGAGGTACCAGTCGCTAGAGAAGGCGGCACTAGCAGTAGTGTTCTTAGCCCGTAGGCTCCGCCACTATTTCCACAGCTTCACGGTGGTGGTGATGACAAACCTCCCCATCCAGAAAGTACTTCAAAAGCCAGATGTGGCAGGGAGGATGGTTTGTTGGGCGGTAGAGCTGTCGGAGTTTGATATCCAGTATGAACCCAGGGTGATGTGATTCCAATAGCAAAGAAGAGAATGATTCTTGACATTCTTAGAAATCAACTTGAGTTGGACAATTGTTAGGAACTTTTTCTTAGAATTGGATCAATGTTCTAAGTCAAGAACTCACCAAAACTAGCACCAAATCCAAACTCATATGGAAGTTCCTCATATTGTCAAATTGAACCAACAAAAAGAGGTAAAAATCAAAAGCACCAAATAGAATTGAACAAGAACTAATATGAACCGAACAAAATGAAATCAAAAGCAAGGAAACTGAAAAGGAAAGCTGGAAAATGAAATGTACCGAACCAAAAACAAAGAAGAAGAAGAACAGCTGCTGGAAACAGAAAATAACCGAACCAAAACTCAAGAACACAAGCTAAACTTGAACAATTGAAAGAGAAGGAAGGAAGGAGAAAAGAATGCTCATGAAGATGGATGTAAGGTTGGATGATCACGCCACTAGAAGCATGGTTGCTCCTAGATGAGTGTGCTGCCGCCACTTGAGGACACCATGGATCCTTCAAGATAAGACTAGAGAAGAAGGCTCAAAAGCACTCCAATGCTCTCTCAAAAATTGAGTATAGTTTCTTTAGTCTAAATTCAAATCTGAAATGTACAAGGGAAGCACCTATATTTATAGCCTAGAGGTGCTGAAAAATGAAACTAAAAGAACTCAAAATTCCCTCCTAAAGCTCACTAGAACCGGCGCCTAAACCAAGCATGAGGAAGGTGTGACCTCTTCCTTCACTTTGACACCTCCTTTTTTACTCCTACACCTATCTACTAACACCCCCCCTCCTAAAGCTCTTAACTAAAGACTAAAATATGCTATAACAATAGAGGTTTCTAATGTTTCCCTCTAAGCACCTTCAACCAAAGAAATTACAAAAAGAGAAAATAACTGTTCCCTAGCTCCTAAAGCTTTGAACATGCTTCTTGTAAGCCTTTGAGGTGGGCTTTGACCTCCATGGGCGTCCTCTACTTGCGCCTCCACCTCTTCTTGATCTTGTTGATTGGCCTCCATGTCCACTTGAGCTTGATCTCCATCATACTCCCCGAGTTGGAGAGAATTCGACCACGAATTCTGGAGACCTACAGAAAAAGGAGTTAGATCGCTGACATTAAAAGTATGACTACCTAAGAATGTATCAGGCATATCTAACTCATAAGCATTGTCATTAATCCTCTTGAGGATTTGGAAAGGTCCATCCCCTCGAGGCATTAGTTTGGACTTCCTTTGAGTAGGAAAACGATCCTTCCTTAAGTGAAGCCAAACCCAATCGCCCTCATCAAACAACAATGCTTTTCTCATTTTATTGGCAAGTTCAGCATACTTGCCAACCTTCTTCTCAATTCTCATCTTGATGTCTTTATGCAAAGTTTTCACAAAAGAAGCCTTTTCATCCCCATCTTTGCACAAGACATCTCCAAGAAGGGGAATAGGAAGAAGATCAAGAGGTGTTAGGGGATTAAACCCATAGACAACCTCAAAAGGAGAATGTGAGGTGGTAGAATTTACTACACGATTATATGCAAACTCAACATGGGGTAGTAAATTCTCCCACACTCTAGGATTCCCCGAAATAAAACATCTCAATAGTTGTCCCAAAGTTCTATTCACCACCTCGGTTTGAACATCAGTTTGTGGGTGGCAAGTGGTAGAAAATAAAAGCTTAGTCCCAAGCTTGCCCCACAAGGTCTTCCAAAAGTGACTCAAGAACTTGGGATCTCTATCGGACACTATAGATCTAGGGATCCCATGCAAGCGAACCACTTCTTGGAAGAAGAGGTTTGCAATGTGGCATGCATCATCCACTTTGTGGCAAGGAATAAAATGAGCCATCTTTGAAAAACGATCCACTACCACGAAAATGGAGTCCTTTCCCTTTGATGTCTTGGGTAAGCCTAAGATGAAATCCATAGATATATCTACCCAAGGCATTGAAGGGATAGGAAGAGGAGTATATAGACCATGGGGATGCATCTTAGACTTAGCTTTGCGGCAAGCTATGCACTTATCACACAAACTATGAACATGTTTATGCATATGAGGCCAAAAGAAATGTTCATGCAACACATCTAAAGTTTTAGCAACCCCAAAATGTCCCATTAAACCCCCCTCATGAGCTTCTCTAACAAGAGATAATCTAATAGAGCATTGAGGAACACAAAGACGTTTTCCTTTAAAAAGAAAGCCATCTTGTATAAAAAAATCTTTGTGTCCTCCCTTAAGACACTCTTGATAGATGAGAGAAAAATCAAGGTCATCATGATAGAGTTCCTTAATGTGATCAAAACCAAGATATTGAGAGCTTAAAAGATTTAGCAAAGTGTATCTTCTAGAAAGAGCATCCGGCACAATGTTTACTTTGCCTTGCTTGTGTTTGATCACATAAGGAAATTGCTCAATGAATTCCACCCATTTAGCATGCCTCTTGTTAAGCTTGTTTTGGCTTTTCAAATATTTAAGAGATTCATGATCACTATGTATCACAAACTCTTTGGGAAAAGGATAGTGTTGCCAAGTGAACAAAGTCCTAACAAGTGCATATAATTCTTTATCATAAGTGGAATAATTGAGATGACTTCCTTTCAATTTCTCACTAAAATAGGCTATGGGGTGGCCCTCTTGAAGGAGAACAGCCCTAATACCTATGCCAGAAGCATCACACTCAATCTCAAATGTCTTAGTGAAATTAGGAAGGGCCAAGATGGGAGCATTAGTCAATTTTTCCTTCAAAGTGTCAAAAGCTTTTTGTTGTGCTTCTCCCCATTGAAAGACCACATCCTTTTTCACTATGTCATTGAGTGGTGCGGCAATGGTACCAAAGTTTGGGACAAATCTTCTATAGAAAGAAGCAAGTCCATGAAAACTTCGGACCTCATTCAAAGATTTCGGTGTAGGCCAATTTTGAATGGCCATCACCTTTGTTTTGTCCACATGGAACCCTTTGCAAGTTACAACAAACCCTAGGAATTCTATATGATCAAGAGCAAACATACATTTAGCAATATTAGCATACAAATGTTCCTTCCCAAGGGTTTCTAAAACTT
Source organism: Phaseolus vulgaris (assembly GCF_000499845.2). Classification (NCBI taxonomy): domain Eukaryota; kingdom Viridiplantae; phylum Streptophyta; class Magnoliopsida; order Fabales; family Fabaceae; genus Phaseolus; species Phaseolus vulgaris. The sequence goes on along the minus strand of NC_023755.2, from coordinate 15,738,252 downwards.
GCCTAACATGCAACCTATGTTCATCCAAAGATAAGCTATAAATGAGAATGTCATCAAAGTAAACAACAACAAACTTACCAATGAATGGTCTAAGAACATGATGCATGAGGCGCATAAAGGTACTTGGTGCATTAGTTAAACCAAAAGGCATAACTAACCACTCATATAAACCAAAGTTGGTCTTAAAAGCCGTCTTCCATTCATCACCCGGTTTGATACGGATTTGATTGTAGCCGCTTTTAAGATCAATCTTTGAAAAGATTTTTGAACCATGTAATTCATCCAACAAATCATCTAGTCTAGGGATGGGATGCCTATACTTAATTGTGATGTTTGTTCCGGCCGGTTGACCTGGGACGTCTTTTTGCGCAACCTCACCCGTCAGCTAGGGACTCCTTCCCACTGGTTACCTATGGATTCCTGCAAAGAAGGAAAAAAGGGCGCCCTAGCGGCCGTTTGCACTCCGACGCTCAAGTCAGCTAGCAAGAAACACCAAAACTCTACACCTCCGTATCGGAGCACCGTGAATGGCACTCTGAAGGTGGTCAAAAGAAACTGTGTCTAGTATATATTTTCTCGTTCTGGAAAACAACCTCTCTCCCTAGTCCCTTCTGCGTAGCCTCAAGACTCGAGCAAGCAACTAGAGTGTCTTCTAGGAAAGTCTGCCAAAAGTTCGAACCCCATTCCCCACATTCAAGGTGCTATTTAAACTACTCTAGCATTTAAAGCGTCTTAAAGTGCATTTAATTATGAAACGTTCAGCGCCTTTAAAACGTTTAAACCGCTTGGACCATTTATAGTACCTTAAACGCTCGAAACGTAAACTTTATTAAATAGCTTTAATTACCTTGTATCTGACAAATTGACGTTTCTACTCTGACTTGGCTGCTATTACACGTGGAGGGCCTCACGGCACCGTCACCCCACTTGGGGGTATTTCCTCACGTGAGTCCTCCTGCCTGGGAGTGCATCTGCGCAAGGGGTGACATTTTGGGCGCCAACTCGTGCCCCCAAACCTCTAGTCACTCACTTTGAGAGCGTATCTATCTTCCTCTCGCACCCTGCACCTGGCTACCCCTGGGCGTGACCCTTCTCACGAGTCGTGACTATCCCAAGGGCTTCTCTGGGGCGACATGGGCACTTCACGAGTCCGATTGCTCTCTACTGGCGCTATTACTATGGCCTTGAAGCCACCTTTCTCTTCTCTTTCACGCTACCCCTGGTTGGCGGGGCTCTGAGGCTTTCCCACGGCGTCACCCCCTCCATGGTCTTTCCTACCCATGGGTATCGGGGAGCAACACTGCGATTGCCTTGCTCTTATGACATTTTACCTTGACAACGCCCTACCTTGGCGACGCCTAGTAGGCGACGCCTTATCTTGGCGACGCTTCCTCTCGGCGACGCTCCGCCTCGGCGATGCTTGCACTTGGCGTCGCCTCACCTAGGCGACGCCTTATGTTGACTTTGACCCCGAGGTTGACTTTGACCTTGACTTTGTCAACACCCGGATACAGGATGGTACAATGTTATTGATGGCCCTACAATCCGAACACATTCGCCATGTGCCATCCTTTTTTGGCACTAAGATGATAGGCATAGCACAAGGACTCATGCTATCTTGAACCCACCCTTTCTCAATCAAAGCATCAACTTGTTGGCGAATTTCCTTGGTTTCACTTGGATTGGTCCTATATGCTGGACGGTTTGGTAAAGAAGAGCCCGGTATCAAATCAATTTGGTGCTCAATCCCTCTCAAAGGTGGAAGTCCATTTGGAGGATCTTGAAACACATCTTGAAACTCTTCTACCAAATTTTCCAAGTAATGAGGACTATCAACAAGTGCTTCTACCTTAAGAGTTCTAGGGATGGCTAAAAAACGAGGATGATGAGCCACTATTTCCCTTTCAATCTCATGCCTAGACAAAAGGAGTGTAGGCTTAGAACTCTTATCTTTTTTATCTTTTTCACTCTCCCTCTTTTTCTTCATGATAACTTGGTCCTCATGGACTTCTCTTGGAGAGAGATATTTTAAAGTAACCTTGTGACCATGGAATTCAAAAGAGAGTTTGTTGGTAAAGCCATCATGTAAAACTTTTCTATCAAATTGCCAAGGCCTTCCCAAAAGAACATGAGTGGCTTCCATGGGCACAACATCACATAATACCTCATCTTTGTATTTTCCAATTGAGAAATGGATGAGGAGTTGTTTATTAACAACTATTTCTCCTACCTCACTAAGCCATTGTAATTTGTATGGCTTTGTATGAGAGATAGTAGGCAATCCAAGCTTATCTACTACTCTTGTTGTACCGCCCTGGTAGTCGGAAGTGATGACGTGGCATCAAGCTACAGTATAGGCGTGTTGACAAGGCGCCAGGTTGGCAGAAGGGAAGGAAGTTGGGGGGCTCGTGAAGTCGCCAATTATTAAGTTGGCGTGTTCCGATCTCCAGCATACCAGAATCGGCGATCACCAGGTTAAAGATGAAGTCGCCAGATGTAAACTCAGGCGACCTAGTGATTGGAGATCGCCAGAGCAAGCACATCGCCAGAGATGAAGGTGGTGCAGATTATGAAGGCGGCCGGCGAGACCACAGGGAAGGTGTATGAAGGCACCCTAACTCGCCAGTTCCAGTAGAGATCGCACTCCCAAGTTAGCTATGTACTGGGCAGCACCATGCATAAATAACTTAGCCAAAAAGAGAGTCAGAAGCAGCGCCCAAGTCAAGGTGGCTCCAGATGATGGCACGTGTACAGTTGGATGCGAGCCACGTGTCCAAGTCTGTAACTGCCAGGAGAGAGAAAGTAACCAGGTATATAAGAGTTCTCAACGAACTTTCTGAGGTACGCACGTTCAGAATACATTCTGTACGCTTGCGAGTTACAGAGCTTACTGTGAGAGAGGAGTGGCACGGTTCTTGTTCTCTTAGTATTTGGTGATTCGGTCACTGACTTGGGCGTTGGAGTGCGATCGGCCGCAGCGGCGCCGCTCTGTTTCTTTGCAGGTTCTTGAGGTGGATCTCGAAGAGGAACGGAGGTGTGAAGCGGTGCACACGTCGATCCTTTGACGAGGCAGTTTGCAGCGTTCCGGTCAACAGGCAGGATCATCAGGCGCCCACCGTGGGGCCGTGTAAAACTTGCTCCCATCCACAGCGTGAGTTCTTGGCGGTTTTCGAAATTTTCTGCGTGGTTGTGTGCTGGTGCAACCATTGTTCGCTGTTTGCTTGAGATTCGTTCGGTGAATTCGCGTTTTACACCGTTCGTCTGGGTTTTCGATCGGTGAAGTGAGGTTTTCCTGCTGTTTACGCGTAATTTGTTCGGTGGAGTTTGAGTCCTTTCGCTCGTTTGGTTGTCCGTGGGGAAGCGGTGGTTTCTGGTGAAGTTGTGGTTTTCTTTGAAGGTTTACGGTGTTCTTGAGTTTTCTTGCGCAGTTTCGCACAGTTTTCTCCGATTGATCGCTGAATCGATCGTGGTTGAAGTGTCGTTCGCTGCATTCTGTGAATCGCTGAGTTTCATGAGAAAAATGAGAAGCAATCGCTCAAGTCCAGTTGCGCCCGTCGCTGCCGAAGGCGCTGCTGCCATGACCATGGCGCAGATGGCAGAGATGATGCGTTCGTTGCAGGCAACTGTGGAAGCCTCACGCATAGAGCAGGCGAGAATGCATGAGGACCTGGTCGCCTCTCGCGCCAGGAATGAGGAGCTCAGCAAGGTGACTGAGGAGCTGCGTCAAGCTCTTCAGGAGCAGCAAGGGCGTTCTTCCGCTGAAGAGGTGGCGCCGTCATCGCCACCTCGTGTTTTCCCTATGCCTTTTGTTCAGGCGATTACTGACACGCCTATTCCTATGAGCGTGGTTCTGGTTAAGGCTGTCTTTACCGGCGTGGAGGATCCGGAGGCACATCTAACCACGTTCCATACGCAGATGATGCTGTCGGGAGAGTCAGACGCCATGTATTGCAAGATGTTTGTGAGCACGCTCCAGGGAACGGCGTTGAAGTGGTTTGTGAGCCTACCTAACGGTCACATAACCAATTTTCAGCAGTTCTCGAAGGTTTTCGTCGAGCAATACATCGTGAACAAGGCACCGCCCAGGGTGTCTTATGATCTGTTTGATATAAGGCAGTACCAGGGAGAGTCCCTCAGAGATTACCTGAATCGCTTTGGAGCGCAGATGGTCAGATCGCAGGCCAAGGATGAAGAAATGCTGGTCTATGCATTCAAGAAGGGCGTGCTGCCAGGACCATTCTGCGAGGCCTTGATCAGGGCTCACCCTGCAACGTTTGCTGAGGTCAGGCGACTTGCGGTGGCTCACATCGCCGACGAGAGTGAGGTCGCCGAGAAGAGAGGGAGCGTGGCTCCCGCTAGGCCACGCGCCCAGACCAGGATCCAGCCGTAAAGGGTGCTGGAGACAGCGGCGGCGGCCAGGAAGGACCAGAGGACTCGCCATCCTTATGGTAGGAGGAACCAGGGGAGGGGCCAGGGACGCCAGCAGCCAACACGCCGGGAATACAATCGCCCGCCTAAGCACAAGTTTGTTATGGGATTGGCAGACCTGATCGCCATTCCCAATATATCTGCTAGGTTGAAAGCGCCTGAGAAGGTGGGCGACAAGGTGCTGGGACCAAAGCCAGACGCCTGGTGCGAGTTTCACCAGGGCTTTGGCCACACTTTGGACTCGTGTTTGTCTTTGGGGTATCAGCTCGATGATCTGGTTAAGAGCGGGTTCCTAAATGACTATCTGCTGGATAGGAGGACGGGGGGAGCGTCGACTTCCCAGCCAGCAGGTGGAGAAGCCCAGCAACACGAGATGCCTATCCACGGGGAAATCCACACCATTGCAGGAGGCTTCTCAGGTGGTGGATGCACCGCATCGCAGAGGAAGAAGTACGCGCGATCGGTGATGACGGTGGATATGTTCGAAGATCACTCGCCGGAGGTGGACATTACGTTCACCAAGCAGGATCTTCGGGATGTTGTGCCCCATGACAACGATCCCATAGTCATTTCGTTGATTACGGCGGGAAGGAAGGTCCACAGGGTTCTGGTGGACCAGGGAAGCTCGGCAGACGTGATGTTCTGGCCGACTTTCACGCAGCTGGAGTTGCCCCTTGACCAGCTAAGGCCCTATGGAGGGTGCCTGTATGGGTTCGTTGGTGACCAGGTGGAGGTCAGGGGGTATATTGAGTTGAGAACCACGTTTACAGATAAGGCTGGTTCGAGGACGGAGAAAATCAAGTACCTCATCGTAAACGCTCCTTCAGCCTACAACATCCTGTTGGGAAGGCCCATGCTTAACAGGATAGGCGCCATTCCGTCGACCCGGCACATGAAGGTAAAGTTGTCGTCTATGGAAGGGGTGGTGATCACGATCAAGTCTGATCAGAAAGAAGCGAAAAAGTGCTATGAGAATAGCCTGAAAAACAAGAGATCAGTGAGTTATGTAACAACCACCCCACCTCCCGGTGTGAAGCCCAAATCGACGGTAGCGGAAGAGACCGTCGGAAGGGACGTGGAGATGGTGGACGCTGAGCTGGGGGAGGGGAACGTTGGCTTGGAGGAGGAAGAGGCACGGAATCGCCCTGAGGAAGCGAGAGAGCAGGGAATTGCCAGGGCGGTGATCGCCCGAGAATCCAGGCCAAAACCTGTCGAGCAGTGGCTCGAGAAAGAGATTGGGGGAAAGATCTTCAAGTTGGGAAGATCTCTGGAGGTCGAGCTCCAGGACCAGATCGCCAAGGTGATTGCGCGGCATCTGGACGCGTTTGCATGGTCCGCTTCGGACATGCCCGGGATTGATCCCGACTTCTTGTGCCATCATCTGGCGATGGACAACTTGGTGAGACCGGTGCGACAAAGAAGAAGAAAGTTCAACGAGGAGAGGAGGCAGGCGATCAGGGACGAAACACAGAAACTCCTCGCTGCAGGCCACATCAGGGAAGTCCAGTACCCTGAATGGTTGGCAAATGTCGTGCTGGTGAAGAAGAGCAATGGGAAATGGCGCATGTGCGTCGATTTCACTGACTTGAACAAAGCTTGCCCGAAGGATTCATATCCTTTACCAAGCCTAGACGCCCTAGTGGACAGTGCTGCAAGGTGTAAGTTGCTGAGTTTCCTGGATGCCTTCTCGGGGTATAATCAGATCAAGATGCATCCCATGGATGAAGAGAAGACAGCCTTCATGACAGAGAGATCATGCTATTGCTATAAGGTGATGCCGTTTGGGCTGAAGAACGCGGGGGCCACGTACCAGAGGATGATGGATCGAGTACTTGCACCGATGCTGGGAAGGAACGTGCAAGCGTACGTCGATGACATGGTCGTGACCTCGCCGGAAAAGAGCAAGCACGTTGCCGACTTGGAGGAATTGTTCACGACGATCGCCAAGTTCAGATTGAAGCTGAATCCAGAGAAATGCATTTTCGGCGTGGAGGCTGGAAAGTTTTTGGGTTTCCTCTTGACTGAAAGAGGAATAGAAGCCAACCCAGACAAGTGTGCCGCCATCTTGGCGATGAGGAGCCCAGCTATGGTGAAAGAAGTCCAGCAGCTAACAGGTCGGATGGCAGCCCTGTCTCGCTTCATGTCAGCTAGCGGAGAGAAGGGACATCCCTATTTTCAGTGCCTGAGGCGCAACAATAAGTTTGTTTGGACGAAAGAGTGCGAGGAAGCTTTCGTCAAGCTGAAGGAGTATCTGGCGAGCCCGCCAGTTCTGTGCAAACCGCTGGTGGGAGCCCCTCTCAGGTTGTATTTTGCTGTAACTGAGAGGGCGGTGAGTGCGGTGCTCGCCCAAGACCAAGATCAGGCACAGAAGCCTATTTATTTTGTGAGCAAGGTGTTGCAGGGCCCAGAAACGAGATATCAGGCCCTGGAGAAGGCTGCGCTGGCTGTGGTATTTTCGGCGAGGAGGTTGCGCCACTACTTCCATAGCTTCACAATACTGGTGATGACTGACCTGCCCATCCAGATGGTTTTGAAGAAGCCCGACGTTGCGGGAAGGATGGTGAAGTGGGCAGTAGAGTTGTCGGAGTTTGATATCAAGTATGAGCCCCGAGGCCCGATCAAGGGGCAAATCTTCGCAGATTTCGTGGTTGAGCTTTCATCAGAGGCGACGCGAGTTGAAGGGGACGATTTCCGTTGGGTACTTTCGGTGGATGGATCGTCGAACCAGCAGGGTAGCGGTGCTGGAGTCATATTGGAAGGACCCAACGGCGTGCTGATCGAACAATCTCTGAGGTTTGCCTTCAAAGCCAGTAACAATCAAGCAGAGTATGAGGCGCTGATCGCCGGAATTTTGCTGGCCAAGGAGATGGGAGCTAGGGTGCTGATGGCTAAGAGTGACTCGCTGCTAGTCACAGGGCAAGTAACAGGCGAGTTCCAGGCTAAAGATCCACAAATGGCGGCCTATCTGGAATATGTGCAGGAGTTGAAGAGTTCTTTTGCCTCCTTTGAAGTAGTGCATGTGCCCAGAGAGCAGAATGCCCGAGCTGACTTGCTAGCTAAGCTCGCCAGTTCAGGCAAGGGGGGTAGGCAGAGGACGGTGATTCAAGAAACTCTGAAGACGCCGAGAGCATTTGTGGCAGATCACCTGGTCCTTCAGATAAGCAAGTCGACGGAGAAAGCAGCGAGAAGCCATAAGTCCCTGACGCAAGAAACTCTGAGATCGCCGAGAATTAGAGCATCTCGGGGAGAGAAGGTGAACGTAATGCAGGTCTGCGCTACCCATGAGCCAGACACTTGGATAACACAGTACAAGCGGTGCCTGGCGGATGGCCTTCTCCTGCTGGATCCGACTGAGGCTAGGAAGGTAAAGAAGAATTCTAGCAAGTACACCCTGATTGATGGCGATCTGTACAGGTTTGGGTTCACTCACCCGCTCCTGGAATGTATACACGGCGAGAAGTGCACGAGAATCATGGCGGAGCTCCACGAAGGTATATGCGGAAGCCACGTCGGGGGTCGAGCTCTGGCCGCGAGGACTCTCCGTGCGGGATACTACTGGCCATCGATGAGAGAAGATTGCAAGAAGTATGCCCAATGTTGCAAACAATGCCAACAGCACGCCGATTGGCACAAGGCACCTCCCGAGGAGTTGAAGTCGATCTATAGCCCTTGGCCGTTTCATACCTGGGGAATCGACATCCTGGGACCTTTCCCGCTGGCGATCAGGCAGATGAAGTACTTGGTGGTGGCGATTGAGTATTTCACCAAGTGGATTGAAGCAGAACCAGTGGCCCAGATCACCGCACACAAGATCGAAGGTTTCGTGTGGAAGAATATTGTGTGCCGGTTTGGTGTGCCCAAGCGCCTGGTGTCGGACAACGGGACTCAGTTTGCAAGTCACCTGTTGAAGAAGCTGTGCAAAGGGGTGGGAATTCAACAAGTGTTCGCATCCGTCGAGCACCCTCAGACGAATGGCCAGGTGGAGTCAGCCAATCGGGTGTTGCTGAGAGGATTGAAGAGAAGGCTTGAGAAAGCCAAGGGAAGTTGGGCTGAGGAGGTACCCCGTATAGTTTGGGCGTACCACACCACCGAGCAGTCAGGAACCCATGAGACCCCGTTCAGCTTGGTCTATGGGTGTGATGCCATGATTCCAGTGGAGATCTAGGAGAGCTCGCCGAGATTCCAAAACTTCGTAGAGGAAGACTCGAATGAAGAGAGAAGGCTGAACCTGGATCTACTGGATGAGGTCAGGGAAGAGGCGAGGTTGAAGGCTGAAGCTGTGAAGAGAAGGATTGAACGAAGATATAACTCGAAGGTGATGCCAAGGCAGTTTAGAGAAGACGACCTGGTGATGAGGAAGGCCCACCAGTACGAGATGGAGAATAAACTGTCGCCCAAGTGGACTGGACCGTTCAGAATAACCGAGGCGCTCGGGAACGGCGCCTACCGCTTAGAGACGCTGGAAGGAGGGGCGATTCCTCGCACCTGGAACGCCACGCACCTGAAGTTATACTATAGTTAAGAGCTTTGTAAGTAAAGACAACCACAAAGTCATATTACAATGTCTCTGATGAAACAGTTTGAAGGGGGCACTCTTTTTTCCCTAAGGAGGGTTTTTAATGAGGCCACCCAATAAAAGAAGAGTTTTCGAAGTATAAGGCGTTTTCAGATTGCATGCTTGCTATTTTCCAAAAGTTTCGAAGAAAGACCTTGTCACTTGTACGTGATTTAAGGCAAGTAAAGATATATCGCATGCTTTCTAAAAAGTTTTAAGTCCTCATCGTTTTTCGGCGATTGGAGGCATCAGTTAAAGTTTTTAAGTCCTCATCGTCTTTCGGCGATCGGAGGGACCAGTTAAAAGACCTCAACGCCCTCGCGCGTCCTAAGGCAGGTTAAAGACCTCCTCGCCGTCGAGCGAGTGCAGGCGAGAAAGAGTGAAAGTCCTCAGTGTTTCAATGGGGGCGAGAAGATGTAACCCCTGGGGCAATGTAGAGGCAAGTGAAAGTCCTCAGTGTTTCTGGGGGCGAGAAGATGTAACCCCTGGGGCAATGTAGAGGCAAGTGAATGTCCTCAGTGTTTCTGGGGGCGAGAAGATGTAACCCCTGGGGCAATGTAGAGGCAAGTGAAAGTCCTCAGTGTTTCTGGGGGCGAGAAGATGTAACCCCTGGGGCAATGTAGAGGCAAGTGAAAGTCCTCAGTGTTTCTGGGGGCGAGAAGATGTAACCCCTGGGGCAATGTAGAGGCAAGTGAAAGTCCTCAGTGTTTCTGGGGGCGAGAAGATGTAACCCCTGGGCCAATGTAGAGGCTTGATTCAAAGACCTTCTCGCCTATGAGCGAGTTCAGGCGAGTTAAAGACCTTCTCGCCTATGCGCGAGTTCAGGCGAGTTAAAGACCTTCTCGCCTACGCGCGAGTTCAGGCAAGATAAAATCCTTCTCGTCTCGAACGAGTTCAGGTATGGTGTTAAGGGTGGACGAAGTTTGGAAGGTGGCTAAGGCAGGCTCGAAGAGAGCGCCTAGCCACCCGGCCTGTGGTCCTGAAGTTCAGGAAGGTAGAGGAGGATTCGAAAGGCGCCTCCACCCCTAGATCAAAGAACGATGGCCAAGGCGTGAAGCCAGAAAGAAGTTGATCGCCAAGAGTCTCTGGCGACCAGGAAAGGTTCAAACAGTGGCGAGAAAGTTAAAGGACCCGTTTTGATGGAGCAGATCGGGTGAAGCAGTGTTTAAACCAGTAGCTGAATCAAAGATTGTTGCTTAAGGAATGCTTTTACGATAAGGCTAATTGCTTTAAGTTCACGAATTGATAAAGTGATTGTTGCTTAAGGTTGAAGTGGTTCGAAGCAGTTAAGTCAAAAGTCGTGTTTACAAAGCGTTAAGTTAAATCCGTTGAAGTTAAACACGCAAAGAAGGTTAAAGCGTTGAAAGAAGCCATGAGAGGGAATACCCAGACTTTGTCATTAAGATAAGTATCAGTCAAACGTACATACACATGAGTTTATTACAAAATGGTATACAAGGGAAAGCACGAAGGTAGCAGATGAAGAAGAGTTGATTAGTCTTCAGCAGGAACGACTTTTCCATCCACTACCTCATTATCCAGAGACACCATGCTGAGATCCAAATCGGGGAACAAGCAGGCGAACTGTTCCCGCGCAGCTTCGAATCCAGCAGCCAGAATTTGAGCAGAGTTCAGCTTGAGTTCGTCAATCTGCTTCTGAAGTTCCTCAATCCGCTTCTTGAGATCTTCAGTTTGCTCTTTCAGCTCCTTATTCTGTTGCTCCAGCTCTTCAACCTGCTCAACCTGCTTCTTGAGTTGTTCATTGGTCTCTTGAGCCTGGAGAAGGTCTTCAGCAACCTTCTTGGATTCCGTTTGTGCTTGGGCCAATTCAGCAGCTACCTTTCCCTTCTCTTCGTTGGCTTCGGCGAGATCAGCTATGGCGTCGTCCCTTGCCTTTTCCACCTGCCCAAGGAGGGTCTCTCGCTCGGCTGACCTTTTCTCTAATTTCTGCACCTTGACAGCGTCGGCCTTCATGAGAGCCTCCAGGTCAGCCACCTTGACGCGATAGGGCACAATCTTGCTCTCCAGTTCAATCTTTTCTTGAGCAAGTAGTTGCACCTTGTGGCGAAGGTCAGTGGCCTCCTTGCGCGCCAGCCTGAGCTCGGTGCTCATTGCATCCTCCACTCGGGAGTGTTCAATTTCCGCGAGCGTCAGGATGAAGGACAACTTCTCCACCTCGACCCTCATGGTGCTGTTTTCAGTTTTGAGGTTGAAGAGGTCGTCCTGGAGTTTCCTGGTGGAGCCCTCCACGGCTCTGGTTATAACGGCGGGGATGTCATCTGCTATCGTTTTCAGCTTAGCAGATAGAGGCTCCCACATCCTTGTAACCTCGAGAGGGAGGTTTGCTGCGTGTAGAGGCGCTATGGGAGCCTGTTGTTGGTTCTCGTCTTCGTGCGCGACCTCAACCGTCAGCTAAGGACTCCTTCCCACTGATTGCCTTTGAATTCCTGCAAAAAAAAAAAAGGACAAAGAGGCGCCCTAGCGGCCGTTTGCACTCCGACGCTCAAGTCAACCAGCAAGAAACACCAAAAAACTGCCCACCCACGTATCTGAGCACCGCGTGTGGCACTCTGAAGGTGGTAAAAGAACTGTGTATCTGTGTGTGTGTTGTCTCCTTTTTGCAAAAATATTCTCCAGTCACTTGTACGTAACCTTAAAGCACGGGCAAGCAACCAAAGAGTTTCTCCTAAGTTTGTCAAAGGTTCCAACCCTTTTTCCGACATTCCCAGCGCTATTTAAACTGCCCCAGCATTTAAAGCGCCTTAAAGCGCTTTTAACTCGAACGTAACGCACTCATTAAAGCGCTTAATTACGAAACGTAGCGCATTTAAGACGTTGAAACGCTTGGGAGCCATAATAGTACCTGAATGCTGAAAAGGGAAACTGTATTGAATATCTTTAATTACCTGGCACCTGACTAGAGGGTGTTTCTATTCCGGCATTGCTGTCGTACACGTGGAGGGCCTCACGACGCCATGACCCCATCTGGGGGCGTTTCTGCCCATCTGGGGACGTTTCTACGTGTGGGTCCTCCTGCTTGGGAGTGCTACTGCGCTAGGGGTGGCTTTTTGGGTGCCAACTCATGCCCCCAAGTATCTAGCCACTTACTCTGAGAGCGTATCTGCCTTCCTCTCACACCCTGCACCCGGTTATCCTGGGCGTGACCTTCCTCTTGGGTCGTATCTGTCCCGAAGGCGTCTCTGGGGCGGCAGGGGTACTTCGCGAGTCAGGCTGCCCTTCATTGGTACTATCACTATGGCCTTGAAGCCACCTTTTCCTTCTCTTTATCACTTTCCCGAGATATCGGGACCTGAGGCTTTCCCACGACGTCGCTCCCTCATTGGTCTTTCCTACCCATGGGTATCGGGGAACCACACCGTGATTGCCTTGCTTTTACACTGTTCGATCTGGCGACGCCCTCACCTGGGCGACGCCTTCACCTAGGCGAGGCCTTCACCTGGGCGACGCCTTCACCTAGACGACGCCTTCAGCTAGGCGACGCCTTCACCTAGGCGACGCCTTCACCTAGGCGACGCCTTCACCTAGGCGACGCCTTCACCTAGGGTTTACTTTGACCTTCCAGTCGTTGACTTCGACCTTGACTTAGTCAACGCCCTGATACGGGACGGTACACAAGGCCCCCAGTCTTAAGCCGAAGACTTGTCTTCAGCGCAAAGACTAAAGCCTTGCCCCCGCCATCCACGTGCCTTCCTGATGACGTGTCATTCTCTGCTGACTCAGCAAATTTTCGAATTACTGACGCGACATTTTCTGAACCACAGGGGTATTCTTAATGACCAATTGGACATTCCCTGAAATGGGGATGATTACGCCTTTTGGGCTACCCTTGATCGCGCACCACGTGGCCCATCGCGTGGCCCTCCTTTAGAGACCTTTGCGCTTCCCCTGGGCAATCGACCCTCTGACGCGTGGCCCGATCCTGCGGCCCTTAGTTGGCGCTTCTTGAGTCGTGAAATGTAACGTTTAAGTTACTCCAAACCCCGCGCTCACCCTACTGTTACATTCATTCACTCTGCTACTTTGCCCTGTTCATCGCCTCCAAAACCTCTTCTCTCTGTAATTGCGATTCTCCCCCTCTCCTACCACCTCCACTTCAACAGCAAAGGTATGGTTTCGAGCACTCTCAACTCTTCACTGTTGTCGCATTATAGGAAACTGCCTGGGACTATTGTTGTTCTCGTACTTCTCTAGATATTGTTTGTATGCCTCGTTGTTCCTTTCGCTTCCCTTCGTTCTTTTGCGGGTAGGGCGCTCCTAGGGTTCTTCCATTTTCCCCTTTTCTTCTCTCCAAACCCCTTTTCTCTGAACCCTTTCTTTCTCTTTTGATCTTCAGCATTGGCGTTGATGGCAAAAACCAAGACCGCCGCGCCTCCCCCGCTCCCCAAGTCTCATTATAAGGGCGAATATGACTGGGCCCCCGACGAACTTCTGGACGAATGTTCCCTCCTGAACTCCGTTGAGGACGTGGAGGCCCACAGGGGGGACCCTGCCCTCTATAACTTCAATGCTTTCCACAAAAGTCATGACTCTCAAGTCTTGGTAAGCCGAGTGCGACCTGGGATGCCCGTTTGCGCGGACTCACGGGATACTGGGGGATGCGCTTTCTTCTTCCTCTATCAGATGGTGCTCAAAAGGGTGGGCCTGCGTCTGCCCCTAACTCCCTTCGAAAAAGAGCTACTGACAGAGATAAACACTGCTCCCGCCCAACTCCATCCCAACAGTTGGGCTTTCGTGAGGGGGTTCCAAATTCTCTGCGGCTATCTAGGTGTTCCCTCCTCTGTGGACGTTTTTCTTCACTTCTTTGAGGTAAAGAAGCAAGGGAAAAGTCTCTGGATGAGCTTTTCTGGCATCGCCGGGCGCATCATCCTGACGCTCTTCCAGAATTCGTTCAAAGGCTGGAAGGGGAAATTTTTCAAGGTACGCGCGACCACGCGCGATCCTACCATTGTAGAGGGCTTTCCCCTGTACTGGACAGACAAACCCATAACTATGAAGCCCTTGGCTCTGGACGAACTTGCCCCGCCTGACCGGGATATATGCAAAGCCTAGGCGGGACTGGGGATAGTCTTCGATACCGCCAAGCTCATCGCGAACGAGTTCAATGCCCATGGGCTTTCTACATACTTCGATATCTGCTCTTGGCGATTTATGATGCATTAGTTGCTATGGTTATCTGCATTACCATTTTTCACTGTACAATGTTACTTGCATTTCGCATCTCTTCCTGTATTGTGAATCCACATAACCGCTCTAATGCTAATCCTTGTTGTTTGGCCTGTCTTGATGTAGGATCGGTGATGGGCACTTCCAAAAGAATAATGTTGGCGAAAGCACTGAAGGAGGCTCGTGCCGCCAAGGCAGGCGCCTCCTCCGGCCCTGCTGCCAATCCGGTTCTCCCACCGGCTCCGTCACCGCCACCTCCAGTCACCGCTGAAGCTTCTTCTAGCCCATCTCCGGCGTCTCCACCTGGCTCCAAAGTGCTTCCGACTCCCAATTCTCCTCCGCCTATCGCCGCCGTTCCCCTAGCTGCGGCCTCATCACCGGCTCCAACCCCTCTCGACAAAAGGAAAAGGGTTTTGGAGATTCTGTCAGATGATGAGGAATCAGAAGGCGTGGCACCCTTCAGGAGGAGAAAATCCGCGCGGGTTCCTCTTCTGGTAGAGACGCCGCCGCAGGGAGGGAACCCCTTTATGGACAACCCTCAAAGCGCAACCTCACTCCCTCCTATGATTCTCCAAGAGGAAAGGGGCGAAGGCACCGAATCTACCCCTCCTCTGCCGCCGCCAGAAACCACTGCTTCCCCGGCTCCCGACGCTGCCGCCCTCGACTTCATTGCCATCCCCCCTCCAATCATGCATCTGATGAGGGGTTTCAGTGGCGGGACTATGCCAGAAGGTACCAACAGGAGGGAAGGTATGCCTTTCTATTTGGGGGCCTTCTTGGCGGTGGCTCTTGAATGGCGCTCCCAGGCCAGAAACGCTGTCTTGCAAGCTCAAACTCTCCAGGCCTTGGAAACGAAAGCAACCACCCTGGAAGAGGAGATGAAGGCCCTGGGACGCCAGAACGAGGCTTATTGTTCCTCTCTGAAACAAGCACAAGAGTCCAGGGCAGAAGCTGAGAGGAAACTGGCAGAGGTCTTGGAGCTCCAGGCTGACTTCTACGCTCGTGAAGTTGCTCTCCAAGTACAGGTAGCGGGTCTTCAGGAATTGGTCAAAGCAGACGCAGAAACTCAAAAGGACCTGAAGGACCGTTGCTGTGAACAAACTGCCAAGGCGGAGCTGATGGAGGGGGAAATGGCCACCCAGGCCAAAGCTATGGACCTTCTTCGCGCTGACCACGACAAACTACAGGTCGAGGTCAGCCGGCTTCGCGTGGAGAAAGTGGCTTTGGAGAAACAAGTGGCCTCTGGAGACGCCACCATTGAGGAACTGGAGAAGGAGAAAAAGTCCCTTATCCAGGAGATGGCGGGTACCTTCGAGGAGGGGTTCCAAGAGACCCTAACCCAGGCGTCCTGTGAGAATCCTGGCGTCAACCTGTCGAACTGCGACCCCACACACCACGTTGTTGACGGGAAGGTCGTGCCCATGGACTTGAACGTCTGAGCCGCTGCTTCTCATCCGCCACCTTCCTCTTCAAGCTCAACTCTTCATTCTTTACCTTCGTTTTTTGATTTCATCTGCCAAAACTTGTAATTCTTTGAACTATTTGTACTCTTGTCACTGATTTAGGAGGTCCGCATGGTTGCATTTATTTCTCTGCCACATACGATTTTGTCTATGCGATCTCATTCTCTTTTCCCTCCACACGCTTCGACTATTTTATCCGTGTTCGCCCATTTCTTTCACTTCGTTGGGCGATTTGGTATGATCGGGAAAGGTTGCGCGCCAACCCTCACGCCCATGGAGAGGCTCACTTAGTGAAGCCGTATCGTCCTCGGGACGTCTCTGATACCGAAAGGTCTTTTCCTTGATCTCAAACGCTCGACGCCCACGCCTAAGGAGAGGCCTGCTAGAGCAGCACCGTATCGTCCCGGGTGTCTAAAACGCCGAGTGCCGTGGGGGGGTCTGTTCCCTCCATGGTCTTTCCTTCCCATAGGTATCGGGGAACACCCTGCCAGTGACTCGCTGGCGCTCGGTGGTCTCGCCTCCCTCCACAGTCTTTCCTACCTGTGGGTATCGGGGAGGCGACGCCTGTGACTAACTTTGCTTTTCTTTGCTTTCGTCTCCCTCCACAGTCTTTCCTACCTGTGGGTATCGGGGAGGCGATGCCTGTCGGTATTTGGGTTGGCGACACCCGTGACATCTCGCGCTGTCGTCGCCCTTTACGTCCTTCCTGGCAATGCCTCAGGCGTTACCTTTACCTCGACATTGACCTTAACTCTTGCCTTGGTCAACGCTTGATAACAGCGAAGAGCCCAAGGCTTTGTCTGTGCCATCCACGTGGCGCTCCTTGTATAGCTGATGGGACCTTCTGTCATTCGACTTGATCCACGTGGCGCTACTTGTATGGTTTGTGGGACATTTGGTCAGTTCATCAAGCCCTGACTCCTGCTATGCCCCTGACTCATTTTCGACGGCGGATCGTACCATTGGATATTCTGTTGACGGGACATTTTCTGATTTAAACCAGTGGTGCCAGAGTCATCCTTTCATCTTCTGCCACGTGTATCAATCGTGCGGTGCATCCATTCACGTCGTTTGGTGCTCTAACCGCTTTATTTAACTCTTCAAGCTCTGAAACTATCTTCATCATTTTCTCATTCTTCATAACCTACTTGCGTTCTTTCTTCTTGCACCCTTTTTTCTCTGTCGAAGGGCTGTTCTAACCGCTCCCCTCGCTCAACTCTTGCATTTCCAGCCATCCTGATCTTGTTAAAGAATGTCTTCTCACGATGCTTCCTCCAGGGTCCGTCCCAAAGACTTGTACCCTTGGGCCTCGAGCGAACTTCTTGATGAATGTTCATGCTTGCTCTCCACCAGGGCCGTACGGGAACACAAAGGGGAGTTGTGTTCTTACGACCACCGGGCCTTCGCGAGGAGGCACGATGACGACATCGCTGTGCTCCCTTGCACTCTGGGGGAGCCAGTGTGTGGAGACGAACGAGCGAACGACGGGGTCCCTTTCTTTTACTTTTACCAGGTGGTGTTCAAGACCATCGGGGTGCGCTTACCCTTCTCCCGGTTCGAGAAGGAACTGCTGACGGAGATCAACGTGGCTCCAGCCCAGTTATACCCCACAGCTGGGCCTTTGTCAAGGCCTTCGATGTCCTCTTTGGGTTTCTGGGTTGTGCACCCTCGGTTGACCTCTTTCTTCACTTTTTTGAGGTGAAGAGACAGAGACACAACCTTTGGGTAACTCTCAGCAATGTTCCCGGAAGAGTTCTCTTCACACCCTTCCAAAGCTCGTTCACGGGGTGGAAAGGCCGGTTCTTCAAGATCTGCTGTACTGATCTTGTTCCCGACGCCCTCGATGGGTTTCCGCTGTACTGGGTGAGAGAGGAAAAGGCCCTCAAAGCCAAACCCCTCAAGAATCTGGCTCCAATTGATCAAATAGCTTGCCGGATTCTTGCTGAGGCGGGAGGTTTGGACTCCGCTACGGTGATCATCTTGGAGTTCAACGCTAGGACTCTTGAGAAGTACATAAGTAAGAACCACTGCCTTAGGCAACTTCGACCTTCGTTACTTTCTAACTGTGTCTGTCTTTCTTCACTGTGTCTCTAATACATCTGTTCCCTTTGTGCAGGTTCGAAAATAAGCCGAGAAAAGAGGACACGACTTACTCGAGCGCTGCGGGCTGGGAAAGAGGCTTCGCCTTCCTCCAGTGATGACTCTGATGAGCGCTGAGAAGTGGCTTGTTTGTGTTTTTGCATTTTGTACTGAACATTGCTTGTAACAACAACTTTTCAATATCATAATTCTTTACAACGCCACTTTACTTTGCATATGCTTCATATACCGCGCGACTTCCTTTCGTCTCGTTCTGCCAACGATGCATGCTTTTCCTTGGGCGGCGCCTTCTTTCTGGGCGACGCCAAGACCTAGGCGACGCCTTCTTCCTTGGCGACACCATGGCCTAGGCGGCGCATCACATTACTTCTAACAAGGAAAAATAAAGGCTGAAAACCAAGGCACTTCTTTTTCTCAACTGGTTTTTCCATTTATTAGGGTGACCTCATTATAAAACCCCCGAAAGGGAAAAAGAGCGTCCCCTTCAACTAAATTGTTACATGCTGCTTACATAGGTCAACTGAAATAACATTTTAAGTTGGCTGCATTCCAACTGCGCGGGATAGGGCCTCCATCTAAAGTCTCCAGGTTGTACGAACCGTTGCCCTTAGCCTCAGTAACTCTGAAGGGCCCGGTCCACTTGGGAGACAGCTTATTCTCCAACTCGTAAGGGTGAGCTTTCCTCATCACCAGGTCGCCCACCTGAAACTGTCGTGGCTTTACTTTAGAGCTATATTGCCGCTCCACTCTTCTCTTCATCGCTTCAGCTTTTATTCTAGCTTCTTCCCTGGCCTCTTCTAGCAGATCCAGGTTTACCCGTCTTTCCTCATTAGATTCCTCCACCACAAAGTTTTGAAAACGCGGTGAGCTTTCGTGTATTTCTACTGGAATCATCGCGTCCGACCCGTACACCAAACTGAACGGCGTCTCCATAGTAGAGGATTGGGGCGTGGTGTGGTATGCCCATACAATCCTTGGCACCTCTTCCCCCCACGCCCCTTTGGCCTTCTCTAACCTTCTTTTTAACCCCCTCAGCAGAACTCTGTTTGCTGACTCTACTTGTCCATTGGTCTGGGGGTGTTCGACCGACGCGAACACTTGCTTGATTCCCACTTCAGCGCACAGATTTCTCAACTGCTGACTGGCGAACTGGGTCCCGTTGTCAAATATCAGGCGCCTGGGTACGCCAAAGCGACACACGATGTTTCTCCACACAAAATGCTGTACCTTATGCGCAGTGATTTGTGCCACGGGTTCTGCCTCTATCCACTTAGTGAAGTATTCTATGGCGACGATCAGATATTTCATCTGCCTGATTGCCAGTGGGAAGGGGCCCAAGATGTCAATACCCCATGTGTGGAAAGGCCACGGGCTGTATATGGACCGCAACTCTTCTGGCGGCGCCTTGTGCCAGTCGGCGTGCTTTTGGCATTGCTTACACCGCTGGGCGTGCCGTGCGCAATCCTCTTTCACCGTTGGCCAGAAGAAACCTGCGCGTATTACCTTGGAGGCTAAGGACCTTCCTCCTACATGGCTTCCGCAGACGCCTTCATGTAGCTCCGCCATTATCCTGGTGCACTCATCGCCACTTACGCACGTTAGGATAGGGTGAGTGAAACCGTGTCTGAACAGCACCCCATCCACCAAGGTATATCTTGCGGCATTCCTTTTGATTTTCTTACCCTCTTCAGGGTCCACTGGAAGGGCCCCATCCGCCAGGTATCGTTTATAGGGCGTCATCCAGGTGTCTCCCGTGGACAGAACACAAACCTGCATCTGCTCCTCCTCAGACGCACCCGCGTATATACTGATGCGGGGCGCCCTGTGCGTATCTTGGGTTAATGAGGAATGACTCCTCGGCCTTCCCCTTGATGCATAAATCTGGAGGACATCCACCCTGTTGTCTTCCACGAATCGACGCGGAGCTTTGAGGGTCTCCTGGATCACTGTCCTCTGTCTACCCCCCTTGCCTGAGCTGGCCAGCTTTGCGAGCAGGTCGGCTCTGGCATTCTGCTCCCTCGGGACGTGTATTAACTCAAGAGCGTTGAACGCCCCTTTCAACAACTGGAAGTATTTTAGATATGCCGCCATCTGGGGGTCCTTCGCCTGGAACTCACCCGACACCTGCCCCGTAATCAACTGGGAGTCGCTCTTCACTAGGAGGTTCTGTGCGCCCATCTCCTTGGCCAAGAGCATTCCTGCAATCAGGGCTTCGTATTCTGCTTGGTTGTTACTTGCCTTGAAGGCAAAACGCAAGGCCTGCTCGATCAGTATGCCGTCGGGTCCTTCCAGCACTATTCCCGCACCACTCCCTTGTTGGTTTGAGGAGCCATCAACCGAGAGCAGCCACTGTGAACTCGCTTCCACCTCTTGCTTACCTCCGGGCGAAAGTTCTGCTACAAAATCCGCGTACACCTGCCCTTTAATGGATCCTCTAGGCTCGTACTGTATGTCGAATTCTGACAGTTCCACTGCCCAGCGTACCATTCTTCCTGCCACATCGGGCTTCTGCAGCACCTTCTGTATGGGGAGGTTGGTCATTACCACCACCGTAAAACTGTGGAAGTAATGACGGAGCCTCCTAGCCGAGAACACTACCGCCAGCGCCGCCTTTTCCAGTGCTTGGAACCTTGTCTCAGCTCCCTGTAAGGCTTTGCTTACAAAGTAGATGGGCTTCTGACTCTGGTCCTGCTCTTGGACCAACACAGAACTGATGGCCCTATCTGTTACAGTAAAATACAACCGGAGGGGCACGCTCGTTACCGGTTTGCAGAGAACTGGAGGCGTCGCCAGGTAATCCTTCAGCTTAACGAAAGCCGCTTCGCATTCCTCAGTCCATGCAAAGCGACTGTTTCTCTTGAGGCACTGGAAGTACGGGTGCCCCTTTTCTCCTCCGGCGGAAACAAACCTCGAGAGCGCCGCCATCCGCCCTGTTAACTGTTGAACCTCCTTTACCGATGTCGGACTCCGCATGGCGATAATAGCCGCACATTTGTCGGGGTTCGCCTCTATCCCCCTCTCGGTGAGCAGAAAACCCAAGAATTTACCGGCCTCTACCCCAAAAACACACTTCTCGGGGTTCAACTTGAGGCGGTATTTGGATATTGTGTTGAACAACTCCTCCAAGTCTGCCATGTGCTGCACCCTGTTCTGAGACGCCACCACCATGTCATCTACGTAGGCGTATACGTTCCTCCCGAGCATTGGCGCCAGGACCTTGTCCATTAACCTCTGGTACGTGGCGCCCGCATTTTTGAGCCCGAAGGGCATCACCTTATAGCAATGACTGCATGTTTCAGTCATGAACGCAGTCTTGCTCTCGTCCCTGGGGTGCATCTTGATTTGGTTATACCCTGAGAAGGCGTCCAGGAAGCTTAACACCTTGCTGCCAGACGCGCTGTCCACTAGGGCGTCGATGCTGGGCAGCGGATAGGAATCCTTTGGGCACGCCTTGTTCAGGTCCGTGAAGTCAACGCACATTCTCCACTTTCCGTTCGCCTTCTTCACCAAGACGACGTTGGCGAGCCACTCAGGGTACTGAATCTCCCTAATGTGGCCAGCACTCAGCAGCTTCTGCGTTTCGTCTTTCACCACCTGTCGCCGCTCCTCATTGAACTTCGTCCTTCTCTGACGCACGGGGCGGACCGTGGCGTCCATGCTGAGGTGGTGACACAGGAAATCGGGGTCGATGCCCGGCATATCCGAGGCGGACCATGCGAAGGCATCCAGGTGGCGCGAAATCACTTCCGCCACCCCTTCCTGTTCTTCTGGACTTAGCGAGCTTCCTAACTTGAAAGCCTTGCCGCCAATCTCCCTTTCTAGGATGTTAGCTGCAGGTTGCTCCCTATTATCATCTTCGGCGGGCGCCGCTTCTTCTACGGGCGCCGCCTCTTCCACGGGCGCTTCCTCCATTGGCACATCTGCTTCGGGCATCGCCCTTTCTGCTATGGCCTCTTCAAGCGTCAGCCTAGCGGGCGTCGCCTTGATCATCGTTGCGTCCGCGCTCGGCGGACGTTCGTACACCATGAAAACGCCTCTCTTCGTCTTCAGGCTGTTTTCGTAGCATTTCCTCGCCTCCTCTTGGTCTGATCTGATGACTATCACCAGGCCACTGAGGTCCGGTAGCTTCATCTTCATGTGACGGGTGGAGGATATTGCACTCAGACGGTTTAACGCCGGTCTGCCCAGCAAAATATTGTAGGCAGAATTGGCGTTCACGACGAGGTACCGAATGCTCTCTGTTCGGGAGGCCTCTCCGTCTGTGAACGTAGTCCTCAACTCCAGGTACCCCCGGACCTCTATCTGGTTATCCCCAAACCCATACAAACATCCCGTATAGGGACTCAGCAGATCGGGGGACAACCGTAACTTATTAAAGGTCGACAGAAACATGACGTCTGCCGAGCTTCCTTGATCAACAAGCACTCTGTGGACCTTCCTTCCAGCCGTGACGACCGAGATGACAACGGGATCGTTGTCATGGGGCACCACATCTCGGAGGTCTCTTCTTGTGAACACAATATCTGACTCCCAGGGCTCCCCCGAGAGCCTCTCTTCGATTGAATTCACCCCCCTCGCGTATTTCTTCCACTGGGAGGCGGTGGGTCCTCCGCTGGAAAAACCTCCAGCAATGGTGTGGACCTCGCCAAGCACAGGCATCTCGTGTGCTGGCTCATCCGCCGGCGGCGGCAGGGTGGCGGTCGTGGTGGACTCTGCGACATAATCTTTCAAAAACCCAGTCCTCACCAGCTCATCTAGCTGGTAGCCCAACGACAGGCAATTATCAATTTGGTGCCCGAAAGCCTCGTGAAATTCGCACCAAGAGTCTTTGCGGGGCCCTAACACCTTGTCGGTCTTCGCCGGTCGCCTCAGCCTCTCGGCTCTGTTGGGTACGGCGATCAAATCCTTCAACTCAACTACGAAGTTGTACCTCGCCGGTCTTGCTCTTTCTCTGGCGAGGCGTTCGCCTCCTGCGGGGCCCTGAGGCTGGGGCTTTCTGGCCTCGTAGGGGCGTCTAGCCTCTGGCTTCTTTCTCCCCGTTGTTGTCTCATTGACTCTGACGGGTTGAACTCGCGATGGTCCCCTCGGGCGTGAGGGCACGGCGCTGGTGCGCTTCACACATACCTCCCCTTCCGAAGCAATATGCTCTACCGCCCTACGCCGTAATTCAGCGAAAGTCCTAGGGCGATTGCGGTTAATAGATTCTCCAAAGGGGCCGGGGCATACGCCTTTCACAAATGCGTACATGATCATAGGCTCCTCTGTTGTACCAACCTTCACGACCTGGGCCCCGAAGCGATTGATATACTCCTTCAGGGTCTCCCCCTGATACTGCTTCACGTCAAACAGGTCGTAAGAGACCGGCGGCGGGGCCTTGTTGGCCAAATACTGTTCTCTGAATAACCGCGACAACTGGCGGAAAGATGTGATATGGCCCTCGGGGAGGCTAATGAACCAGTCCATAGCCATCCCGGTCAGGGTGCTCATGAAGAGCTTGCACTTGGCAGCATCAGAACCGCCTATCAGGACCATCTGCGTGTGAAATGCAGCGAGGTGCGTCTCTGGGTCCTCCATCCCAGTGAAGATTACCTTGGGTCCCGCGAACGTGTTCGGGATCGCTGCATCTAGGATCTCCTGCGAGAAAGGAGTGGAAAACTCCCTTGGCGGGGAATGGTTCTCCGTCTCGTCCTGCCCAGGCCGCCTCCGATCGTTTCTCAGGCCCTGGCGCAACTCCTCATTCACACGGTGGAGCTCTTCGTTGCGCTCATGCGAGGCGTCAAGATCTGCCTGCATGCGCTCCTGCTCCATCTTCGAATCCGCCATGTCCTGCTGCAGCCCCCTCATTATTTCCAGGACCTGCTGCATGGATAGATCTGCTGGGGCTGCGCGCGCTGCTCTTCGTCTGGCGGGGGCCATTGTCACTCCAACCTCCTTCAACGTTACTGTAGCTTGGTAAATTCTCCTCGAACTTGTGATGGGACTGATGTTTTAAATCGGCCCCACGGTGGGCGCCAAATGTTCCGTCCGGTTGACCGGGACGTCTTCGTGCGCGACCTCAACCGTCAGCTAAGGACTCCTTCCCACTGATTGCCTGTGAATTCCTGCAAAAAAAAAGGACAAAGAGGCGCGCTAGCGGCCGTTTGCACTCCAACGCTCAAGTCAGCCAGCAAGAAACACCAAAAAACTGCCCACCCACGTATCTGAGCACCGCGTGTGGCACTCTGAAGGTGGTAAAAGAACTGTGTATCTGTGTGTGTGTTGTCTCCTTTTTGCAAAAATATTCTCCAGTCACTTGTACGTAACCTTAAAGCACGGGCAAGCAACCAAAGAGTTTCTCCTAAGTTTGCCAAAGGTTCCAACCCTTTTTCCGACATTCCCAGCGCTATTTAAACTGCCCCAGCATTTAAAGCGCCTTAAAGCGCTTTTAACTCGAACGTAACGCACTCATTAAAGCGCTTAATTACGAAACGTAGCGCATTTAAGACGTTGAAACGCTTGGGAGCCATAATAGTACCTGAATGCTGAAAAGGGAAACTGTATTGAATATCTTTAATTACCTGGCACCTGACTAGAGGGTGTTTCTATTCCGGCATTGCTGTCGTACACGTGGAGGGCCTCACGACGCCATGACCTCATTTGTGAAAGGCGTATGCCCCGGCCCCTTTGGAGAATCTATTAACCGCAATCGCCCTAGGACTTTCGCTGAATTACGGCGTAGGGCGGTAGAGCATATTGCTTCGGAAGGGGAGGTATGTGTGAAGCGCACCAGCGCCGTGCCCTCACGCCCGAGGGGACCATCGCGAGTTCAACCCGTCAGAGTCAATGAGACAACAACGGGGAGAAAGAAGCCAGAGGCTAGACGCCCCTACGAGGCCAGAAAGCCCCAGCCTCGGGGCCCCGCAGGAGGCGAACGCCCCGCCAGAGAAAGAGCAAGACCGGCGAGGTACAGCTTCGTAGTTGAGTTGAAGGATTTGATCGCCGTACCCAACATAGCCGAGAGGCTGAGGCGACCGGCGAAGACCGACAAGGTGTTAGGGCCCCGCAAAGACTCTTGGTGCGAATTTCACGAGGCTTTCGGGCACCAAATTGATAATTGCCTGTCGTTGGGCTACCAGCTAGTTGAGCTGGTGAGGACTGGGTTTTTGAAAGATTATGTCGCAGAGTCCACCACGACCGCCACCCTGCCGCCGCCGGCGGATGAGCCAGCACACGAGATGCCTGTGCTTGGCGAGGTCCACACCATTGCTGGAGGTTTTTCCGGCGGAGGACCCACCGCCTCCCAGCGGAAGAAATACGCGAGGGGGGTGAATTCAATCGAAGAGAGGCTCTCGGGGGAGCCCTGGGAGTCAGATATTGTGTTCACAAGAAGAGACCTCCGAGATGTGGTGCCCCATGACAACGATCCCGTTGTCATCTCGGTCGTCACGGCTGGAAGGAAGGTCCACAGAGTGCTTGTTGATCAAGGAAGCTCGGCAGACGTCATGTTTCTGTCGACCTTTAATAAGTTACGGTTGTCCCCCGATCTGCTGAGTCCCTATACGGGATGTTTGTATGGGTTTGGGGATAACCAGATAGAGGTCCGGGGGTACCTGGAGTTGAGGACTACGTTCACAGACGGAGAGGCCTCCCGAACAGAGAGCATTCGGTACCTCGTCGTGAACGCCAATTCTGCCTACAATATTTTGCTGGGCAGACCGGCGTTAAACCGTCTGAGTGCAATATCCTCCACCCGTCACATGAAGATGAAGCTACCGGACCTCAGTGGCCGGGTGATAGTCATCAGATCAGACCAAGAGGAGGCGAGGAAATGCTATGAAAACAGCCTAAAGACGAAGAGAGGCGTTTTCATGGTGTACGAACGTCCGCCGAGCGCGGACGCAACGATGATCGAGGCGACGCCCGCTAGGCTGACGCTTGAAGAGGCCATAGCAGAAAGGGCGATGCCCGAAGCAGATGTGCCAATGGAGGAAGCGCCCGTGGAAGAGGCGGCGCCCGTAGAAGAAGCGGCGCCCGCCGAAGATGATAATAGGGAGCAACCTGCAGCTAACATCCTAGAAAGGGAGATTGGCGGCAAAGCTTTCAAGTTAGGAAGCTCGCTAAGTCCAGAAGAACAGGAAGGGGTGGCGGAAGTGATTTCGCGCCACCTGGATGCCTTCGCATGGTCCGCCTCGGATATGCCGGGCATCGACCCCGATTTCCTGTGTCACCACCTCAGCATGGACGCCACGGTCCGCCCCGTGCGTCAGAGAAGGAGGAAGTTCAATGAGGAGCGACGACAGGTGGTGAAAGACGAAACGCAGAAGCTGCTGAGTGCTGGCCACATTAGGGAGATTCAGTACCTTGAGTGGCTCGCCAACGTCGTCTTGGTGAAGAAGGCGAACGGAAAGTGGAGAATGTGCGTTGACTTCACGGACCTGAACAAGGCGTGCCCAAAGGATTCCTATCCGCTGCCCAGCATCGACGCCCTAGTGGACAGCGCGTCTGGCAGCAAGGTGTTAAGCTTCCTGGACGCCTTCTCAGGGTATAACCAAATCAAGATGCACCCCAGGGACGAGAGCAAGACTGCGTTCATGACTGAAACATGCAGCCATTGCTATAAGGTGATGCCCTTCCGGCTCAAAAATGCGGGCGCCACGTACCAGAGGTTAATGGACAAGGTCCTGGCGCCAATGCTCGGGAGGAACGTATACGCCTACGTAGACGACATGGTGGTGGCGTCGCAGAACAGGGTGCAGCACATGGCAGACTTGGAGGAGTTGTTCAACACAATATCCAAATACCGCCTCAAGTTGAACCCCGAGAAGTGTGTTTTTGGGGTAGAGGCCGGTAAATTCTTGGGTTTTCTGCTCACCGAGAGGGGGATAGAGGCGAACCCCGACAAATGTGCGGCTATTATTGCCATGCGGAGTCCGACATCGGTAAAGGAGGTTCAACAGTTAACAGGGCGGATGGCGGCGCTCTGGAGGTTTGTTTCCGCCGGAGGAGAAAAGGGGCACCCGTACTTCCAGTGCCTCAAGAGAAACAGTCGCTTTGCATGGACTGAGGAATGCGAAGCGGCTTTCGTTAAGCTGAAGGATTACCTGGCGACGCCTCCAGTTCTCTGCAAACCGGTAACGGGCGTGCCCCTCCGGTTGTATTTTACTGTAACAAATAGGGCCATCAGTTCTGTGTTGGTCCAAGAGCAGGACCAGAGTCAGAAGCCCATCTACTTTGTAAGCAAAGCCTTACAGGGAGCTGAGACAAGGTACCAAGCACTGGAAAAGGCGGAGCTGGCGGTAGTGTTCTCGGCTAGGAGGCTCCGTCATTACTTCCACAGTTTTACGGTGGTGGTAATGACCAACCTCCCCATACAGAAGGTGCTGCAGAAGCCCGATGTGGCAGGAAGAATAGTACGCTGGGCAGTAGAACTGTCAGAATTCGACATACAGTGCGAGCCTATAGGATCCATTAAAGGGCAGGTGTACGCGGATTTTGTAGCAGAACTTTCGCCCGGAGGTGAGCAAGAGGTGGAAGCGAGTTCACAGTGGCTGCTCTCGGTTGATGGCTCCTCAAACCAACAAGGGAGTGGTGCGGGAATAGTGCTGGAAGGACCCGACGGCATACTGATCGAGCAGGCCTTGCGTTTTGCCTTCAAGGCAAGTAACAACCAAGCAGAATACGAAGCCCTGATTGCAGGAATGCTCTTGGCCAAGGAGATGGGCGCACAGAACCTCCTAGTGAAGAGCGACTCCCAGTTGATTACGGGGCAGGTGTCGGGTGAGTTCCAGGCGAAGGACCCCCAGATGGCGGCATATCTAAAATACGTCCAGTTGTTGAAAGGGGCGTTCAACGCTCTTGAGTTAATACACGTCCCGAGGGAGCAGAATGCCAGAGCCGACCTGCTCGCAAAGCTGGCCAGCTCAGGCAAGGGGGGTAGGCAGAGGACAGTGATCCAGGAGACCCTCAAAGCTCCGCGTCGATTCGTGGAAGACAACAGGGTGGATGTCCTCCAGATTTATGCATCAAGGGGAAGGCCGAGGAGTCATTCCTCATTAACCCAAGATACGCAGAGGGCGCCCCGCATCAGTATATACGCAGGTGCGTCTGAGGAGGAGCAGATGCAGGTTTGTGTCCTGTCCACGGGAGACACCTGGATGACGCCCTATAAACGATACCTGGCGGATGCGGCCCTTCCAGTGGACCCTGAAGAGGGTAAGAAAATCAAAAGGAACGCCGCAAGATATACCTTGGTGGATGGGGTGTTGTTCAGACACGGTTTCACTCACCCTATCCTAACGTGCGTCAGTGGCGATGAGTGCACCAGGATAATGGCGGAGCTACATGAAGGCGTCTGCGGAAGCCATGTAGGAGGAAGGTCCTTAGCCTCCAAGGTAATACGCGCAGGTTTCTTCTGGCCAACGGTGAAAGAGGATTGCGCACGGCACGCCCAGCGGTGTAAGCAATGCCAAAAGCACGCCGACTGGCACAAGGCGCCGCCAGAAGAGTTGCGGTCCATATACAGCCCGTGGCCTTTCCACACATGGGGTATTGACATCTTGGGCCCCTTCCCACTGGCAATCAGGCAGATGAAATATCTGATCGTCGCCATAGAATACTTCACTAAGTGGATAGAGGCAGAACCCGTGGCACAAATCACTGCGCATAAGGTACAGCATTTTGTGTGGAGAAACATCGTGTGTCGCTTTGGCGTACCCAGGCGCCTGATATCTGACAACGGGACCCAGTTCGCCAGTCAGCAGTTGAGAAATCTGTGCGCTGAAGTGGGAATCAAGCAAGTGTTCGCGTCGGTCGAACACCCCCAGACCAATGGACAAGTAGAGTCAGCAAACAGAGTTCTGCTGAGGGGGTTAAAAAGAAGGTTAGAGAAGGCCAAAGGGGTGGGGGGAAGAGGTGCCAAGGATTGTATGGGCATACCACACCACGCCCCAATCCTCTACTATGGAGACGCCGTTCAGTTTGGTGTACAGGTCGGACGCGATGATTCCAGTAGAAATACACGAAAGCTCACCGCGTTTTCAAAACTTTGTG